>NC_089044.1:1297500-1620000 GCF_034140825.1 Oryza sativa Japonica Group
CCTAACTCAAATAAATATCTCAAAGACAACGGTTAGTCCACAATTAGTGCTTGCCATTAATTACCAAAATCAACAACGGGGGCCTAGATGCTTCAACGGGTAGAAAATCCGCTAACTAAATAGAAGGAGGTACGGTCTTGCTCGTTGGACCCAAAACGACGCGGCCCTTGCCAATAGGTAAATTGGTATATATCTTCATATTTATTTCTGTTAATTTGATTTTTTGCATCAAAGCATGTTTGAATTTCCAAAATTTGCATTTAGACTTAATTTTGAGGAAATTACTTCAAATGAATTTTTCAGAGCAAAATAAAATAAAATTTTCAATGAAAATTTGCTATGCCATGACCACACTGACCATTGGATTCCAACGGCCAAAAGTGGGGCTGGTTGGGCCTACTAGGGGTTTGGTCGAACCGGCCAGGCAATGGTTGGCAGCCGTCTCTTTTCGAGGTCACGGCTAGTTGGCCCCACAGGCCAGTTTTGACCGTTGTGGGCACCCTATGTTAGCCAACCGGCTGGGAGAGGGGATTTCACCCTATTTCAACTCATTTTCACTCCCCTTCCAAACTTTGCTCTCAAAATTCATTAAAGCTTTGCAAGTTTGCCTCAAATTCAAGCATTTTAGTTGCATTTGCAAGTTGTCTTGGTGAAGCTAACCGGCGGGTAGAAGTCTTGCTATCCTAACCCCCGCCGAGTTAGTCCATTTTCTTGCTCATTTGTGCATAATGAAGAGACGATTGTCCCGATTGTTCAAGAAGGGACTCAGCTCTCCATCAAGTCGCCATGACGAGTCCAGTGCTCGTTCATCCGTCGATGTCTCAATGGAGGAAGCCGAAGTTCCACCACGCCTCTTGAATGACGCCGACCTTGACCTTGTCGGTGATCGTGAGCTGCAAGCCTACTACATGCTAAAAGACCGGTTGTTTGCTCACACCCGGGCATACGATCTGGAGCTGTTGCAAAAGATAGGTATGAATGTTGATTTTCGTACCATTTGGAAAGCTGTTGGATGGCAGAGATTTGCGATAGTAGATGAGCCTGGCTCTCGTTTGCTCACTTTGCAATTTCTATGCACTTTGAAAGAAATAGAAGATGGAATTTCCTTTCGTTTTTTCCGTAAAGAACATAAACTTACATGGAAAGGATTAAGTACACTTCTTGGTTTTCATGATGCCTATAAAATCGATCTTCGGAAAGGAATTTCCGGGTTCGAGAAAAACATATTTTGGGAAGACATTTCTGGTGCTCCAATTTGCAAGAAACCTAGAACAAATGACATCCATAATCCTACACTTAGGCTTATGCACAAATGGATAGCTATGACTTTATTTCCTTGAGGTGATCTTAGGCCCATAAGAGAGGATGAATTGATTATCATGTTTGCCATGGTTAGAAATATTAAAGTTGCTCATGTGAACTGTATGATAAGACAATGGTTAGAGAGTATAAGATTCACTACTCTTGTTGAGTGCACTTCTCTAATTACTCGCATAGAAAACAAACTTGGGGTTATTTCTAATGATCAAATTGCTTATATTTCAACCTCCCATCCCTATGTTGATGAGAATTATTTAGTGCAAGGTCATATTCTTAAGCATGGAGTAGATTGGTGTTTGATATTCTTTTTCCCAGGTTGTACGCATGAAATCTCATTGCCTAATTCGGGATGTCATTTGTACAACTGCCATGAGCTAACCATTCCCCTGCAGACCATAGAAGAATCTCATGTAGGTGTATCATACATGGATACTCGTAACATGGCAAGAAACAAACGTGAAGGTTCAACATCCTCGACACTCGTGCAGATGTACAAGGCTGACTGGGAGCCAACTGGGGATGCCCACGGATGGACACAAGCACCACGCCACAGCACTGGAGGTTCGACTTGGCAGAATGCCAGTGAGAGCCGATGGCAAGTGCCTCATGATGTGCATTGGGGGAATTTGAACGCCCATTCCCCCAGATCAAGTGGTATGCCTCCGTCCCCCGACAGGTGGCGCTCAAGTTCCTCTTATTGGGACTTGGGTGAAATCACGAGGAGAATGGATACCCTTGATATGCAAACGGGACAGATCCAACACAACCTTGAGGAACACATAGTGCAAACGCAAGGATGGCAACAGAATGCTGATGCTCAGTTCACCAACATCAACAACCTGATGCAGCAACAACATAATGTCCTTCAAGCGTACTTCCGCTTCGAAGGGTTCAATCCTTACCAATGACCCTAAGCGAAAGACAAGCTTAGGGGGAGACATCTCTCCCCCCACTAAGGTAACTTGTGTCATTGCATATTTTTCTTTCCAAATGCATGTTTATTTTTCATTGCATCTTATAAACTAAAAAACAACATAAAAATTTACAAAATAGAAAGGGGCATTTGCAAATTTGCCATCGGTTTTTTCAATTTTGCAAGGATGCCACTCGAATGACAGTTATAGTGGTATTTTTGCAATTATCTAGTGACAGTTTTGCAATAACGATTCAAAGCAGTGGTAAATTTGCAATTGCCCCAAATAGAAAATACCAAAAATATAGGTTAGATTTTATTATGCTAGGTAAGACAACTTAGTTCTCTTCGTTGAAATGATGAATAGTTGCTCTGTTTTATATCTCTCATATATGGGTTCATGGTTAAGTACTATCTCAAAAATTGAATAAGAGTAGCCAACAATTATCCGGGGACCTGAGGGAAGTGAGCTGTACTTTGCTAATCTGAGTCTAAGTTATTGCAAGATATAAGATAGTAAATAAGAGTTGCTATGATCCTATTCTAAATATGACCTGAATTCCGGATGTTTTATTTTCCCAAAATGATAAACTCATGAAGTTCCTCATTTGATAAAAATTCCTACCAGAGCCAAAAATATCCATCTTGATTAAACCATATATATTTTTCGGTTGCTTGTAATTCCATTGAACTTTGTCAAATCTTTGTGACTTGGGTAGATACTTTTCATGCTCTATGATCAAGATCATACACCCATATGCACATGCTAAACATCTACATTGGAAGCCAGCATCCATCCATTCCATCTTTATATCCACCATATTATTATCAAAATAAATTCTCCATGCTTTTATGTGCTTTCTTCTCCTAGAAAAGAAAATTCTTTCTAAAAAAAGAGGTAGGAGGGAAAGGTATGGTTACGAAAAAATAATAATAATAAATTTATGCTCTCTCAACTATTGAGCATGATGAAAAGGAAAAAAAAATGTGTGTAGCCATGCCCTCTCCATATTTATGAAAGAAGGATTTTGGAGAAGAGAGTAAGCATAAAGGAGAAGCATTTTCTTTATTTTCCACATTCCATTCCCATTATACCACACACACTTTGCACGATCTTGATCTTGAGTATGTCTAGTCATCTATTTTAGTCCAAGTTTTTGATTTAGTAATAAATGTGAATACAAGTATTCCATGTTTGATCCCTACCAAGCTCCACATATCAACCTTAGAATAGGAATAAAAAAGGCAAATTTGGTGAGGAATTCATATTCATACACTTTGAGAGATCAAGTGAATCATTTGAGGAACTTGGATTTCTTTTGCAAAATTCATTTGAAAACCTTCCGGGATAAAAGTTGAATAAAGATTGGGTGACTAGTACTCTGATGATTGTTCTATCTTTCAACCGCTTAAGACAAGGAAATGCAGTGTCTCGTGGGAATTAGGTGTAAGGGTAAGCCACCGTGCCAAACTTATTTAATTTGAGAGAGAGTAGATATACATTGCACCTGTACATTTGAGATATACAACATAGTAGCAACTCCTGATCAACAACTAAGTTTAGATTTTTGTGAAGTTCTTCACTCGGGGCGAGCAAAGGTTCAAGCTTGGGGGTTTTAATTGATGGTCGTTATCGATCAGTTGCGTCCGTCAATATTCCCAAAATAAAGGAGAACTAGTTATGCTTGCAATGCAAATTTATGTTAGAATAAGTTCTATTCCACTAGCACTAGAATTCTAACCTCTTGCAGAGAATAAATATAAAATGGAGGAGAATCGGTAGCAAAACAGACAATCAAATAATCGGACGCTATCAAGAATCAGACTTGCGGACAAGTGGGCTGAGAACATCAAATTGACACAACCAAAACAGTCCAAAATTCACAAGTCTTTGGAAAGGAGCAAAAGAGGAGGCCACCTGCCGAAATTGGGCTAGGTCGGCCCAGCACATGTTTTGGCTGAACCCGTCGTGGCTCCATTGGATGCAGGGTTTTGATGGACGGCTGAGATTGGCTCCCTATGACGGTTGGAGGGTATTACCGACCTTTCCAACCATCGGAACCGGCATACTCAAGCTATAAAAGGCCCTCACTCCCTCCATTTCAACACACACCTCAAGCAAGAAGAATCAAGCTCTCTCTCAAGTTTAGTAGTGTTCTAGAGCTAGTGGGGTAGGAATAGAATAGGAGTCTTAGTCTGAGAAGTCTTCGGAAGGATTCGGGTATGGCTCTAGTAGCTCTTCTCTCTTTTGTAGGACTTGTACTTTTATTAGAATATTCTTCTTTATACTACTCTGGTATTCTATCACTTCCCGAGTATATGAATACCAACTTTATTATATATCCAAATTATATTGATTATGATGCTAACTTATGTGGGAGATGCAATGGGGTGGGCATAATGATCTTGTATACGATTGCTCTATGTCATGACGATGATATTAGAGTAGTATTTGGTAATTTAAGCGTGTTGTTTAGATTACTAGATATCGTTATTTGGGGTTATATGCTGCGGGTATGTCGAGGTGGGGCGCTGATGGTGACAGCTCAGTACAGGTATTCCTCTCCGTGCGTGTATATAATCCTAAGTGACTTTCCTGAGGAGGGTACTCATCCGTATTTAGCCCCGGTTGGATGGTCATGATGGGTTGTCGTAAGGAACTCGGCAATCAGGGGTGGCTTATCAAAGCACCAGGAGGGCATTGGAAATGTGGTATTGACTAAATAATCATATAACTAGGATATATATATAATGTGTATGTATATTAGAAGGGTAGGAATAGATTCTTTTTACTTTCTTTCCACTTAGCTTAGATGATTTATTATGAGAGTATATAATTCTCGTGCTGTATGTCACTCTACCCTATTCATTATCTTAACCCCTGCTTAGACTTTGATTATTACAAGTAATATATAAGTTATTAGTATAGTTTTCTCTATTATAATCTTTCCACAGTATTAAATAAATACGATACCCTTAGAATACTCTCGGGTGAAATGCTAAAATGGTATATCCGTGCGCTTGCGGATGAAATGTGTAACCATAATATAGCACAAGTGTTTCTGGGTCATTGTTGGGAATTATATTTCTAGTAATGTCATGAAGAAATACCAACACTAGCTTAATTACCCTCAACGCACATGTCCCTTCTAATAAAATTTCCAGCTTTACTCGATCTGAACCGTGCATCATGTTACAAATAATTTATATTTGTTGAAGATTAATTTGCAAAATTTGTGAATTAAGCAAGATTTTTTTTTTCAAATCTTGCACCTCATCGCTGCTAGTTCTCAAGCAGGCATCGACGATTACTGCTGCTCTACACCTTGCAGGAGCAGCTCGCCAACAGTGAGTGCTACGGTCCGGTGGCGAGTGCTAGGGTAAAACATGGCGGACATCCTCACCGGGGAGCCCACTATTCGATGACTTGTCAGAGGAGGTGATGCTCAAGGAGATGGCCAACATGCGCGAGACCGGTTCGAGTCCACGAGGACAAAGCTATTAGACCTTAGACGAGCTGCCGGAGCTGTCGGCGGACAGGCTGGGACCCGCTTGAAAGTCGATCGATGTGGCCGGGTCCAGCTCAGATGATGACATGGAATACGTGGGGCACACTAGGAAAAAAAACCAAATATGTCACACAAGTCATCAACTGTTCGAGTAGGAAGTTAGGAACAGGACTACCCTGTTACCCTTGACTTGCTTATACCAACCGGGCCTCACCGTCTTGCCGTCGTGCTCACCCCGCAACCTCTCTGTCAGCCGTCACCACCATCCCTAGCGACTGATGGAAGCTTAGGGATGGTAATTTCCCCGTTGGGGGCAGGGACCCGCCCCTTTGGGGACGGGGACGGGGCTGCTTTTCGACCCGTGGGTTGGGCGGGGACGGGGCCCCACATATATGCGGGGCCGGGGCCGGGTGAAGGGTTCCACCCACGGGTCCCCATGGAGCCCCGGAATTAAGAAAGATAGAAATATAATAGAGGGCCATTACCTTAAATCCCAGCAAAAGAATGGATATAGATGATCATTTGACAAAGGCCCAACATAAAAGCCCATCAAGTCCACATAGGGGATGATATAAAAGCAAAAAAAACCCTAGCTCTCCCGATCCTACTGAGCCGCCAGTCCGCCACCCACACATGACTGAGTCGCGGTGCATCCCCAACCATGTCGTCAACGGCTTAACGTGCGGAGGTTACTTCTCGCGACTGCGGCGCCGGATGCCTTCTCCTCCTCACGCCGTCGGCTTCCTGCTCCTCCTCGCGCCGCTGGCCACCTGCTCCTCCTCACGCTGCCGGCCTATCCCTCCTACTCCTCACGCCACTGGCCGCTTGCTCCTCCTCGTGCCGCCAGCCACTCATTCCTCTTCGTGCCGCCGGCCACCTCGCTCCTCCTGTTCCTCTCCCACCTGCGTCTTCTTCACTTCCAATGGCAGAGTGACCTCCTGCGGAGCCCCGGCCGGGTTCCGGGGACCTAGAGGGTGCGGGGACGGGTAGCATTTTGTACCCGACTTCCTCTTCGGGGCCGGGGCCGGGGGATGGAATCGGCATTGGGGGTGGGGGCGTTCTTGCCCGACCCGGCCCCAACCCACCCCGTTGCCATCCCTACTCAAGCTACATGCCACCGTCACCTCATTGGACTGCCGTGGCTCAGACCCCTCGTTGCCAACTGGATCTGGCTTCTCTGCCTTTAATGAGCTTTGTGCTACAGTGGAAAACTGTCACGCCCAGAAATTCACAAGTAATTTCCGAACTAATTTGTGCATTAAATCCTCGTCCAGGAATCAGCCGAGGTACACAAACTGACAATTTAATATACAGATTCATCAAAATAACTAAAACGATAAATACTTACATAAGAGACACTTAGTCCTCACCACGAAGAAAACTGCAGCGGAAAACAAAATCTAGCGAAACTTCAGCTCCACTCCCACGGGCAGCTCAACTGGGATCTAAGCCAAAGGTCTTCTTCTTATGGATCCTTTTTCTTCAACTGAGGTTTGATGATTATTGCAAGGTGAGCATATGACATACTCCGCAAGCCACACAACAATTATGCAAATGCACAAGGATACCAAAGGATGGCATAATATAGGGTTCATTTGCGAAAGCAGCATTTAGCAAAGATTTAAGAGTAGTAAAACAGTAGAGTAATTAATCATCAATATTAATCAACACTGAACAGCACACCCATGCTGCACAGGCCCAACCAAACCTGAACAACCAACCCCGGTCGTACAGAACAAACCTCCAAACCAGGAATTATCCATTCCAAACCAGGAGTCAAATTAATTATCACATTATTATCATTAACGAGTAGTATGGGACTAATCACGAAAAACATTGTTAGACCCGCCCATAACCGCGGGCACGGCTATTCGAATAGTTTTACTCTGGCCAGAGATGTACCACTATACCCACAAGACACAGCCTCAACATCATGTCCACCATGCGTCGCGATACTGGAAAGTACCCGAATAGAGGATGTGACAATACCCCCTGCACAACACAACCCACCACAGTGAACCGTTCCTGGATCATAATCACCCCCTCAATAACCAGAGGCATGGACTCCCCAGCGACCCCCACGGACTTCTCGCCGCTTCTCAGTCTGGCACCCCGTAATGAACCATGCTATACAAAAGGTAAAGCCGTTGCCCACGCTGGCTTGTGGTTGGCACGGTTAATGTTTCACAACAGTAGCTCGCGAACCGGTCCTTAATTGTCATGAGCACGACCATCAAAACCATGTGCTCACAACCCACCATTAATCAAGTTTTAATTATCAATTATCATAACACGATTGACCATCGTGAGCTACCATTAAATATAACCATAATTGGTAGTGTAGTATGAATCACCCCATTAATGAGCTAATATTTCTAAGCATGACTAAGCATCTATAATAATCATATAGCTGAACCAAACCAATATATAAGGTTCTAGCTAATCAAATTATAACCCATAGGAAAATAAAGTTATCTTCGGCCATAATTAAATGGGAAAGGCTCACCACCCGGTGACATTCGAAAATAATGTATAAGTTCAAATAAAACATTAGCTTTAAACGGGTTCAACATGCTCAAAGGGTTGTTTGGGATCTGTGTGACTTGCCTTGCAAACAAGCGTCTTCAATTCATCTTTAGGAACTCCTCCAACGATCAAACGCTCCTTCGAAACGACCAAAAACTAAACCTAGAACGCAAAACGAGAAAATACACTAAAAAAACCAAATAAACAGTACAATTAAAGTTCATAAATGGGTAAAGCTTGAATTTATATGAATTATGAGGCTTGAACGACCTCATTCCGAGTTCTTATGAATTAGTTATGAATTAATGAAGTTTTAATCAATTAAAACCTATAAAAGAAAACAACCTAAATAATTTATGGCATCATATTTAATTATTGTTGCACTGAAAAGGGTAGAAGATGACATCAGCCCTAGGATTAGAGAAAAAGAGCTGGTGATACTGATAAACGGAACCCACCTGTCATAGAGACAGGAGGTAGCTCGATCCACCATAGACTCAGTTCACAGAGAGGTCCATAAGATGGATGACTAGGATTAGATTGACTAGAGTTGACCATGATCAGAGATCAAATCCGATCTAGGGTTTAGGATAGTGGCCACATGACAACACGTGGCGCTGACGTGGACGCCACAAGGACAGCCACGTCGACACGGTGCCGGCGAGCACTGGATGGTTACGACGATGGCAAACGGCGGCACGACGGCGGACACTGAGGACACCAACGCGAAGAGAAGATCAGCACGGTCCTTACCGGCACTTACATGGCGACGGGCGATGAAAACAGCGGCCGGTGATGAGCTCCGAAGGGCGACGAGATCGGGATGACGGTGGCGGCAACTTTACGGCGAATACCGGCGGAGAAGGGGTGGACGGCCTTCGGCTTGGCGCTGCAATGCCCACGGAGGAAACTTCGAGGTTCGGCGACCATGGGGGAAGCGGCAAAGCTTCGCCGGAGATCAAAACATGGCGATGGTTCGGCCTTCACGGTGATGGCGAATTCCGGCAGGGTTTGGCGCAATGGAGCGGGTGGCCGGGGTAGCTCTCACCCTTGCGAAGCCGAGGGAGGTGACGGGGCTGACCGGCGACGGCCGAGGCGACGGCGCACGGCGGCTGGAGAGGCGACCGGAGGTGGAGAGAGAGGGAGCTCGCGGGGAGGCGGCTAGGGTTAGGGAAAAATTCGGGAAAAAAAAGGGAAACGGAAGAGGAGACCTGGGGCATGCTATTTATAGCCAAAGGAGGAGGAGATCGACTCAGTTACGGGAGGAATCGGCGACGGATTAGTTAGGGTTCACCGGAAAAACGGAGCTCGAAACCACGTCGAATTCACGCGATATACAACGGGATTCAAAGGGGTTTCTTAGGGATAAGGTAGAGGAGTTCGAGGGGAATCCGTTTTTACAACCAATTTTGGAAGGGGAGCAACGGAGTGGCCGAATTTGGTGGGGAGGCGGCGCTGTACACGGGCACGGCAGGGAGGAGATCAACCGGCTGGAGGTTAGGGGCGACACTGTAGCATAGGGAGGCAAAACAGACTTCTTTTCGGGCTTCCTTTTCTTTACTAGGCCTAATTGCAAGAAGGACCAAAACTGGACTTCAGCTAAGAGAAAGAGGAAGAGTGGGCTGCTGCAGGCTAAGGAAGAGAGAGAAGAGGAGTGGGCTGAGTTCGGCCCGGGCAAAGAAGAGGAATTAAATTACTTTTTAATTTAAATAAATACTGAAATGATATCTCATTTATTAAAAATACTTCCAGTGCTCAAATAAATCCAAGAAAAATCCTGAAAATACTTGGGCAGACAAAGTATTTAATGAAATTTTATCTAGCTCAAGTTAATGTTCAAATTTTTCATAGATTTTATTCACACACTTACTTTAATCATCAAATAAATTTTAAAAATTTCTTTCTCACAACAATTTATAATTTAGCGATTTTCAGGGTGTGACAAAAACAATGATTCTAAGTGTATTTCTGTAGTAACGGTGCAAGACAGTGAACATACATACTGTACATAGTTAGGGTAGCGATCGATTTCATTCGTCCGCTGTGAATCGGACGGCTAAAAATACTCCCAAAATCACATCACTGTAGCTCTCTAACTTCACACATGTAAAGTCAGATGATCCAAATCCTTGCCAACCTCAAGGCAAGGCACCAGCATTGCTCCTCGCTGTCTGTTCCCAGGCACCCATCGTCTTTGCTTCCCGCCATTGTTCTACATACTAAGCATCGTTAAAAACTGATATTATGTGGTGAAGTGAGCTTAACTCAACTGGTTAGGTTCCTTGTGGTGGAATCTGTCTACCGGGTTCAAATCAAAAACTAGACACGGGTACTCGTATTTATAGCTAATTATTGTTTTATTGGTAGATGACAGGTGACGTACCCTACGATAGTGAGACGTCTCACATTATGTGACTGCATACTCTTTGTACAAGCTACTGCACGAATTCTTCGACCTTACCTTCCATGGGCCAACCCCACCTCCCTCACCCTTCCTAAGACCCAAAACCCACCTCCCACCTCGGTTAAAGGGCGGTTAAAGCGTCCTCCCGATGGTCCGACCCCGGTCTAACCCGCCTACTCACTTTCCCCCCTCATCCACCTCTTTGTTGTTTTTGTCTAGCAGGGGTCTAGCAGGAATTGCGCAGTAACAAAACGATCATCGTGTAGTAACAGGATAATTGTCTCGCAATAAAACTCAAAATTTGGATGGAGGGGCAGCAACAGAAGGCTAAAAGCTGGGGAAAAAAACATCAAGATGTCTAGAGCTCATGTTTTCTGTTCTAGTTATTGTAACACCTGTTCTGAAATGTTATGTTGTCTCTTCTTTCTTTGTAGCTTAGGTGTCAAATTGGTATTGTTTATTTTGAGGATGCTAATAGGACTTAAGTTAGATGGTCTTCCTGTAGGCTTAGATGGTGGGATGGTGCTATTGGTAGCCTCACAGATATATATCTGGATGCATAAAACTCTATTTTGTACTCCTAAGTACATTGCTGTTAATGGATATGGGAGGAAGTCTGCCTCTCTTTTATCAAAACTGGCTCAATCAGTGACATAACGACATGCCTGTACATATATACTTATACTGATTTCAGCAGTTTCACAACTCAACTAAACCGTGACCTTGAACTGTAACCTGCAGAGGACTGATCATTGTACTAATATCTATTTCAAGTAGCTAATAATGTGGTACTCCTTCCGTCTCAAAATATAAGAACCTATGACCGGATAGGATGTTTTCTAATACTACGAATCTGGACAAATAGAAAATATTCAATCCGGTCTTAGGCTCTTATATTTTGGAACGGAGACAGAGAGAGTAGTTTATTTGTACAGTAAATTCGTTTGTCCAACAGTGCTTCTGCCCAAGCTGATTGTTGGTTGCCAGAACTATTAACTATTGGTTGATAGGAATATACGGAGCTAGGCAGCTTGCTTGGGGCTCAATGGGACGGAAGCCCATGTTGCTGCACATACCTGTGCTTTATCTCCTTTAAATGCTGTAACTCAATTTCATGTTCCATTTTCAAGTAAAGTGCCAAATAAAGTGCAGTGAATTGGTAATTTAAATCATGTGTGCCCCTAATGTCAATAATTCATATGTGCTCTGTGACTACATAAATTTATCAATAAGTTCTGACATGTTTGGCAAGGCATGGTTTTCCTGTTTGAACCGAGGCATAATTCATCAACAGTTGCAACCATCTAGTAATAATCTGTTTTGAGTTTGCTACTGTACTTATAGCACTAGATACATAATAAAAAAGTGAAAATTGACCAGAAGACCAAAAAGTAAAGCAATGCTTGTTTCTTCAAATGCAAAATCTACTTCGAGAGGCCTCTCGATTTAGCATTAACGAGCGAAGCCAGCTATACGTGAGAGTGAGAGAAATAGTACTATTAGTACTACACATCTACAAACATGCATATCTTTTTTTCTATTCTTATATAATTTTCTCTTAAATTACTTATCCGATCTATAATCCGATTACACCATTTGTTCGTTGTAATTAAATCTTTATAACAAGATTTTATATTATTATATTATAATAAAAATATTTATTTTTTAAATTACTTTTATCTCTCTCTCTCTCTCACACACAGATATATATATATATATATATATATATATATATATATATATATATATATATATATATATATATATATATATATATATATATATATATATATATATATATATATAACTTTTAGATTTGATTAAATTACTTCTTATACATTCATAATGCTCTGAGTTTATTACTTTTATTATTTCTAGTTAATTCCATAATTTATTCTGATTAAATTTAATTTCTAGATAGACTCATATGTTAATCCCTACAACGGATTTACTTCTAATGTCATAACAATTTACTTCTATTTTGTGTTAAGTTACTTTTATGGTTTATGTAAAAATTACTTTCAGGCTTTATTGAATTTACATTCATAAATGTATTTACTTGAAAATCTTCTCTACACTTTGCTTGTGAATTTACTCCAGATAATTTCTTATTTCAACTCAGTCATAATGTAATTACTTCTAATGTTATAGAGAGTTACTTCTATTGCATTGCTAAGTTACTTCTACAATTAAAATAAATTATTTTTAAATTAATAAAAATGTTTGAATATATTTAACATGGATCTTGTTTTGTCACATATTTTGAGTGGCAAACAAATATTAAAATAATATGTGATTTAAAAGATATAAGTTATTAAAGAGGTTACAAAAGACATGCCTCATTGTATATTATTTTAGTTAAATAGGGAGTCATACCTGGGATGAACCAGCGACCAGTCGCTTTGTAGTCGTGTCCTTCTTAAAAACCAGTCACAACTCATAAAGAGCAGTAATAAGGCAATGTTTAGTTCCCACGCAAAAACTTTTTACCCTGTTATATCGAATGTTTGGACACATGCATAGAGTATTAAATATAGATAAAAAAACTAATTACACAGATTGTGTGTTTTAAGCCTAATTGCTTCATGATTTGATAATATGGTGCTACAGTAAATATTTGCTAACGACGGATTAATTAGGCTTAATAAATTCGTCTCGCAGTTTACATGCAGAATCTGTAATTTGTTTTATTATTAATCTACGTTTAATATATCAGTATATCCGATATGATACGCCAAACTTTTCACCCCTGAAAATAAACATGGCCTAAGTAAAGATGACATGCAATAAATCCTCTGGAATCTTTCTGTTGACGGCAGTTTTTCCTCCCCCCTCCTGCTGGTCCTGGGTTGTACTAATATAATATTACTTACTCCTCTCCTGCAATGACTACATTTTTGGATGTTGTGTCCTATGTTTAACCATCCATCTTATTTGAAAAATTTATAATTTTTTTTCAAAAAATTTAGTCACACATAAAGTATTATTCATGTTCTATCATCTAATAATTAGAAAAATATTAATCATAAAAATTTTTAATAAGAGGAAGAGTCAAACGTTGTATTAAATATTAAAAAATGAAGCCTTTGTGGGACGGAGAGAGTAATCATCAATAAAGTCCTGTTTTCCTTTTAAAAAAATCATAGAACATCCTCCCTCCATCCCTACGTATGTGGGATGTACCCTGGGGAAAAATATTTACAAATACACTTTTTTTTAATAATTTACGTTTATATACATCAATAACAAAGTTTTGTAAAAATATACCCATTCTGTGGATCCAAAATACGGTACCGACACGGTCCCGCAGCCCGAAAATGCAGGACCTGAACAGTCCCGCGGTCCCAAAACGCGCAACCGCGGCACCATTGATTTTTCACACTGCAAAACACTGTTCCGATACTGTGCACAATTGTTCCAACACTGTGTTGCACTATTCACACAGCGTTCCCGCGCCTCCATTGTGCGGAACCGACGCTGTAACAGTGTCGAACAACCCCGGGAACAGTACTGCACAGTCAGAACAGTGCGGAACAATGTCGAAATAGCTGGGCAACGCGGTTGCGCGTTTTGGGACCGCGGACTGGCTCGGTCCCACGACTGCACCATGGGACCGTTTGAATTTGTGGTACCGTCGTAGGACGGGTATATTTTTATAAAACTTTTTCATAGATGAATATAAACGTAAATTATTGAAAAAATAAATATATTTGTAATTTTTTTTTCGTACCTATGTCTCTCTTTGCACTCACAAGTCACGACAGTTTCAAGTAAATTACCTACAATACATTCCCAACAAACTCATTTTCCACAGTTTGGGTACTAGATACTTAATAAAATAACAGAAGTCCTTTTCTATATCAAACATATTCCACAGTAAAATGCATGTAGTATTCATTTTGCAGTTTACTAGCCCACAAAAAGGCTTATTGAAATAACAAAAAATAAAAATTATTGAGGAGACTGGGCTGTAAGTCACACGGTGGGTCAAGTCGTGTCGTGCCGTATTGTCTAAGCCACAACCGCAAACACTGTAAAGCATCCGGAGACTGGGGTGCGTCAACAAAGTCGTTCAAGATTCTTTACAGACAAAATTAAAGGCGTTTGATGTGAAGAGCTTGGGCTGAGTTTAGTTCCAAACTTTTTCTTTAAACTTTCAACTTTTTCATCACATCAAAATTTTTTTATACACTCAAACATTCAATTTTTCCATCACATCATTTCAATTTCAACCAAACTTTTAATTTTGGCGTGAACTAAACACACCCTTGGTTGATTCGTTACTCCGTTGAGCAAACTGTTAATGAAACAGAAAGCAGAACAAGGCATCCAAACTAAGGCCATTCACATTGCAAATCCCTCTTTTGTGTCGACTTAAGGTGAGAGAGTGTACCACATTGGATGGAGTTCCTATAAAGCAACTCGTTTCACAATGCATGCTATTTTAATGGGTCCCACGAGCTTTTCACCTCCCCTCTCTCTCCTCTCTTCCTTTCCCCATCGCGGAGGAAGCCTCGTCGCCGTCAGCCAAGTCCACGTCGGCTTCGCTCTCCCTGCCCTCTACACCGGTGCCGCTCTGCCTCCCTTCCACCGCCGGCGTCCTTCTCCCTGCCCTCTGCATGGACGACAGCGCCATCGAACTCACTAGGTCCGGCCTAGGGCTCACCTGATCTGGTCTCGGCAGCAGTAGCAGCACGGCGGCGGCGGCATCGGTAGCTTGATGGATAGGATGGCGTGTGGATGGCGCACCCGCTCCACTTTGTCCTCTCGTTTCCCTCCTCACCACAGCGGTGGTGCAAATTGAGGCTACACCCCAAATCCCCTGCCTCACTCCCACACCAGCGACAAGCTCCACCGACGTCTCTCCCCTCTCCCCTCTCATGTGGCAACGAGCTTGGCGCCACCTTGATGCAGACGGGGGCCTTGATTGTCGGATCTGGTCAGGCAAATCGGCGAGTCGATGAGCTCCTCAGCAGTGGGGCGAAGAGAAGGGTTGCTACCGCCATCGAGCACCTCTACGCTGGTCCATGGCAGGAGCTCCTCTCTCTCTCTCCTTTTTTTACGCTTCCTCTCTTTTGTTTTCTGTCACCTATAACAACGCCACCCGTTCTCTCCGAGGGAGCGAGGAGCATGCTGTTGAGCTGTGATCCAAATTCATTTGCACTTAATAAAATACAGCTTCTGCCTTAGCGAAGCGGAGGCCCGTCGCCGGAGGCTTGGGCCGGAGCCCCCACGGTACGGATCGTCATTCCTTTTAGGTTTCCACCATATATATACCTCTTGTAAGCCGCCGTGTGGCGTTGTATCCTCACCCCCGATATAGTGAAGATATTTTGCTGGTTGACGCTCGTGGTTTTTCTCTCCTACTTTGGGAGGGTTTTTCACGTTAAATCTCGTGTCTTCTGTAATTGATCTGTTGTTTTTTATCGTAGGAACTTGACATGTAGGTGGTAGGCTGGGGCTGAATATCACCTAAGACATGTTTGGTTGTAGTTGTAGATTTTAGAAAATAAACTAGAAGCCAGAAGATGAAAAATCCAGTTTCTCTATATTTTTAGAAGCTGGCTACCATCCAGCTACTTCTCATAATCTTAAACTTCGTAAACTGGGATTTTCAGAAGCACTGTGAATAGCCTAAAAAGTCGCCACGATTTGGATGGGACGTCCAGGCATCCGGAAGCATGGCGTACAAGATGGGGTACCTTTAAATCGGAGACTGACTGAGTGAAGGTTGGTTGGTTCACACTTCACACACATCTTTTTCGACCAACTGAAGTACTACTAGTTAATAATCTGCCTTTTTAAGGGAGACCGGCACGCAGGCCCGGCAATACCTACGTACTGCCATGGATGGCACATCTGCCAAGGTTGTGCTCTTCATCGGCGCCAGCTTTAGCTTCTTCCTCATCACGCATGCTCAGCAACAAGCTACTCGTTGCAGACCACAAGAGAGAGACGCCCTCCTGTCCTTCAAGCAAGGCATCACCAACGACAGTGTGGGCCTCCTCTCCTCATGGCGGAGAGGCCATGGCGATTGCTGCTCATGGGCAGGCATCACCTGTAGCAGCAAGACTGGCCATGTCGTCAAGCTCGATGTCAACAGCTTCCTTACTGATGATTCACCTATGGTTGGCCAGATAAGTCCATCTTTGCTGTCTCTCAACTACTTGCAGTACCTCGACCTCAGCTCAAACTTGCTGGCAGGGCCTAACGGCAGTGTCCCAGAGTTCCTAGGTTCAATGAACAGCTTGATACATCTTGACCTCTCCTACATCCCCTTCTCCGGTACACTGCCACCCCTGCTTAGCAACCTTACCAACTTGGAATATCTCGACCTCTCCTTCACATCATTTTCTGGTACACTTCCTCCTCAGCTGGGCAACCTTTCAAATTTACGGTATCTTGATGTTAGTGAGATGCAGAATGTAGTGTATTCGACTGACCTCTCATGGTTAAGTCGTCTGCATTTGTTAGAGTATATTGACATGAGCAATACTATTCTCAGCAAAATAACGAATTTGCCTGCCGTGCTCAACAAGATCCCAACTCTAAAGCATGTCCTCCTTTTGAATTGTTCAATTCCAAGTGCAAACCAATCCATCACACACCTAAACCTTACCCAGCTTGAGGAGCTTGATCTCTCTCTCAACTACTTTGGCCATCCAATTTCATCATGCTGGTTTTGGAAAGTAACAAGCATCAAGTCGCTCCGCCTAGATGAAACCTATCTCCATGGTCCCTTCCCTGACGAGCTAGGCGAAATGGTGTCGCTCCAACACCTAGATTTTTGTTTCAATGGAAATGCAGCCACAATGACTGTGGACTTGAACAACTTATGTGACCTGGAAAGCATATACCTTGACAAGAGTCTCTCATCCGGGAACATAACAGATTTGATGGATAAGTTACAGTGTTCCAGCAAATTGTATAGCTTGAGTTCTATAAGCAATAATATGATAGGAATGCTTCCAAGTAGTATAGAGCACTTCACCAGCTTAAATCACATTGATCTTACTAACAACAGTGTCAGTGGAGTCATGCCACGAGGATTTCAGAACATGGCTAATTTGGAGTACCTACATCTCAGTTCCAATCGACTCAGTGGCCAGATGCCCTTGTTACCGACAAGCCTCAAGATATTGCATGCCCAAATGAACTTCTTGTCAGGGCATCTCCCGTTGGAATTTAGAGCCCCAAATCTTGAAAACCTAATTATATCCTCCAATTACATTACTGGCCAAGTTCCTGGATCTATTTGTGAGTCAGAAAACATGAAACACTTGGATTTGTCAAACAATTTATTTGAGGGAGAAGTACCTCACTGTCGTCGTATGCGAAACTTACGTTTCCTGCTCTTAAGTAACAACAGCTTCTCTGGAAAGTTTCCCCAATGGATCCAAAGCTTCTCTTCACTGGTTTTCCTAGATCTTTCATGGAACATGTTCTATGGTTCGTTACCAAGGTGGATTGGAGACTTGGTGACCTTGCGTATTCTGCACCTGGGTCATAACATGTTCAATGGAGATATTCCAGTCAACATCACACATCTTACACAACTTCAATACCTGAATTTAGCAGACAATAATATATCAGGTTTAATTCCTCTATCTTTGTCACATTTTAATGAAATGACTCTAAAAGCTGTGGGTGATTCAATCTCGACCCTGGCATTTGATGAGTCATTTGATACATTTTCCCTCGGAATGAAGCATCAAATACTCAAGTATGGATCACATGGGGTCGTTGATATGGTTGGAATCGACTTATCGCTCAATCGCATAACCGGTGGAATTCCAGAGGAAATAACATCTCTCGATAGATTGTCTAATTTAAATTTATCATGGAATCGCTTGAGTGGGAAAATTCCGGAGAACATTGGGTCTATGAAATCAATAGAATCACTCGACCTCTCAAGGAACTACCTTTGTGGTGAAGTCCCATCAAGCTTGACAGATCTTACATATTTAAGCTACCTGGACCTATCGTACAACAATCTTACTGGAAAAGTTCCATCCGGACGCCAACTTGACACCTTGTACTTAGAGAATCCATCCATGTACAATGGAAACATTGGTCTTTGTGGCCCTCCTCTTCAAAGGAATTGTTCAAGCAATGGTTATGCACAAGGGCATGGTGATCACAAAGGACAAGAGAAGGATTCCAATTCAATGTTCTTTTACTATGGTCTTGCATCAGGTTTTGTTGTTGGTTATTGGGTTGTGTTTTGTGCTCTGCTATTCCACAAGTCATGGAGAGTCACTTATTTCTGCCTTGTGGACAAGGTATATGACAAGTTATATGTGTATGTGGTCATTACTTGGACCAGATGGATGAACACTACAAATTAATTAAGCACAGTAAGGAAATGTGTTACTAGCATTAAGCAGGTTCTACTTCCGTTTATAGTCATTTTCTGTTTTTGGTGGCTTTGTAATAATGGATGAATTTACACTTGTGGGACATTTTGAATCCCATACGTGATTCAATTTCCATTAGATTTTTTTTAGTTGTGACTAGAATTTCTATGTGTTATAATGATCCTGCTAACAGTGGATTCGCAATAAGGCCTTGTCATTTGTTTAGATCAAGCATTTTGTCCTCCTCCCTCCAAAAATTATTATATATATTTTTGACTAATAAAAGGAGGCTCCACATTCGCTCTTAATGCGTAGAAATTCTCACTTTCCTCAAATTAACTTGAATGACCGATCAAGGTGACTAGATTTAGGGTGAATAGGCGCCTCGACAATTTTCTTACGAAATTGATGACCATTTCCTGTTTTTCATCCGACGCACCTCTCTTCTGACACACCATGATCACGTAGTCACTGAGGACCTACTAGTGATCATAGGAGTATGTCGGAAAAACCCAGAAAAATGTGGAAGCCAAAACAAGGAAAAAGAAATCGGAGCAGAAACGGTGATGGCGCCATGGATTAACTTCAACGTTCTCCCCCTAATTCTTGTCGCCATCGCCCTTGAGCTCAACGATGCCGATCCCATTGCATAACTCCTGGAATGGAACACGGCCGAGCGGCTTCATCAGTACGGCCGCCAGCTGCTCCTCTATACGAATGTAGTTGATGACGATCTTCCCGTTCTCCACGCACTCCCGGATGAAATGGTATCTCGTGTCGATATGCTTGCTCCGGTCATGGAAAACGGGATTCTTGGTGATTGCTATGGCAGACTTATTGTCCACCATGATCTCCGGTGCTCCAGGCTCCGAGTCAAGCAGGTCGCTCAGGAGCCGAGCTAACTAGATGGCTTGGCAGGCAGCAGCTGTCGCAGCGATGTACTCCGCTTCGCACGATGATAGTGTGACCACCTTCTGTTTCGCTGATTGCCAAGAGACAGGACTGGAGTCGTGGAAGGAGAACGCCGCTCGTGCTCCGGCGCGTGTCCAGATCGCCGGCCATGTCGCTGTCGCTGAAGCCATGCAGCTCCAGCCATCCTCCTTTCCCCCTGGCGTAATGAACACCATGGTGTCGCGTTCTGCCGATGTACCTCAGCACATGCTTCACCGCCGCTTGATGATCCTCATGTGGTTCCTCCATGAACCGACTCAGGTAGCCGACGGCGTGAGCAATGTCGGGGCGCGTGTTCACCAGATAACGCAGCCCACCGATGATGCTGCGATAGCTTGTCGCGCTCACCGGTGGACTTGAGCTTGCCTTACTCAGCTTCAGGTGTATCTCCATCGGCGTGGCGCATGAGTTGCAGTCTCCCATGCCACTCTTGTAGAGCAGCTTGTCGGCATACGCCGACTGATAGAGCGAGATCCCCGTCTACCCCTGCTTCACCTCGAGCCCAAGATAGTAGGACAAGAGCCTGAGGTCACTCATCTTGAAGATGTTGCACATCTCCTTCTTGAATTCACCGATGTTTGCTTGATTCGCGCCGGTGATGATCAGGTCATCCACATAGACGCCGACGATCAGCTTCGCATCGCCCTGGCTGTGTGTGTACATGGCGTGCTAGGTGGCGCTCTTCCAGAAACCAAGCGACAGTAGGCTGTCGTCGAGCTTGGCATTCCAGGCCATGGGTGCTTGCCGGAGTCCGTACAAGGCCTTGTGAAGCCGGTAAACCTTGTGCTCTTGTCCCTCAACGGAAAAACCCGGTGGCTGTTGCACGTACACCTCCTCGGCAAGCTCTCCGTTTAGGAAAGCACTTTTGACGTCCATGTGATGGACGCCCCAGCCGGCGTGCGCCGCGACGGCGAGCAGGAGCCGCACGGACTCCATGCGTGCCACCGGCGCAAACACCTCTTCGAAGTCAATGCCGGCTTGCTGGATGTAGCCCTTAGCGATGAGGCGCGCCTTGTACTTGACGATGACACCGCGCTCGTCCTGCTTGACTTTGTACACCCACTTCAGTCTGATCGGGCGGTGCGACGGCGGCGGGTCGACGAGAACCCATGTTTTGTTGTGGGTGATGGACTCCATTTCCTCCATCATCGCGTGCCGCCAGCTCTTGTGTTGCTCGGCCTCCTTGAATGAGGCCGTCTCCTCTGCCGTCACGAAGAACAGTTCACCGGCAGCAGCTCGCGGTGTGAGAGGCCCGGCACAACTGTATCTTCGAGAATGTTGGCAATGGTGCGGTACCGAAGTGGGATGTTGTCGTCGTGATTGGCGTCCAGGGCATCAGTGAGATTGCTCGGTGGCGACACGAACTCGGGTGACGTCCCACCCGTTTCGTCCACCGGCGTTGCCGGCGATGGTGGCATGGGCACGTCCCCTGAGGCCACCGACGGTGCCCCTGAGCTCGGAGTCGACCCGCCGGCTTGTTCCTGTTCCGGGCGTTGATATCTATCGGCGCCACAGTGTATTCAATGGTGATGTCGGTGACACCGCCCTTGTCGTCGCCGCCGCCGTGAGCAGCCCAGTCCCAGCTGGCTGCCTCGTCGAACACGGCATCACGCGTGACATGCACACAGTTAGATCACGGGTTGAACACCCGGTATGCCTTGGACCCAGCCTCATAGCACAGGAAAATCATCAGCGAGCTTTGGTCGTCGAATTTCTTCAGATTGGGCTTTGTGTTCTTCACTTGCGCCACACAGCCGAATGTGCGCAGGAAGTGGACGGCCGGCTTGATGCCATGCCAAGCCTCATATGGCGTCTTGCCGGACAAAGTTCGCATGGGAGCATGGTTGAGGAGGAACAACGCCGTCGAAACCGCCTCCCCCTAGAAGCGAGCAGGGAGCCCCTTTGCTTTCATCATGGAGCACGCCATGGCGACCACGGTTTGATTCCGCCGCTCGACTACTTCGTTCTGTTGTGGGGAGTAGGGCGGGGTGAGTTGTCGCTGGATGCTGCGGTCTGCGCAGTAGGCACCGAACTCGATGGAGGTGAACTCACCACCACGATCAGTCCTGAGCACCTTGAGCTTGCACCCGGACTCCAGCTCGGCCGCCGCTTGGAAGCGCTTGATCGCCGCCGGTGCTTGATCCTTGCTTGCTAGCAGAGTAAGCCATATGTAGCGGCTCACATCATCGACTAGTAGCAAGAAGTAGTGGTTCCCACCCAGCATCGCCGGCAAGATCGGCCCACAGAGGTAGCCGTGCACGAGGTCGAGCAGGTGTTCAGCGAAATGCTTCGCATGTGCCGGGAACGGAGCACAACGTTGTTTCCCGGCCAGGTAGCTATCGCACACTTGGTCGACGTGGTCGATTAGCGGCAGACCTCGCACCATGTCACCCTGCACCATTTCCTCAGCGATTGAAAGCTAAGGTGACCGTACCTCGCGTGCCACCGCCATGACTCGTCGGAGCTGCGGGTGGTGAGGCAGACCGGGCACGCCGCGTTGATCCGGATGGAGTAAAGCCGGTTCCTCGATCGCGGAACCCTCGCCAGGAACCGCCGATCTTGCCGTTGCGCACCAGGGACTCGCAGCCATTCTCGTCGAGCTGCCCGAGGCTTATGAGGTTGACGGTGAGGCGGGGAATGTAGTAGACGCCGGTCAGCCCGCGGTGCTCGCCATTCTTGCAGGCGAAGAGGATCGTGCCGTAGCCCTCGATCGTGACGACGGATCCAGTCACCGCCGTGTTGAGCTCGGAGAAGACGGAGCGGGCACCGGTCATGTGGTTCGTCACGCCGGTGTCGAGGTACCACAAATCCGCGGGATCGGGGTCGCCATCAAGATGCGCGAGCACCTTTTTACCTCCAGGAACACGGGCGCGGACACCGGCGTGATCTTCGACGTGGGTTCGGCTGGCGGGCATCGCCGCTGGACCAAGCACGCACGCGCCATCAGCAGCGTGGGCTCGTCGTCGTCCTTCGTGGCGATGTGAGCCTCGGCCTTCTTGGCCTTGGAGCGGCAGTCCTTGGCCCAGTGGCCCATCTTGCTGCAGTTATGGCACTTGTCGCCAGGGTGCTCCTGGCCACGCCCACGTCTGCGCCGATTCCCGCGTTTCTTGCCGCTGTTGTTCGCGGCCGCGCCGGGCGTGGTGCCACTGCTCTCACCGCCCTGCTCGCGGTTCTTGAGCCGTGCCAGCCACTGCTCCTCAGTGAGCATGAGACGGCCGCCACTGTCAACGACCTCCTTCGGCTTGGCCTTGCATTTCTCGACGGAGCGGAGCCGGACGGTGACCTCCTTAATTGACAGGTCGCGGATGTCGAGGAGCGTTTCGATCGAGATTGCTATCTGCGAGAGATGCTCAGGGACAACGTTAGCAGCTTGTTGACAACATCTATCTCGGGGAGATCGCCTCCAAGAGTGCGAATGCTGTTTGCGATGCCGAAGATGCGCATGGAGAAGTCGTCGATGTTCTCGCCATCCTTGAACCGCGCATCGGCAAACTCCCGGCGAAGTAGCTGCTCATTCGCCTCTCGCACGCGCCGAGTGCCGACGCATACGGTCTTGATCGCTTCCCATGCGGATTTCACCGTGCGCTTGGTGGAGAGGGAGCGAAGCATCTCCGGTGGCACCACACGCAAGATCGCGGCCAGCACCAGCCGATCGTCGCGGTACTCGATCTCCTCGTCTTCATACGGCTCCACGGCGTGCCAAAGTCCCTGTGCTTGCTGGTTGACGGTCATGAAGAGCGCACATTCCTCGTAGTTGGTCCTCGTTAGGACCGGGTAGTGGACGGCGGCGCTCGACTCCCTGACGACGCGTGGCTGGGCAGCGAAGGGCTGTCGCTCGCCACGCCCGCGCCCACGGCACGGCGGGGACTCAGCAGGATTGTGGCATGGCGGTGTTTGTGACGGGCGAACGAGGGGAGAGCGTGAGCGCGGCGGTGTTGGCGGCGGCGAGCAGGATGGCCGCGGTGGGGTATGCTCCGACATGGCACCAGCGAGCCAACGAGGCTCTGATAGCAACTGTTGGCGAACCCCGAAGGTGTTCGACCAAATTCACGATCAAGAACAGAGTATGCAAAAGAGAAATTTTTGTGCTGCTGAAAACTTGGCAGCGTTTTTTAATGCATTAGGAACTTTAAATAGGCAAAATACATGTCTACGACCTATCGGATCGTGCCAACCCATGACCGTGATTTTCGCCATACCTCCTCCTACAACTCCGGCACTTCGCCATGTCTCCTGAGCTTGACCGCGCCATCCCACGATCGAAGAACAGACGAAGCGCACACACTCCCTAACAACCAAAGCGAAAAACTAGCTCCCACATGAACGTGCATGCATCAGAGCTGATACATGCGCCATGATCTCCACAAAACAGAGTCACGTGCTTGGAGTAGAAATAGGAGCAGAAATGGTGATGGCGCCATGGATTAACTTCAACATTGCTCCTCCATTACAGGCATATTATTCATCCTCATGTTCTGACACTCAAGGTGCTGGTTGTTCCTTTTCAGCAAGTGTTGTAGACTCACATTGGATATTAGACTCAAGAGCTTCTTTTCATATGAGACATGATGTTTCACAGCTTCAGCCATGCTCTGCTTCTAGTAAAGCCTCAAGTGTCCAGACGGCTAATGGTACTGATTTACTCTGTTTGTGGCACTCTTCGGACAGAGATCGCAAAAACTAATCGGCGAGGCCTCTTGATATTGTCTTATCGCGCGATGGATCGGAGCGGTGGAGAAGCTTACTACACATCCATGCCTTTTTTTTGCTGTTAGACATGCATGTCTTTTTCCCCTTCTTATAAAGTTTTCTGTCAAATTACTTATCCAATCTACTATTCGATTACATCATTGTATTCGTTGCAATTAAATCTTCAGAAAAGATCTTACATGATTATATTACGATGAAAAATATTTATATTTGTAAATTGCTTTTATTATATACGTAAGTTACTTTTATCATATATATAAAAATTACTTTTAGATTTGACTAAGTTACTTCTTATACATTCATAATGCTCTAAGTTGTTATTTTTATTATTGTTTTTAGTCAATTCTATAATTTATGGACTTTAAATTTAATTTTTAGGCAGACCATATTTTTCTCCTTACAACGAATTTACTTCTAATGTTGTAACAACTTACTTCCATTTTGTGCTAAGTTACTTTTATGATTGATATAAATTACTTGTATACTTTTGTCGACAGGTGATACCCGTAGACCGGATAAATAGGGTATTGGGGTACGTTGGTATGAGGATCTGCACAATACGACATCAAGCAAACACAGAGATAGGGATTATACTGGTTTAGGCCCCTTAGAAGGTAATAGCCCTACGTCCAGTTTATATGATATTGATATAGAAAATCACAGATTACAAAGAGAACAACTGAACTCGGCAATACCGGTGAGATCGTAGTCGATAGTTTCGACTAGATGACCTGGCGAGATGACTTCGCATGCTTCGGCTTCGTAGGCTATGGTGGATTTGCTGGTAGAAAGATTCGATGCCCGTAACCCCTCAGGAGGTTCTCCTTTTATACCACAGATCACCTTGACCTCCAAGTAAGACTCGAAGATGTTGGACCCCGTACAGTATAGAGAACAGGAACCTCTCCGAGTAGGACTCTGTTGTCTCCCAACTGATCAAGATAATTTTCATAATAGCCGTAATCTTCCTTACCGCATACTGAAATATTCCATATACATGAAGGTATACCATACTTGCATATTGTGTAGATCGTAGGATAGGCCTTATCCGTAACCCTGATAGTAGCCCCCGACTTCAAATTAAATGAGCTTTGTTGTTTACTTCCAACTTCACTTGTCGTCCGCGACTACCCAGATGCGACGTTATCGTACTCACTTGATCGTTCTCAGTGCAAACTGAGGAGACATGGAGTTTTCGACAACGCCACATGAAGTTCAACGGTCCACAAGTGAATTTAACTAGAAGTCTAAACAGCTGCCAGCAACGGTCCTTAGAAATTTCCGGCGGCAATCTCTCTCCTTTCATTCAAATACGAACCGCCTGTTAGTGGGCTTATATAAAGAGATTTTGGGATTTATTTGGAGTCTGCACGCCTAGAAACTTTCCAGCTTCCAGCGCATTCTCTCTCTCGGTTCATCCGCCTCCCAAAAACCCTAGCTTTCTTCCTCCTTCTCCGGCGAACTTCCGGTGACCATGGATCTTGGCAAGACAATCACCGACACCGCCGCAATGAAGGAGCTGCAGGTGGAGGGATTACTTCTCGGCCGTGAAGTTCTGGAGCGAGATGAAGGAAGTACTGAACCTAATCCTCCCCTTGGTCGCATGGTCATAGTAGAGGACTTCGTTCGTTGCGGATTTCTACCACCGCTCTCCAAATTTCTGTTGTTGGTTCTGAATTTTTACGGTCTTTCTCTTCTTCACCTCAATCCCAACTCCATCACTTTTCTGAGCATCTTTTCTCATCTCTGTGAGGCCTACATTGGGGTAGTGCCTTTCCTTGATCTTTTCCGGTATTTCTATGAACTCCGGTGGATGGAATAGGGGAGGATATCCGGTTGTTGCGGATTCTGCCTCCGCGATCATATGCGGGCAAGATACATCCCTTTCCAATGTCATTTATCCCGGAGCAAATGGAGACAGAGGTGGTTCTTTCTCGAAATCAAGAACCCCAATCCCGTTCTTGTTGTGCCTGAAGACCAACCAGAACGGTCTTCGGATTGGACCTCCAAACCGCCATTGACCCTTTCCCTTGAGACATTTGTCGGGATCAGCGATGATCTGCGAGAACGGGGACTAACTGGGTATGACGTCGCTCAAGACTTCGTAAGTCGTCGCATCCAGCCGCTCCAAGCCCGTGCACATCCGGCGTTCGACTACACGGGGGCGAAAGATGTGACACGGATCTCATTGCGGGGTACTCGTTCTCGCGTCGTCGTAGTCCTTCTCGTCGTCACCCTGTCCTTTTGAGCTTAACTTGAATCGCTTTCCTCTTACAGGTCTGAACAACAACATGGTGGCTCATCAAGTAGGCCAAGTACTGGTGAGCTCGCCATCTACAGCTGCCGAGATCCCCATCCTAGTCTGCAACCTCGAGGACGCAGACAAAGCCGTCGCTATCAATGTGAGTATCCTTGGTGTATTTTATTCCCTTGTCAAAAAACGAAGTAACTTTAACACTTGTAGGCCTTGCCCCTGACGGACGCCATTGGTCCACTCGTCGATCACCAGGCCTCAGCCTCGTTGAAGTCCAATGTCTCCGAGGAGACCACTGCCGCCATCGCCCTCGCCGAGAACAGCGGCACCGCAAAGAAGAGGAAATGGGCCGTCACTTCTTGCGGAGGCAAGACTCGTCGTCAGGCGAGCGGCTCCGACGTAAGTGTATCTCCATCAGTCCTCCACATTTTTATTATAAGAAAGTCCTGATCTTTATCTTACGCAGGGTGGAAGCGATCTCCCACCAACTCCAAAGAAGCGGCTGCTGAAGGGAGGTGTTTCCCGGTAAGGAAAAAACTTGAACTCGTAGATTATTCGATCTCGTTATCTCTGTACTCTGTTCTCATCCACTGTGAGTACGCTTGTTACCAGCAAGGCTTCTCCACCGTCCTCGGCGCAAAGCGGGGACCAGGTGGCCACCAGCGACGTGCCAACAGTGGTCGCGACTCGGACCTCTTCAGCCGCCGCAGTTTCCCCGAGGATCGGCACCATCGCTCCACCGCTGCCTCCGTCGACCCCCGCGGCCCCATCATCCTGGTCTGAGGTACTGGCCGAAGACCGGCGCCTTATCGAACCAGGGGAACAAATGGTGGCCGGCGTGGTCGGGCGTGCTAACGCTCGTGCGACTGAGGCGGAGAAATGAGCAGCGGGCCTCGAGCAGGAGAACAAAGAACTACGCGAGGATTTGAAAAAGATGAGGGAACTCGTTGCTGGGAACGAGAGGCAATTCCGAGGCCTGCGGGAGAAGTCGTCTGAGCTGGAGGACCACCTGACGACAATCAGGGAATCCCTTCGCAAGGACTTCACCCGATTACACCAGGTTGCTGGTGAACTCGGAATCTACTCCTCGATTCCGCAGCACCCCGACGAAACCTCCTTGACGTTCGGTCTACAAGACCTCGTCAAGGCGATGGAGGCAGCGCCTGCAAAACACGCCGCGAAGGTCGCTGAGGAGACTTGTACCAGAGTTCGCACGGGCGCCTGCCATGTCCTCGCCTGCGTGAAGATCGCTCATCCTGAGGTCGACCTGGAGCAGGCCATGGCGAAGGGAGGAGCTGATGACACACGCGAGGACGTGATGTCGGAGGTGGCGGATTTAGGGGAGTTAATCCTCTCTTTTTACGAAGAGTAAAAACCCGCGTCTTCTATGTTTTGAACTCTTTTTGTTTTGTAAACACTTGTCGGGCTTGCATTGTCTTTAAACAATTATCCCTTCCGGCTTTAGTAATTTGTAGTATTTGTTATGACTTGTAGATGTCTTGATGTTGAGGACGTCCAGCAGAGTGGACGTCCTGATTCACCCGAGTTCGCTCCGGTTGCATCTCCGCAAGCATCCAGTCCGGATGTAAACGAGAACGCCATGATAGCTGTGAACGCAGCTGAAGTCGTCACTTCGCCTGGCCCAAGTCCGACCACGCTTCTTCGGGAGAACTTAGGTTAGATATTCTTGGATCACTTTGTCTGCAATTCTTGCGAAGATGGATCCCTTAGAATTTTTTCCTTTTTGCAGCCCTCGAAGAAACGCTTGCTGAATGAGAACGCCTAATCCAAGTCTGGAAGACGAAATTTGAAGTGGCGGAGCTCGAACGCAGGATTGAGATTACCCGGAAAACTTAGGATGTCGAGACTCTTTGAGGACGTGAGGTTTGGTTGAACTCGTATCTCAAGAGCTGCTGCGACGTCTTGGCAAGGGTTTGCGAGGACTTGCGAGTTGAGCGCCCAGCGCCTAAGGAATCGACGGCAGGATATGTGCCTTGGATAAAGGGAGTGTGTCCCCAACTAGATGGCATCGGTGCCCGTAGCGACAACGCCTAAAAGAGGAGTGTCGTCGAGCAAGTCGCTATGCCGGGGGTCACTTTCTCACATGTATCCGAGATCACCGTCCACATATGAACCTGGGGTTCCTTGAGGCGGGCTTTAGGAACTCGCGGTTGTAGACCGAGCAGATCAATCAACTTGCACAATCATTTGCTCCTCTAGCGGAACGGGTCTTTTTATCCATGGACTGGCGATGGCCGTCGTGGTAGATGTAATATCTGCAAAAAACATCTCAAACAAGTTTGTAATATAACAATGTCTGGTTCAACTTTTGTAATAGAATTGAAATCTATCTCCTAAGTACAACTTAAATAGGATGTGTAAGAGTGCTTCTCTTTTGTAAACTGCTGTTAGTTTATTTTGAGTTGTGAGCTCTCCCTAGCCCCCAGCCTTGTTCTCGGAGAACTGTTCTCGGAGGAGAAGGCTTAAAAACCCATAACTCGCCTAGTTGAAACTGCGGTTTACCTAGCCCCCAGCCGTGAAGTTGGAAAAATCAATTTCCGATTACATGGCTTGGTTAATACGCATCCAGTGAGCTCTCTGACATGACCAATTCTGACATGGTCGTTCAGCTCTGATTAATCTGACAAGGCCTTATTAACTCTGGGCGTCCCGAGGCGAGATCCCCTTAGGTTTCTTGGAGGCTTTGTCAAAACAGCGTAAAGGGACGATAGGTTCGATTTCAACTTAAGGTGTTATCGTGGTAAGGGATCTCTGGGTTAAACACTACAGATAACTGAAAAGAGTTCGTATACCTCTGAAATAAGCTTTATTTTACTGTTCTGTAAGGAGGAAACTTACAGACTTGGATACATTGAATCTATACATAGAATTTACGTAATTGGTCAATGTTCCAGGAGTTTGATAATTCGCGGCCTTCGCCATCTGCAATCTTGAATGCGCCTGGTCGTAAAACTTGTACCACCGTGTACGGTCCATCCCACTTAGGTGAGAGCTTGTTGTGCCCTCCTTGGTTTTGTACTCGGCGGAGGACGTAATCGCCGACGGCAAGTGTGCGAGCTCGAACGCATTTCTCATGGTATCGGTGTAGGGCCTGCTGGTATGCGGCTGCTAGAACGGCAACTCGTTCGCGATGTTCCTCAAGTAGGTTTACATCATCACTTCGTCTTTCCTCCTGGTCCTCGTCAGAGTATTGTTTAACTCGTGTACTCTGATGCCGCAACTCTGAAGGGAGCATGGCTTCAGATCCGTAAACGAGGAAGAAGGTGTCTCCTTATTGGACGAAGTCGGCGTAGTTCGCACGGCCCACAGAACGGATGGGAGCTCTTCAACCCAGTGTTTGTTGTAGGCCATGAGCCTATCGTACACACAAGTTTTGATCCCTTGGAGCACGATGCCATTAGCCCGTTCGACTTGTCCGTTACTCTGGGGATGAGAAACTGATGCGAAGCAAATTTTGACTCCAAGTTCAATGCAGTAATCTTGAAAATCACCGCTTGTGAATTGGGAGCCATTGTCTATGAGGATGCGATGAGGCTATCCGTATCTGCAGAACACCCCTTTCATGAACTTGATGGCGTTGTCGGCTTTAATTTCTCGTGTGGGCTCTGCTTCAATCCACTTCGTGAATTTGTTGTTTGCCACGAACAAGAATTTGTAGCCGCCCAGTCCTCGTGGGAACGGTCCGAGTATGTCGAGCCCCCAGCATGACAATGGCCAAGTGAGAGGGATGGTCTGGAGTGCTTGGGTTGGCAACTTCGTGTGTTTGCTGAAGAACTGACAGGCTTCATATCGTTGCACCATGTCGCAAGCATCTTTGAGGGCGGTCGGCCAGAAAAACACTTGTCGAAAAGCTTTTCCAACCATAGTACGCCCGCTGGCGTGTGACCCGCATATACCTTCATGGATGTCGAGGAGCAGTGCTTTGCCGTCGTCGGACGAAACGTATTTGAGGATCTCGTTCGGGCCCATTTTATATAGATCTTTGTCGATCAAACAATAGATTCTGGCCTGGCGGGATATCTTTTCTGCCTCAACGTCGTCCTCGGGTAGCTCATCGGTGCTCAAAAATTTGATAAGCTTGATTCGCCAGTCGTCTTTTGTCTCGATGTCCGCCATGACGTTGTTGACCTCTCTAGCCCTTAAGTTGATATCGGAATCGGCTGTGGTATTTTCGTCGTGTGACTCTTTCACAGATGGTTTTGTCAGGATATCCAGAAAAGTTCCTAGCTCAAGAGGTTCTCTTCTAGAAGCACACCGTGCTAGGGCATCGGGTTCGACGCTGTCTTTTCGATAGACATGTCGTACCTCAAGGCCGTCAAATTTCCGCTCTAGTTTCCTGACTTCGGCGAGGTACTTGGTTAACTTGGGGTTGGAGCACTTGTAGTCTTTGTGCACTTGGTTCGTGACTAATTCTGAGTCCCTTTTCACAATTAATCGCTTGACACCCAGTGCAATAGCTGCTCTTAGTCCCACGAGGAGTCCTTCGTACTCAGCTGTGTTATTGGTTGCCCGGAAGTCGAGGTGGATTGCGTGTTTGAACTGGTCTCCAGTCGGAGCTGTCAAAATGAACCCTGCACCTGCTCCTTGGCTGTTGAATGCGCCATCAAATGCCATAGTCCATGTCTCTTTATCCATTTGACTGTCTGGTCTATTCTCTGGAATAGTCCAGTCAGCTACGAAGTCAGCGAGAACTTGGGATTTGATGGCTATTCTCGGCACGAAGTGAACATCAAATTGACTAAGCTCGACTACCCATTTCGCAATGCGGCCGACAACGTCCTTGTTTCTGACAACTTCTCCCAAGGGAAAAGAGGAAACAACTGTAACCTTGTAGGCTTGAAAGTAGTGGCGTAGTTTTCTTGATGTCATGATCACCACGTAGAGTAGCTTTTGGATCTGTGGATATCTGGCTTTTGCGTCATGGAGGGCCTCGCTGACGTAGTACACAGGGCGTTGTACTTTTTCCCTCTTGACGACGATAACCGTACTCATAGAATAAGACATGGCAGCAATGTATAAGAAAAGCTCTTCATTGTATTGTGGTGGATTGTGGTGCAACGAGTACAGTGGGATTTGACAAGTAGTGTTTGAGCGCTATGAGTAAAGCAAAGAAGGGTTGTCCTCGTTCTCCCATCCTAGCGACGAAGCGGCTCAGTGCTGCATGCATCCGGTTAGTTTTTGGACTTCCTTGAGTCTTGTTGGCGACTTCATGTTCTCGATTGCCTTGATTTTCTCAGGGTTAGCTTCGATTCCTCATCCGGAAACTAAGAAACCGAGTAGCTTTTCTGATGGTACTCCGAACGTGCACTTCTCCGGATTTAGTTTCAGCCGATGTCGTCGGAGGTTGTCGAACGTTTCCCTTAGGTCATCGATCAATGTGTCGCTTGTCTTCGTTTTGATGACCACGTTGGCGACGTAAGCTTCGACATTTGGCCGATTTGATCGCCAAGAGCTCCTTGGATCTTGCGTTGGTATGTGTTCCCTGCGCTTATCAATCCAAATGGCATCTTGGTATAGCAGAATACACCGAAGGGCGTGATGAATGCCGTTTTCTCCTCGTCCTCTTTTGCCATACTGATTTGATAATAGCCGGAGTAAGCGTCAAGGAAACTTAACAGCTCACAGCCGGCGGTTGAGTCTAGCAGTTGGTCTATTTGAGATAGAGGGAAATGATCCTTGGGGCACGCCTTGTTGAGATCAGTGAAGTCTATGCACATTCTCCATTTCCCGTTGGCCTTGCGAACCATGACTGGATTGGCGAGCCACTCTGGGTGGAGAACTTCTCTGATAAAACCAGCTTTGAGAAGTTTGCCGAGCTCTTCTCGTATGGCTTGTTTTCGATCGGGTGCGAATCTCCGCAGTTTTTGCTTAACTGGTTTGGCATTGGCTCACACCATAAGTTTGTGCTCAATCACCTCCCTGGGACTCCCGGCATGTCGGACGGTTGCCAAGCGAACACGTCTACATTGTCGCGGAGGAAGGTGACAAGCTCGAGTTCCTATTTGCTGGTCAGCGTCGCCCCGATCTTGACGGTCTTGTCAGGGTTGGTGCTGATCAGCGGGACGATTTGGATTGCGCCGTCGGGTCTTGGCGTCTTGTTGGGCTTGCTCACTTTCGTAGGTGGCTCAGCTGCGGCGGGTGGGTTGGGAGTTTGCTCGACCATGTCAAGGCTCCGCTTGTTGCATTGTACCGCCAGCTTCGCGTTTCCTTGAACAGTGATTGTCCCTTTTGGTCCTGGCATCTTGAGCAATTGATACGCGTAGTGGGACGCTGCCATAAACTTCGCGAGTGCGGTCCTTCCTAAGATGGGTTTGTATGCCGTATCAAATTCAGCGACATCAAAGGTGACCTGCTCTGTTCGGAAGTTATCGGCCTGTCCAAACGTGACGGGTAGCGTGATCTTGCCCAATGGCTTGAAGGGTTGATCTGATGGGGTCAACTCGCTTCGTGGGATTCCCATCGCGTCCAATGTGCCAGCGAAGAGAAGATTGATGGAGCTGTCGCCGTCGATGAGAACCCGTGCGACTTTGATGTTCCGTATGGTGGGCTCGACCACGATCGGATATCTGCCGGGTAGGGTTGTAGTTTTTGGGTGGTCTGCCTCCGAGAACTCTATCTTGTGCTGAGACCAATTCATCCTGGCAGCAACTCCTTGAGATGTAGAGTGTCGCGACCGAGAAAATTGCATTTTCCCGAACGCTAGTGTATTAATCCCCGTCCCAGGAAAAGCCGGGGTACACCATACAAACATGATATAAAAGACACATCTTTATTATATCGATAATATTTACATTATTACAAAGGCACTTAAGGCCTGACAACCAAAAATAAACAGCAGCGGACTAGCGGGCCTACGGCTCCATCTTCACAGGCGCTCAACTGGGGTATAAGCCAGGACTCCACCTAAGACATCTTCTCCAAAGCTTCTCTTACTGAAGGGGGAAGAAAGATAGAGCAAGAATGAGTACAACCACAGTACTCAGCAAGTCACACCGGAGATGCATGATTAATGCAAGGGGGTACAAGGGGATAATAATATCGGGGTTAAGTTTTGCAGTAAACAGCATTTAAAAGTCACTTAGTTGCCCAAAGCCATTTTATAAAGACGATCCTAGAGCTACACAGTATTATTAATCAAGGCCGTGAACCCACACGAACCTGCCTTAACCCAAGGCCTACGATGATTCAGACCGAACTGGCAACCCGACCCTGGGTCCCAGCTCGTCCCAAGCCAACCCAGGCCAACCATTTCACATTTTAGTTGTTAAGCAGGTTTTAAGAATTAAAACACTAACTTGGGTACATTGCTTGGCTTGCCCATAACCGAGGGCGCGGCTATTCGAATAGATTATACTCTGATCAGAGGTGTACATCTTTACCCACAAGACACATCTTCCTCACGTGCAACCACGTGCCACATAACACCACGGTATACAGACGGAAGACGTGACATAGTTTCCAACCCATCCTAGCCATAGACAAGAGTACCGACCCAATCCCGCCTACGGCCGGAACCTCCGGGACAGGCAGGCAGGACTGAGCCCCTAGCAGCAGGGCACCAACCCTGTGCTATGACATCTCGACTACCGGGCCGCAGCTCCTGTAGCCTTCATTTGCCCTGGAGAATGTCCATCGACCCCCGACTTCATCCATCTCCAATCCGTGTACTTTTGTTTATAACCAGACTGAGCCACAAACTAAGCCTTACCCACTAGACATGTGGAAGTACGGTAGTGCTTAGCAACAGAGGCTCGAAGACCGGTCCTTATATGGCCGAGGTGCTACTATCAAAACCATGCACCCCGAGCCCAGCCTAAAACCATTTTGGGGATTTTGAATAGAGGGGGCGGTGTGAATCCAATTCCACAATAATCCAACAATTCCGAAGTGTCCAGGTGATGAGATTATCCCAAAGTCTAGAGTTGTAAAACCACCTAATGTTACCTAATTAAACAGCGAAGCATCTACCTAAAATCATGCTAGTGGTACCATGAGTAGAGTGTCCACTAGTTGGGGTTTTGTTTAATCTAGGGTGAACAAGGTAATAATAACAATAACAATAATAATAAGGTCATAACAAAGGTAAATAGGCATGGCTAAATAAAACAGTGATAACGCGGGAATTTAAATAAAGCGACAATGCAATAATTTAAATCAAAATAATTTTATAAACTGGGATTCAATATGTTCAAGGATGATGTGACTTGCCTTGCTCGCTTTCCCAAACGCCGGCTTCAACTTCCACGAAGAGCGGATCTTCCGAAGCTGCAGCGTCTACACGACCAACGGAAAAGAAAAGGCTTTTACTCTAATAAACTCCAAATAACAAGCAGAAACAAAGCACAAAAATGGGTTCTTGACTTCTTAAGGAAAAATTAGAGACTTGAACGGTCCAATTCCGAGTTCAAATGGCCAAGTTATGGCCATTTGAAGTTTATATGCTCTTTAAATGGATATTTGTGAATTTCTTCATTTAAATTTTAATTTAAAAACACGTTTATTGCGTCAGCCGGGAGAGAGGAGCGCGCGGACCGGGTCCACGAGGGTGGGGCCCACGCGGCAGCCTCTCGGTCCACGGTGGACTGGGCGCACGCGGCTGACGCCAGCCGGCGCCGTGGGTCCCACGCGTCAGCCGCACCCGCGGGCGCGGGCGGCTGACGGCCGGGCCCCACCTGGCAGCCGCGGGGCGCGCCCGAAGGCGGCCTCGCCGGCACGGCCGACGGGAGGCGGCGCGCCCGCGCCCCTATGGTCGCCGGCGGCGGCCATAGGCACGGCGGAGCGGCGGCCGAGAGAGAGGAGAGAAGAGGGAAGCGAAGCGGCGGTCCTCGGCTCACCCCGGGTCGACGGCGGTGACGGAAACGGCGACCGAAGCGGCGAGAGGCGGCGGCGCGGTTTGGATCGACGAGGACGGCGGCGCTCCGGCGGTCGGCGGGCGAAACGAAGGAGCGGACGAGGTCGACGAGGACGCGGCGAAGCCGAAGGAGGCGACGCCGAAGCGGGAGGAGGTCCGGGGCGACGACGGCGGCGAACCGGAGCTCGGCGGCGACGGCGGAGAGAGAGGACGACGGCGCGGGCTTGATTCCGACGGGGAGAGCGAGCGGCGAGCGGCGGAAACAGAGGAGGGAGGCACGGGGAACGATTATATAGCGCCGGGAGGGAGAGAGAGAGGCCGGAGGGGAAGGAAACGGCCGCGGCCATCTCGGGCGCCATTGATGCGCCGGCGAAGATCGCGGGAGCAAATGCGAACGAACCCGAGGGAGAGAGAGAGGGGAAAGCGGGGGAAAAGAGGGAGGGAATCACGGGGAGTGATTTCCCCCTCTTTATGGCGCGCGGGGACGGCGGGATGCGGCGGAATCTGCGGCGGCGGCGGCGCTAGGGCACGGGCGGGCGGCGGGTGCGGCGCGAGGACAGGGATGACAGGTGGGCCCCACCCGTCAGCGAGGGTGGCGGGCGGGCCCGCCCGTCAGCGGCGCGCGCGCGGGGAGAGGCCGAGTGGGCCGTGGGGAGGAGGGGAGAGAGGGAGGGAACTGGGCCGAGCCGGCCCAAGAAGGGAAGGGGGGGGGGAAAAAGACTTTTTAGGGTTTTTCTTTTTATAAAATCATTTTAACTTTGTTTATTTCTTAATAATTATTATTTGTGCTCTGAAAATTCCACTAAAATTTGAGGGCTCCTTTTAGACCAAGGAGAATTTAACAAAAATTCTCCGGGCCACATTTGAATTTTTCTTGTACGTATTTTAGTGTTTGCCAATTTCTTTTCGAATTTTAATTAATTCTATTATTCCTTTTAGAAAATGATTTTTATTTCGGGATGAATTTATCAGGACGTGACAAATCCACCCCCCTTACAAGAATCTCGTCCCCGAGATTCGAGGAGGCTAGCATGAAGATAGGTTGGGCGGTCTTCTCTTCTTGTCTGACTTCTTCCGCTCCGTCTTCTATAACAAACTTGCCTAACAAAACTTCTCCACTCTGGACTGCTTGGCTCGATCTCCTGTTGCAGGTGGAATCTTCTCTTCACCCGACTTGTCCCTGGTTGAACCTTTAGCTGACTTCGACTGGGTTGCGGCACTTGAAGATGGGGCTTCAGTTCCAGAACTTCTCATAATTCATATCTTTGGAGTCAACCTCATTGAAGTTACCAACTTCATGTCATGCGTCGACACCAGCTTGTCATTACTAGGATACCATGCTTGTCATCATGAGATTACCATGCTTGTCATTTACTTTTAACTTGCCACCAACTGCCTCATATTAGCTTTCCTGCTCTCCGGGTGCTAACTACTTCTGCTATTCGATGCAAGGGTCGATAACTTTGCCTTTGAATTATGTTTCGTAACAGAACCAACTTATCCCCCTGGACATGCTTTGACGTCTTTCCAAATGACTTTGCTGCTGGACTTGTTATTGTCTGATCGTGATCCTGCCAGCTCTGAAGCTTCGTTGTTAGAGGTGATTTTAATCTGACCTCTGTAGACTATCTTCGAGCATATCACTTGGTTCATAACTGGGAATAGCTCCCACGAACAAGCAGCTCGGATTTACTTTCTTTACATTCAGTTTACTTCCCATTATTATCTTCAGGTTGTCCTCAGTTAGCATTCAACGTATTCCTTTACACCTTTAACCTTGATGTGTTCTTTCCCATTGGGTCATCTCCCAAGACATGGCATTACCTGGTAACCGGTGCTTGCACTTTTCACTCCGCGTAGCATCTGATACCGAGTTGAAGATTTCACTCCTTGCCTTCATAGAAACACTTTTACCTAGGTCATCTTGCTTACTTAATGACAAGGTGACTGTTGCGGGGCAATTACTATCAGGGGTCTTCCTTGAGCGATGCAGAGCATGTTTCTGTTTATCAATCACCTTTCGGCCTACTTTTTTCATGCTAGAGAACATCTTTGCCCATCTCTTTTATCAATCATCTTCCGGCTTATCTCTAACAGGTGGTATTCTTTGATGTGGATTGCGTACGCTTCTGGGGACGATGAGGTCCTTTGGCTTGCTGCCTTTCAGTGAAACCTTGATGTGGTTCGTCAAAAAGCTGCACTGACTACCTTCAGGGAAATACATTGCTTGCTATCTGTATCTATGTCATTAGGGTTTAATTGCCGATGATCATCTTTAGTGCTTCCTCGAGATGGGGAGCATCCATATTGTTCTTCTGCCATATCACCTTCGACCCTTTTCTGATACCTGATAGACTAATTACCAACCATCGACTATTATGTTCCCAAATATTGATGTCTCCTGGATCTTCTTAACTGTTTGCAGGTGTATCCGAACTTATCAATGTAGATGCATGGCGGGTACCCTTATGGGTTTCATCCAACAATCCTTATCTTGATCTGTAAAAGGCGTATCCAAACTCCTATCCCCAACTACTATCTCATTGGCTTTTTAACCCAACCCAGTTTAATTGGTTTTCTTTTCCATCAACAGGTTGGTTATTAACTCGAGGTTAGAATATAGTTCCTCTGACACGAGACCCTAGGTCTCCTTTGTCAGTAAACAATTATACACATGATCACATATCCGCATCTTCCAAAAGAATCCTCTTAGAACTTGTCTGTATTACACATTTCTCCCTTATTACGCGCATACAAGGCACTGTCGTAAACAAAAAGGGAAGGTGCTTATCATCGGTACATTGTATCCTCAACATGAATCATCCATAAACATAGCAAGCTCACTGTTTATAGACATGAATATATTTATTTATTACATGATTGCTGCAAACTTTCGATTACCCAATGATAAGTAGCGAACTGAAAACCACAAGCGTGGCTGCTCATTTTGATTCTGGAGAGATATAGCTGGCGTTGTTCTGGTGACTGCATCATCCTTGATTGGTTCTGTAATGATGTGATAGGACTGCATATTGCTATCATTCACAGGAGAAGCTTCCTTCTGATTGCTGGTTGAAGCGAATAACGGTCTTCTGCTTGGTATCGCCCTCCTGAGGTTGATTGCCCTTCGCTCGGCCTGGAGTAGGTCGAGAAACAACTTCTTCCATCGACGACAATTCTTTGCTGAGGCTGTCGGTGCAGAGAATGGTTGGTGCTGAAGGTATTAGTGCTATGATTTGTTGCAGAGTTAGGTGGAGCAGGAGGAGCATTGGTGCTGTGGATGATATCGTCAATGTTGCTGTTGGAGCTGACTAGCTGATGAGACAATCGTAGGGTTGTTCGTTGGATTTCTGCGGTCTTGGTCAACAACACACTGAGTTGGCAATCCTTGGGCACATGGTTTGTTTCTTCGCACAGAAAACATGTCACCTTGCGAGTGGGGCACTCCCCTGGTGGATGGTCTTCTTCATAGTGAGTGCAGAGTGTGAGACACATGCTAGCAACGTGTCCAATTTCTCCACAACGGGTGCATGCCTTTGATCCGAAGAAGACATATCTGAAACTCTTAGTCCGAACAAATGTCTCTTTGGTTGATCACTTGATTTTCTTCACCATCAATCGCTAGGTTATTTGATTCATAATAGATTATGAGCTTACGGAAATGAGACCCTAGGTCTCCCTAATCAGCAACAAAATGTACACAACTCACAGCACTTGCAATCTTAACATGGATCCTTCATAAACTTATCAAACTCCTTCATAATCTCATGTTTCTCTGTTATTACATGATTGACGCGAACAACTATAAAACAAAAGTATTTGAACACTGATATAAGAGTATTATGGTTGCTTCTGACTAGCGCTAGGCTTAACAGGTACTGCATTTGCTCCAATGACCACTTGGCGATTGGCATGCCTGCTTCCTTAACAGGTACTACAGTTGTAACAGACAATAACTTTCTTACGCTCGGGTTCTTCATCTTGTACTTGATTTCTTGGCTGCTGTGCTGGAACATCCAAAGGTACAATGCCGATACTGGCCTCTGTCTTGTCAACTGACGGCTGGGGCTGAAATTGAGCATTGACACCTTGTGGTAATGCACTCGCTGGGGTTGGAGCTGTTGCAACGCGGGCTATTGGGCTGCTTCGGGATGCATGGATGACAATTCGCTGAGGAGCAAGCTTCTGATTGCAGGGAGTTGCGTGGACTGACGGGCCGGCAGCTATGTTTCTCGGTTTTGGGCACTTGTCGGCGAAATGACCCATTCCTTGACAATTGAAGCAACAGATATCTTCCCGGACTCGGCATTTTCTTCTCATTTTGATTCCTCTGTCCTGGCACTGGAGTTAGGCTGAAACTGTAATCTTGGCGAGGATTTGTGTTGCCTTGATGCTTCTCTCCGTTGGAACTGGCGGGTTGGTTGGCCATCTTCTTCGTCAGCAGAAAACTGAATTGACAATCTTTTAGTACATGATCAGTTCCTTCACAAAAGAAACAAGTGATCCTGCTCGTTGGACACCTGTCGGGTGGATGGTCTTCCTCACAATGAACGCATGTAGTGGCACACGAGCTGGCAACATGACCGATTTCTCCACAACGAGAGCATGCCTTACGTTCCATTTCATCTTCATCATCTGAGGAGACTTGATCTGAATCTTCACTATCAAACACTCTACCTCCATTAGCTAAAAGATGCTCTGTCAACTGTGGTGCACCTCGGAAGGTATTTCTTCTTTGACGTTTTGTCATTCCTGGTGGAGGCCATTCTGTGCTGGTAATGATCATCTTACGGACTTCATCTTCGGTTCGCATTGGTGTTTTTCTTTTCTGCTGAGGACACTCCCTTGCATAGTGCCCTTGCTCATCACACATAAAACAAATGATACTTGCTTCTTTTGAGTCAACATGTGGCACGTCACCATGGGTCTTTCGGGATGCTGGCGGCATGCTGACTCGTGGTGTGAGTGCTTGGACTGCCTCCAACTGCACTTGAGGTTGTATCTGACTCAGATTCAGAATTGGCGTCTGATGCTGCTGTAGTATCTCTATAAGCAATCGGTTCTGGTTAATCAAGTGTTGGACCAGTGTCACACAACTGGTGTCTGGTGCTTCATTCACTCGGGAGCTTGAGGTACCAATGTCCTGACTTCTGACCTTATTGCCTTTCTCATTGTTAGCCATCTGTTGCAAAGGTTTGGAGAGGGAGAGAGAGAAAACAAAGGGGAGAGACAGATTAGAAACTAAGGATAGGACCTTAACAGATCTAAGTCTTTTGCTGTTATGATGTATGTTAGGCTTATTCTGCAAGTTGATTAAGCAAACAACCTAGCATGGTTACATCACACGACTAATGACTCTACCCTAGAGGGTGGCTTAGGTTCTGTGACGGGTTCTCAAGATCTTCACTCCTGCTTCACAGCTGGCTTCACTGCTTCCTCCACTTCGCTAGCGGATCCTGCAGTCTTCCGGAGCTTCGGCAAACAACTGACGATGTCTTCTTCTTTCCTGACCAGACCATCTAGTACTAGTTGAAATCGGAAGAAGGAAGAAGGGAGTAAACCCTTTTGCAAATAGCATTAGGGGAAGGAGAAAAAAGGAACATTCGCAAATAGTTTTATTTATAAAATATGTCCTTAGGTTTTATCCACTTGGCTTATCCTACAGTCGAGATGGCTCTGATACCAGCTTTTCGCGACCGAGAAAATTGCATTTTCCCGAACGCTAGTGTATTAATCGCCGTCCCAGGAAAAGCCGGGGTACACCATACAAACATGATATAAAAGACACATCTTTATTATATCGATAATATTTACATTATTACAAAGGCACTTAAGGCCTGACAACCAAAAATAAACAGCAGCGGACTAGCGGGCCTACGGCTCCATCTTCACAGGCGCTCAACTGGGGTATAAGCCAGGACTCCACCTAAGACATCTTCTCCAAAGCTTCTCTTACTGAAGGGGGGAGAAAGATAGAGCAAGAATGAGTACAACCACAGTACTCAGCAAGTCACACCGGAGATGCATGATTAATGCAAGGGGGTACAAGGGGATAATAATATCGGGGTTAAGTTTTGCAGTAAACAGCATTTAAAAGTCACTTAGTTGCCCAAAGCCATTTTATAAAGACGATCCTAGAGCTACACAGTATTATTAATCAAGGCCGTGAACCCACACGAACCTACCTTAACCCAAGGCCTACGATGATTCAGACCGAACTGGCAACCCGACCCTGGGTCCCAGCTCGTCCCAAGCCAACCCAGGCCAACCATTTCACATTTTAGTTGTTAAGCAGGTTTTAAGAATTAAAACACTAACTTGGGTACATTGCTCGGCTTGCCCATAACCGAGGGCGCGGCAATTCGAATAGATTATACTCTGATCAGAGGTGTACATCTTTACCCACAAGACACATCTTCCTCACGTGCAACCACGTGCCACATACCACCACGGTATACAGACGGAAGACGTGACATAGTTTCCAACCCATCCTAGCCATAGACAAGAGTACCGACCCAATCCCGCCTACGGCCGGAACCTCCGGGACAGGCAGGCAGGACTGAGCCCCTAGCAGCAGGGCACCAACCCTGTGCTATGACATCTCGACTACCGGGCCGCAGCTCGTGTAGCCTTCATTTGCCCTGGAGAATGTCCATCGACCCCGGACTTCATCCATCTCCAATCCGTGTACTTTTGTTTATAACCAGACTGAGCCACAAACTAAGCCTTACCCACTAGACATGTGGAAGTACGGTAGTGCTTTGCAACAGAGGCCCGAAGACCGGTCCTTATATGGCCGAGGTGCTACTATCAAAACCATGCACCCCGAGCCCAGCCTAAAACCATTTTGGGGATTTTGAATAGAGGGGGCGGTGTGAATCCAATTCCACAATAATCCAACAATTCCGAAGTGTCCAGGTGATGAGATTATCCCAAAGTCTAGAGTTGTAAAACCACCTAATGTTACCTAATTAAACAGCGAAGCATCTACCTAAAATCATGCTAGTGGTACCATGAGTAGAGTGTCCACTAGTTGGGGTTTTGTTTAATCTAGGGTGAACAAGGTAATAATAACAATAACAATAATAATAAGGTCATAACAAAGGTAAATAGGCATGGCTAAATAAAACAGTGATAACGCGGGAATTTAAATAAAGCGACAATGCAATAATTTAAATCAAAATAATTTTATAAACTGGGATTCAATATGTTCAAGGATGATGTGACTTGCCTTGCTCGCTTTCCCAAACGCCGGCTTCAACTTCCACGAAGAGCGGATCTTCCGAAGCTGCAGCGTCTACACGACCAACGGAAAAGAAAAGGCTTTTACTCTAATAAACTCCAAATAACAAGCAGAAACAAAGCACAAAAATGGGTTCTTGACTTCTTAAGGAAAAATTAGAGACTTGAACGGTCCAATTCCGAGTTCAAATGGCCAAGTTATGGCCATTTGAAGTTTATATGCTCTTTAAATGGATATTTGCGAATTTCTTCATTTAAATTTTAATTTAAAAACACGTTTATTGCGTCAGCCGGGAGAGAGGAGCGCGCGGACCGGGTCCACGGGGGTGGGGCCCACGCGGCAGCCTCTCGGTCCACGGTGGACCGGGCGCACGCGGCTGACGCCGGCCGGCGCCGTGGGTCCCACGCGTCAGCCGCACCCGCGGGCGCGGGCGGCTGACGGCCGGGCCCCACCTGGCAGCCACGGGGCGCGCCCGAAGGCGGCCTCGCCGGCACGGCCGACGGGAGGCGGCGCGCCCGCGCCCCTATGGTCGCCGGCGGCGGCCATAGGCACGGCGGAGCGGCGGCCGAGAGAGAGGAGAGAAGAGGGAAGCGAAGCGGCGGTCCTCGGCTCACCCCGGGTCGACGGCGGTGACGGAAACGGCGACCGAAACGGCGAGAGGCGGCGGCGCGGTTCGGATCGACGAGGACGGCGGCGCTCCGGCGGTCGGCGGGCGAAACGAAGGAGCGGACGAGGTCGACGAAGACGCGGCGAAGCCGAAGGAGGCGACGCCGAAGCGGGAGGAGGTCCGGGGCGACGACGGCGGCGAACCGGAGCTCGGCGGCGACGGCGGAGAGAGAGGACGACGGCGCGGGCTTGATTCCGACGGGGAGAGCGAGCGGCGAGCGGCGGAAACGGAGGAGGGAGGCACGGGGAACGATTATATAGCGCCGGGAGGGAGAGAGAGAGGCCGGAGGGGAAGGAAACGGCCGCGGCCATCTCGGGCGCCATTGATGCGCCGGCGAAGATCGCGGGAGCAAATCCGAACGAACCCGAGGGAGAGAGAGAGGGGAAAGCGGGGGAAAAGAGGGAGGGAATCACGGGGAGTGATTTCCCCCTCTTAATGGTGCGCGGGGATGGCGGGATGCGGCGGAATCCGCGGCGGCGGCGGCGCTAGGGCACGGGCGGGCGGCGGGTGCGGCGCGAGGACAGGGATGACAGGTGGGCCCCACCCGTCAGCGAGGGTGGCGGGCGGGCCCGCCCGTCAGCAGCGCGCGCGCGGGGAGAGGCCGAGTGGGCCGCGGGGAGGAGGGGAGAGAGGGAGGGAACTGGGCCGAGCCGGCCCAAGAAGGGAAGGGGGGAAAAAGACTTTTTAGGGTTTTTCTTTTTATAAAATCATTTTAACTTTGTTTATTTCTTAATAATTATTATTTGTGCTCTGAAAATTCCACTAAAATTTGAGGGCTCCTTTTAGACCAAGGAGAATTTAACAAAAATTCTCCGGGCCACATTTGAATTTTTCTTGTACGTATTTTAGTGTTTGCCAATTTCTTTTTGAATTTTAATTAATTCTATTATTCCTTTTAGAAAATGATTTTTATTTCGGGATGAATTTATCAGGACGTGACATAGAGCAAACTTCGCGTTCTATCTTTTTGTACTCCCTCTTCGAGGAGTATATCGTAGAACGTCAAAGATATGCATCACGTGGAGCTCGAACTCGGGAAATGCGAAGTCGGAGTCTGGAGTACCGGCATCAGCAGGCGCTTTGACTACCCGTACTCGCTTCCCCTTCTCGACTACCATGTGTCGTGCAAGAGCTTTTTTGAAGACGTTACAGTCCTCCATGGTGTGGGTGTTCGTCTTATGTATTGGGCACCATTGTCGTCGCAAGTCGTCACCTTGGGGATCTGAACGCTTGGCTTGTTCTGCCAGATCAGTGGCGAGGACCTCCGTTGTAGCTTTGCGTTACCCGCTCTTGCGACTTCTCTTCTTGCTTGACTCCGGTGCATCCCTGTCGGCCACCTTCTTCTCCTCACCCGTTTTGCCCTTTTCGTCTTTTCGTCTCAAGGCGTCATCTGCATGAGCACACCTGTCGACGATCTCGATTAGCTTGTGGGCAGAAGTAATTCGTCGAGTTGCTAACTCCTGGGTAGTGTAGCGATCTCGGATGCCTAACTTGAATGTTCGGATCACAGAAGCGTTGGTGATTTCGGGGATCGTATTTCGGCACTCGTTAAAGCGTCGAATATAGTCCCTCAGGGATTCACCCGGGTTCTGGACTAAGGCATGTAGGTCGTCCTCGATGGCGTGGCGCTTGTACGTCCCTTGGAAGTTAGCGACGAATTGCTGCCACAAGTCCTCCCATGAAGAAATCGAGCAGGGCGGGAGATGAACCAACCACGATCGAGCAGATCCTTTTAATGCGGCAGGCAAATAGTTTGCCAACGCGTGATCGTTGGCACCAGCAGCATAGAGAACTGTAGAGAAGACGTGGAGAAATTCTTCTGGGTCAGTGCTCCCATCGTACTTCTCTATAGCTCCTGGTCAAAACTACTTCGGCCACCGAACTTTTCGCAACTTGGGCGTGAACGCCACCTCCTGGAACGATAGGTGGTCGGCGTCCAGGTTGTCATCGCAGATGTCGGTCTGATGAAGAAGATGATGATGATAACGGCGACGAGGGGTCGCTTGGACTGAGGACACGGTTCCTAGAGCGTCATCCTCATTGTCGATTCCGCCTGGAATCTGGGGAACGGGAACCACATCGTCACCTGTTGTCGTCGGTCTGTTGGTGACTTCGACAGTTGCCGCCCTGACCACGCCGATCGTTATCATCACGGCGATGGTTACGGTCTTGTCGGTGTTGGTCTCCACTGCGACGTCCTTCGCGGTTGCCATCTGCCTCACATTGTGAAGGAGTGCGTCGCTCCCCTCGTCGGCCATTAAGGTGGTCGCGAAGATCATGATTTTCGCGAGCTGAGTTGCGAGGACCTCGAGGTGATTGACCACGGGGAGTGCGTCGCCCATCAGAGTCTGCAATCTCTGTTGGCATGCCGTCCTCGCGCGGAGGATCACGTGGAGGAGGTTCCGTCGTGACTGCAGCAAATGCGGTATTGAGGTTAGCCGTTGCCTCCCGAAGTCGTTCTGCCCAACAATCAGCCTCGGGGTGAAGAACAGGGTCGAAAGGGCTCTCCCTCAATATAGAATTGATCGTGTTCAGCTGTTGTGCAAGCGTTCGAGCGGACGCCCTGGCTGCTGCTGTCGCGCTGTCTTCAGCTCCTTCGATTACATTCACATCTCGTGGTGAACTCGAAGAAGATTCCTAGTCTGGCAGGAGGTGTAGGACCGAGGGTTCGTGAGGGTCGACATTGACGAATCCCACGGGTCTATCGGGTGTTGTCTCCGTATCCTGTTCCTTTGCAACACATCGAGGTTGAACTCGTGGTCATTGGATCTGAGGTCGCTGGGACTTGATTGTTCCGAGAAAGACTTTGCAGCTTGACAGATCATGCTTTCTCGACTTGTGGATCGGGCAATAGGTGGCACTTGTTGGTGAAGTATGCTGAATCCCTCGCTCTTTGCAAGCCTTGAGTTCAGCTACCACGTGATGTACCACCGGGTAATCTTCTAGAGGATGCTTGGTTGTCTTATGGACTGGACACCAAGACCTTGGCCTTTGAGCAGTTATCCTTGTTGGCGCATTTTCCATTGCAGGCTAACCTTGGATGTTTTCACTGTTTGCTGTGGAAACAGGGTAGTGCATGACTGGTTTCAACCTGCTGGAAAACTTCAAAGAAAATCCAGAAGCTTTCTTCCGGACCGTCAGGCCGCGAGTCGTTGCTCCGTAGAAAACTTTACCGACAGAAAAACCAGCCGTACCAGCGCTACCGACCTTCAAGACTATGGCCAGCAAGACTCTTCGCGAGTTCGCTGCTCCCTTTGCTGACAATGTGGCCATAGGGCCACAGGTCAACATAGGGGACGCGGATTTCGACTTGAAATCCAGCCACATCACGATGGCGCAGGCTAGCCCGTTCTGTGGCAAGCCTAATGAGGATGCCAATGCTCATCTACAACAGTTCCTAGAGATCTGTAGCACGTACACCATTAAGGGCGTCAGTCCCGACGTCGTCAAGCTACGACTGTTTCCGTTCTCCCTTCTCGGGAGAGCGAAGCAGTGGTTTTATGCCAACCGTACTGCTGTCAACACCTGGGACAAATGCTCTACTGCATTCCTCTCAAAATTCTTCCCGATGGGTAAGCCAATGCTCTTCGTGGAAGGATTTCAAGTTTCCAGCAGACAAGGGATGAGTCTATTCCAGAAGCATGGGAACGACTACAGGAATACGTGGCCGCCTGTCCTCATCTTGGGATGGACGACTGGCTGATCCTGCAGAATTTTTACAATGGACTCACCCCGATGTCCCGCGATCATCTGGACGCGGCAGCTAGAGGAGCCTTCTTCTCTAAAACGGTTCAAGGAGCCGTTGAACTAATAGAGAAGATGGTCTCCAATATGGGTTGGAGCGAGGAACGACTCCAGACCCGCCAGCGAGGCATGCACACCGTCAAGGAGACGGAGTTACTTGCTGCCAAGCTGGACCTCCTCATGAAACGCTTGGACGACCATGAGAAAGGGCCACAACGCACCGTCAAGGCCTTGGACTCACACGTTATGTGTGAGGTCTGCGGCAACACGGGTCATTCTGGGAATGACTGCCTGGAAACCTGTGAGGAGGCAATGTACATGGGCAACAACAACGGGTACTGTCCACAAGGAGGTCAGGGGTGGAACCAACCACGTCCATATTATCAAGGAGGTAACAATAACAGTAACTTCCCGAACCAGCCCTCCTTGAAGGATCTCGTTTTTGCGCAAGCTAAAACCACTGATGCGTTAAGCAAAAAGCTTGCGGCCAATGACAAGGTCCTAGAAAATATTAATGTTAAATTAGATGGCTTTGCTTCTGCCTTTCAAAATCAGCTGAGCTTTAATAAAATGATAGAGACCCAATTAGCTTAGTTGGCATCTTTAGTCCCTGCAAATGAAACGGGGAGGATCCCGGGGCAGCCCGACCCCTCCATTGAAAATGTCAAGGCGATCACGATGAGGAGAGGTAAGTCCACTCGTGATCCGCCATATCCTAACCCTGTAGGAACTAATGAGATATCAAAAGGAGCACCATCTAATGACTCGGCTGACAAGGAGGTTCAACCAGAAAATACCGTGCCGCAGGAGTACTGTGACACACGTTTGCTGTCGTTTCCCCAACGGATGAGGAAACCGTCGGTAGACGAGCAGTTCGCTCGTTTTGTTGAAGTAATCCAAAAGATCCACATCAACGTGCCGTTGTTGGACGCTATGCAAGTGCCAACATACGCCCGTTATCTCAAGGACATACTCAACAACAAGAGACCGCTCCCAACAACGGAGGTGGTCAAGCTGACGGAACAATGCAGCAACCTGATACTCCACAAGCTTCCGGAGAAGAAGAAAGATCCGGGGTGTCCTACGATCACCTGCTCGATCGGGGCACAACAATTCGACCAGGTCTCGTGCAACCTTGGAGCCAGTGTCAGCGTCGTGCTAAAAGACGTCTTCGACAAGCTCAACTTCACGGTGTTGGCACCGACACCGATGCGCCTCCAACTGGCCGATTCATCAGTCCGTTACCCGGCTGGGATAGCGGAGGATGTGCCAGTCAAGATACGGGATTTCTTCATCCCGGTTGATTTTGTGGTGCTAGACATGGACACGGGGAAGGAGACGCCACTCATCCTGGGGCGTCCGTTCCTTAGCACCGCAGGAGCCAACATTGACGTAGGAACAGGGAGTATCCGTTTCCATATTAACGGGAAGAAGGAAAAGTTTGAGTTCCAACCGAGGACGGAACAATGCTCCATGGTCAGAATAAAGCACGGTCTGAATCCGCAGAATACTCAAGTGGTCAAAGTGGAGCCACCCAAAACGGACAGCCTAGTGAAATTCATGCAGAATTTCTTGGAGAAGGAAACAACGATGCCCAGGAACCATTATTGGAAGATGCCGGTAAAATCACCCGTACCGGCCAAAAGGCTAGAGCAGCCAGCTCAGAAGAAGCCGCCGTCCGCACCAAAATCAAAGAAAGTGTGAAGGGAGAAGCCAAAGACGCCCGCTCCATCACCTCTGGAGACGGGTGGAAAATCCGTGAACTAAATCAGAAGGAGGTACGGTCTTGCACGTCGGACTTTAAACGATGTGACCATTGCCCACAGGTAAATTGGAATGTATCCGCATATTTGCTTTCTACAAATTGAATTTTTGCATCGTCATATGTTTGAATTTCAAATTTGCATTTAGGATTTTTGAATTTTGAGGAAATTCTTCAAATGAATTTTTTTAGAGCAAACCAAAATAAAATTTTCAATGAAAATTCGCTGTGCCACGACCACACTGACCGTTGGAATGCAACGGCCGAAAGTGGGGCCATTGGGCCCACCAGGGGTTCGGCCGAACACCCTGATTCGGCCGAACCGGCCAGGCAACGGCTACTTGCCGCTTTTGGCAGGGTAATGGCTAGTGGGTCCCACATGTCGTTTCTGACCGTTGTGGGTACCCTATAAAAGCCAGCCGGCCGAGAGAGGGAATTTCACCTCATTTCAACACATTTTCATTCCCTCTCCAAAGTTTGCTCTCAAGTTCATTCAAGCTTTGATAGTTTCCCTCAAATTCAATTATTCAGTTGCATATATACAAGTGCTTTGGTGAAACTAACCGGCGGATGAAACTCTTGTCATTCCAAACCCTCGCTGAGTTAGTCCATTCTTGCTCCATTGTGCAGAATGAGGAGGAGATTGTCTCGTCTGTTCAAGGGGTCTGGCTCTTCATCAAATCATCATGACGAGTCTAGTACTCGTTCATCAGCTGATGTCTCGATGAAAGACATCGATGCTCCGCGACGACTCCTGAATGACACTGACCTCGACCTTGTCAGTGATCGGGAGAGACAAGCCTACCACATGCTGAGCGACCGGGAGTATGCTCACACACGAGAATACTCTCCGAAGCTGCTGAAAAAGATAGATATGGATGTTGAATTTTGTTTTATTTGGAAAGCTGTTGGTTGGCAGAGATTTGCTGTGGTAGATGAGCCTAGTTCTCGTTTGCTTACTTTGCAATTTCTGTGCACTTTGAAAGAAATAGAAGATGGTATTTCTTTTCGCTTTTTCCGTAAGGAGTTCATACTCACATGGAAAGGCTTAAGTACACTTCTTGGTTTTCACGATTCCTGTAAAATTGATCTCCAGAAAGGAATTTCTGGGTTCGAGAAAAATAGGTTTTGGGAAGATATTTCTGGTGCTCCAATTTGCAAGAAACCTAGAACAAATGACATCCATAATCCTACACTTAGGCTCATGCACAAATGGATTGCTATGACTTTGTTTCCTAGAGGTGATCTGAGACCCATTAGGGGAGATGAATTAATTATCATGTTTGCCATGGTTAGAAAGATCAAAATTGCTCCTGTGAAATGTATGATACGGCAATGGTTAGAAAGTATAAAGTTCTCTGCTCCTGTTGAGTGCACTTCTTTGATTACTTGGATAGCAAAAGGGCTAGGTGTCGTTAGCGACCAAATTGCTTTTATTTCAGCTGCTCGTCCGCGTATTGATGAGGCTTATCTAGTGCAAGGGCATATTCTGAAACATGGAGTAGGTGGATCTTTGATATACTTTTTTCCCGGTTGTAAAAATGAAATTCCATTGCCAAATGCGGGGTATCATTTGTACAACTGCCATGAACTAACGATTCCCCTGCAGACCAAAGAGGAATATCATGCAGGTGGAGCATACAGAGAGATGCGCAACATGACAAGAAATGAATGAGAAAGTTCATCATCCTCGACACCCATGCAGATGTATGAAGCAGGTTGGGCACCAACTGGGGATGCACCCGGATGGACCCAAGCTCCATGCCATAGCATCGGTGTCTCAACCTGGGCAAGTGCCAGTGAGGACCGGTGGCATGCGCCTCATGACATCCAATAGGGGGACAATGAACCTCCCAGATCAAGTTATGTGCCTCCATCTCCAAGTGAATTGCGCTCAAGTTCCTTTCGTTGGGACTTGGGTGAAATCACTTGGAGAATGGACACCCTTGATATGCAGACGGGGAAAATCCAGTACAACCTCACGGAACACATAGCTCAAACGCAAGAATGGCAACAATCTGCTGATGCTCAGTTCACCAGCATCAACAACCGGATGTAGCAACAGCACGATGACCTTCAAGCGTACTTTCGCTTTCAGGGGTTCTATCCTTATCAAGGACCCTGGGGGGAAGACATCGCTCCCCCTACTGAGGTAACTTGTATCACATTGCATATTTCCCTTTCCAATTGCATATTTGCTTTCCAATTGCATCTTATAAAACTTGAAAACACCATAAAAATCTGCAAAATAAAAAATACCAAAAAGATAGGGTAGGTTTGAGTCATGCTAGGTAAGACAAGCTAGTTCTCTTTATTGAAATGATAAATAGTTGCTCTGTTTTATATCTCTGATATATGGGTTCTTGGTAAATACTCTCTCAAAGGTTAAATATAAGTAGCCAACAATTATCTGGGAACCTGAGGTAAATGAGCTGCACTTGCTGATCTAAGTCTAAGTTGTTGCGAGATATAAGATAGTAAATATGAGTTGCTATAATCCTGATACTAGTTTGACTTGAATTCCGGATGTTTTGTTTTTCAAAATGATAAAATTGAGAGTTCCTCATTTGATATAATTTCCTACCAAAGCCAAAAATGTGCCATCATGATTAAACCATATACATTTTGGTTACTTGTCGTTCCATTGAACTTTGTCAAACTCTTGTGACTTGTGTAGATACTTCTCATGCTCTATGATCAAGATCATACACCCACATATATGCACATGCTAAACTCCTACACTAGGAGCTAAGCAATATTCTATTCTATTCCCATTCTACCCCCAAAATAAATTCTCCATGCCTTCATGTGCTTTCTTCCCCTAAAAAGAAAAGAAAAGAAAAGAAAAAAAAGGGAGGGAAAGGCATAGTTATGAGAAATAAAGTTATGCTCCATCAAGCATGAGCATGATGCTGAAAAAAAAATTGTAGCCATGCCCTCTCCTAATTAATAAAAGAAGGATTTTTGGGACAAGAAAGTAAGTACAAAGGAGAAGCATTTTCTTTATTTTCCTTCATAAACCATTTCCACCATATACCACACACACATTGCACGATCTTGATCTTGAGTATGTTTAGTTATCTGTTTTAGTCTAAGCTTTTGACTTAGTAATAAATGTGAATGCAAGTATGCCATGTTTAATCTCTACCGAGCTCCACATATTAAAACCTTAGAGTAGGAATCAAAAAGGCAACAATTGGTGAGGAATTCATTTTGATACACTTGGAGAGACTGAGTTAATCATTTGAGGAACTTGGTTTTCTTTTGCAAAATCATTTGAAAACTTCCGGAATAAGAGTTGAATAAAGATTGAGTGATTGGTGCTCTAATTGATGTTATGTCTTTCAACTGCCAAAGATTATTTAATCTGAGAGAGAGTACATATACCTTGCACCTGTATCTTTGAGATATGCAGCATAGTAGCAACTCCTGACCAACAACCAAGTCTTTGTTTCCTTTCGTCCTTCACTCGGGACGAGCAAAGGTTCAAGCTTGGGGGTTTTGTTGACGGTCATTATCGATCAGTTTCGACCGTTAATATTACCAAAATAGAGGAGAACTAGTGATGCTTGCAACACATATATTTGTTAGAATAATAACATTCCACTAGTATTAGGTATACTAACTTTTTTGCAGAGAATGACAATAAAATGGAGGAGAATCATCATCAACTCAGACGATAAATCAATCGGACGATGTCGAAAACCAGACTTATTTATGAATAGGCCAAGAACTCAGAATTAACACAATGAATTGGGCCAAAATTCACAAGTCTGCGGAGTGGAGAAGTTCAGGAGGCCACCTGCCGATTTTGGGCCAGGATGGGTCGGCCCCTGGTTCGGCCGGACCAGGAGGTTCGGCCGAACCTCCCCTAGCGCCGTTGGATTCAGGTTTTGGCTGGACGGCGTGGATCACTCCCTAATGACGGTTGGAGGGCAATTCTGACCATTCCAACTACCACAACCGTCATTGGCAGCCTATAAAAGGACTTCACCTTCTCACTTCACTCACACACCTCAAGCAATAGCTATCTTATTTCTCTCAAGTTTAGTTTAATAGTATCTAGCTGGTGGAATAGGAATAAAGTAGAAATCAGGAGTCCGGAAGCCTTCGGAAGAGTTCGGGTATGGCTCTAGTAGCTTTTCTCCTCTTTTTTGTAAGCTTTGTACTTTTATTAGAATATTCTTCTAAATACATTTATGGTATTGAAATACTTTCCGAGACATGAGTACCTACTTTACATTATGTTCATCTTATCTGGGAGATGCTTTGGTGCGGGTATAGTGTTTGCTTATGCAATTACTCTATGTCATGAAGATGATATTAGAGTAGTATCTGGTAGTTTAGACGTGGTGTCTAGATTACGGGATATCATTATTTGGGGTTATATATTGCGGATGAGAGGTGGGCCGCTGATGGTGATAGCTCAGTACGGGTATTCCTCCGCGCCGGTATATAATCCTAAGTTAATTCCCTGGTGAGGGTATTCCTCCGTATTTAGCCCCGGTTGTATGGTCATGACGGGCTGTCGTAAGGAACTCGGCAGTCAGGGGAGGCTTCTCGAAGTACCAGGAGGGCATCGGATAGAGGGTATTAGCTAGTATATCAGTTAACTAGAATGTATGTATACTATGTATATTAGAAGTGAAAGGACCTTAATGTCGCCTAGAGGGGGGGGGGAATAAGCGTTCCTAAAAATTATCACAACTTCATAGCATATTAGAATGATGAGAACTTTCGGTTCAAATAGGAACTTCCGATATGAGATTAGAAGTTCTGGTCTCAACCGAAAAGTTCGGCGGATAATGGAATAAAACACTAGCTATGAACTTGTAGCTCAAATAAAGAAAATGTATATGAATCAAAAGGTGACAAATAAGGTATCTAAACAAGATATAAGGTCACCAACTAAATCAATTAAGCATGCAAGTAGATTAGGTAAAAACAAGCTCAAGCACAATACGAGAGAATGCAAAATGGGCAAACCAAGAGAGGAGACGCGTGATTTGTTTCCCGAAGTTCGGATCCACGGATCCTATGTCTCCGTGAGGAGCCACAAGGGCCGGGCCTATTTCAACCCTTTCCTCACGAGGTTGCACAAATGCACTCCTCGGTTTCACTCTTGATTTCTTCCCTTGCAGAGGCGAAATCGAAGCCTTCACAAACTTTCCGTGGCACACCACAACCTTGGGTGCTCACCGGCGACGCCTAGCCGTCTAGGAGACCTTAGTCCCCAAGAGTAACAAACACAATCGAAGATTTGCTTGCTATGAACTCGAGTGCTCAAAGTATGGAGTGAAGCTCACAAGCTCTCAACTTCTCAATCACTCAATCCAACTCTTTCCCCTTCTCAAATCCCTCTCACAAAGAGGCACCACAAAGGATGGAGTGAAGCTCACTAGCTCTCAACTCCTCACTCTCTCAATCCAACTCTCTCCCCTTCTCAAATCCCCCTCCCAAAGAGGCACCACAAAGGTAGGGAAATAGGGATGGCTATTTGGCTTTGGATGTGTCTAATACTCCCCAAGAGTAGCAGCCACTCAAAGGAGGGGTGGAGGAGTTTATATACCTGAGCCCCTCAAAAACTAGCCGTTGGAGGCCAAGACTGTGATTTTCGGAGTTTCCGAAAAGCATTTTCGGACAAATCCGAAAACTTACAGAAGCAAATCTCAGATTCTCAGCCATTTTTGGAATATCCGAAAATTTTCGGATTTATCCGAAACCTTTTCGGAGTTTTCGTTAATTTTTCGGACTTTCCGAAAAGCACAGAGTAAAACGATTATAACTTTTCGCTCGGGAGTCCTTTTTGATGATCTTGGACTCTATGGAAAGCTCACCCAGAGGACTACCCAAGTCAACCAAAAACAAGGTCTAAAACCACTTAAAGGATAGGTTAAAGCTTGGGTTTCTCTCAAGGTAGCACTATGATAGGTCACTTTGAGCACCGAGACATTCACAAACACCTCGACGTTGCATCCCTCTTAATAGTACGGCATTCCTAAACTCAAATGTAAATAAGAAGATAATTATACCATTAGGAATGCCTTTTTTTTCATCTTTCTTTCATTGTCTTGAGGGATGCCAATGCTGATACCGTTTCACCATATATTCTTCAAATGACTGATGCGGTTACTTATAGCTTCAAATGGTCTCGCACAGTCCATCATGACAAAGCCGTCACTCGCCCTTCACCACCGGATTTGGTTATTCCGCGCCAAGCCCCTTGCTTGTCCTTCACCGCTGCATGGTCCATCGCGACCGAGCATCGCTTGCCCTTCACCGTCTTGCCATAATAGCCACTTCGTATCACACATCTTCAATATCTTCACTTTGTCATTCTTGGTATTGTTAGGTGTAATGATATCACTTGAGCATCAACAACTTTGTAATCCTTAGGACCTATTTCTTTCATTCAACTCAATAAAATTATTAGTCCCAATGATCCGGTTGTCAACCTCCACATGTTGACCAACCGATCGCATGTATAAAAGGATATGAATAAATGATGAGTATTAATCAACACCACAAGTGTCATATACTCAAATATATGTTCAAATGTAAAAATCCCAATTAAATGAAGGTGAATAACTTGGATCGATTACATGCATAACTAAAGTATAGGATTTGCTCCCCCTAAATGTATGCATACAAAATATTTGTGTGAAGCAAGGGTATGCATAACAAGATATTAAACATTGAGAGCTTATCCTATATAAGAATAGAAGGCATTTATCAAATATAGACAATAAAATAAAAACATACCTTCACCATCTCCATGTTCTCAATGTAAAGAGACTAAACAAGATATGGCTCAAACAAAACATTAGTCTCACATGCTTATGTAATCACATGAAAATATTATATATGAATATATCAATATGTGCACGGATAGAAAGAGTGATACATATAGCTTGATCTCCATGCATTTCATCCTTGTGATTTAGGTACACCATCAATGAATGTTTCTCTCTCAACTCATATGAAGTCCAGAAATCACCTCTCACATATTCCACTTTCATATCCATATGAGACTAGTAGACAAAGAAATGCTTATAACAATGTTAGTCTCACGTAATTGGATTTGTCATTAATCATCAAAACTAAATTAATGGCACTTGAACTTCCAAGAAGTATAGGAATAGAGTTTCTTTCTCTTTTCTTTCCACTTAGCTCAGATAATATATTATGAGAATGAGTAGTAATACTTGTGTGTCACTCTACCCTTGGATTATCTTAACCCTGCTTAGAATATGATTATCACAAGTAATATATAAATTATTAGTTCAGTTCTCTCTACATGATCTTCCCACGGGATAAAATAAATACGATACCCTTGGAATACTCTCGGGTGAAATGCTACAATGGTATATCTGTGCGCTTGTAGATGAACTCTGTAACCGTAATATACCAGAAGTATTTCTGCGCCATTGCTGGGAATTATATTTCTAGTAATGTCGTTAAGAAATATCAACAAACACTCATACACAACATACCTAGAGTAAGAAAACTTAGTTAGATAGATTCCTCTTCTATTTTACAAGCATTTCTTACAAGTCATAAATACTTCAAAGTATATTACATGCTTCCTTTAGAAATTTTTCTATAGGATACAAAAACCTTCTCGGCAAGTGGCACCATCGACTGCGCAAGACCGTCGATCTCCGCGGGTGTCCTTTGAGAACGCGAGAACCCTTCGCGAAGGAACTCGAGGTGCAGCTGCGGGCGGTGATCTCGGATGCAGGCCAGCACATGTCCTCCGGCGTAGCGGCTCGCTCGACGACACTCCTGCTTCAGGGCCTCGTCAATGCGCTTGCCAATCCCTTCGAGCTGTGCGCAGGCCCGATTCAACCACGAGATATAACCAGCCGCCGACTCCTCGGGATCTCCGCGGGGAACTCGGAGCTCCTTGCAAACCCCCGCCATCGCCGCGCAGTAGCTCTTGAGGTACGAGTTGAACCACACCTTGCGACCTCGGAGAGCTTCCACGGCCTAGTCCTTCTTCACCTCCACCATGGTTTTTTCGAGTTCGGCCACCTCGAGCTTCGTCTTCCAATATTGGATTCGACGATCTCGGTCAGCCAACGTGTTCTCGAAGTTTGCCCGACACGGAAAGGACTAAGTCAAGCTACCCTTCTCTTCCGAGAACACAGCTAATTATGTCAATCCGAACACAAGGAGTGAAGGAGACCAAAGACACAAACCTAGGGACGTCATCGCCATATTCGCCTCCGCGGACGGGCTTTGACTGATCTCCTCCCGCGGTACGAACGGCTCGAGTGTGAGCGCCGGGACGATCACCGGCAGATCGGGCTGCCCGCGCTGCTGGACATCCTCGATATCAACATTTCTACAACGACAACAATGTACTCGGAATCACATGCTAAGGAAACAAGGGAAACAGCTGTTCAAAATAAAAGCAGTTGGGACGGACATAGAGTTTTACGAGCATATAGATTAAGGAGTACAAAAAAAAATGAATATCCTACTCTTCAAAAAGGGGGAGGACATACTCCCCCAAGTCACCGACTTCTTCCATCGTAGCCTTGCACGCATCATCGACGGCCCCCCGATCCAAAGCCCTCTTAAGGTCTAGATCGGGATGTGCCAGCCTCATGCACGCAAGGACATGGCATGTCCCGGTGTAGATGCCGTTGGACGTCTCCTCGCCGATCCTAGCCGCGTGCTTGGAGGGGATCTCCTCCATCGCCGTAGCCAATTCCGCGAGCGATGACGTCAGCGAGAACTCATCGGGGTGCGTCGGGATGGTAGTCGTGACACCGCACTCCCCGGCGAGTTGGTGCAGGCTGGTGAACGATGTTGCAGCGAACCGCGGATGTCGATCATACTGCCCTCGAGCTCCGACATCCGGTGCTCGAGCCTGCGCCGCTGCATCTCGTTGCCGGCTACCAGCTCCCTCATCTTTAGGAGGTCCTCGTGGGCCTCCGCCAGGTCGCGCGCCAGCTGCTCGGCACGCTGGTTCGCCGACAACGCCGCCGCCCGGGCCTCCTCGATCTCGCGACCTACGCTGCGAGCTCCAGCCTAGAGGATGCGCTCCACCTCCGCTTGGAGCTCCCCCCAGGTGAGCGCATCGGTGGACAGGCTCCGGGTAGGCACGAGGCTGACGACGGGGCTACTCGGCGCCGCCTCCTGGTCCTTAGTAGCGACCACGGCTCCTGTCGAGGTCGCCGCAGGGGACGCGCTGGAAGCAGCATCAGTCCCACCTTGCGCCACCTTCGCCCATGCCATCCTGCGAAGATTTTCCTTCTCTTCATGAGGCTAGGCGATCAAAACTTCGAACATGAAAAGACCTCTGTAACGCCCTAGGTAGCCACGTACCTGGAGTGCCACACTAAAATACACTCAAAACCACTAACTCCCAAAATTATTAGAAATTTCAGTAAAGTCTCCCTTATAAATGTGGACATCCACGACAAACATTTATAAATTAAACTAATAATAATATCATTCCCACAGTGTGATCCATCCATATAGCCCATAGAAAGAAACTAAAAGATATCTAAAAGATTATTACAAGACCGAACCATGATATGGTTTAAGTATCATTATGGACCTAGGCAATATAGTTTGGTAGTGTGCAGATAAATGTGTATATAAGGGTGCTACTTCCCGCCCATGCATGTCGGTCTCAATATATACCTAAAAACCAAATAAACACAAGAGTGAGTACGGAAATACTCAGCAAGTACAATATGGAACTAGAAAACACATATACACAACATTGGCAATAAAGCATGAACAGAAGGCTTTCTTTCTTTGATAAGAAACACATTTTCAAACACCAAGTCAAAGAAGATAGTAGTTCCCATCCCGGGCAGGCATGAATTGAAATACTAGTTTCCATCCCGGACAATAGTGAATACATCCTAGCATTTGCCGGCAAAGCCGAGTAAGCGTGATCAGCGCTTACCCATAGGAACTTGAATAAAGAACCAAATTGCACTCCCATGACTACGCATGGGACTTGAATAATTGAAACCGGAATCAAAGAATCAAATTGAAACCATATTGCACATCCATGGCAACCAGGGAACTTGAATTATTTAAGCAGAACCAGAATCCGGAATATTGAAACAAGAATAACGTCGTAAACATAGGATAAACATGAAAACCTAAATGGCGCGAACAACAATATGAATATAAGCGGTCACATGTCACATAGAAATATATCGGAAATAAATAGATAGAGCAAACAATCCATGAATCACACAATTAGTTCGTCATGCACTTGCCTCCAATGAAGGGTTGATATCATGCACGATCTGATGGACCACCACCTAATCACAAACAAAACCTCAGCAAACACATTCAAACATGCATATAAAACAATGAAAAAGGTAAACCTACTGCCCCATCCTATCACAACGCAATAACAAGGAACGCCGCTTGGACTATAAACAAGACTGCTGCTTCAAACCTTTATATCTTGAAATATGAAAAGGCTATGACCACAAATAAATACATTTTGGAATTCTACAAAACAAGGCCTACAACTCTTACGTGGAAATCATATTTGTATTCTGCCATTTAAATGGTCTAATTTGCGCTTGAAAGCAGGCTTCAGAATCTGTCCAGAATTTCAGACTGTCCACACTAAAACAACCATAACTAGAATTCTACTCACCCAATCAGGGTGTACTTTACCAATATGGAAAGCTAAGAAAAACCTCTACAACTTTGTCTATAGGCGGCCTAGCTGTTTCCACTGTTTAACCCGGCCAAAAACAGTTCAATCTATTACTATCCAGATTATGACATAAAAACAACAGTCATAGTAAAAAATTTATATCTCCTAAACCACTTGAGATAAAATCACGCCCTTTGGTCAGAAGATAGAATCAAACATTATCTACAACTTCCTAGTTATACACTTTTGCAGAAAATAACATTTAGAGCCCCGAAATATTGAAAACCTGAAGCACTGCAAATCTGCCCACATGCAGAACTGCAACAGACCGAACCGCAACTACCCAAACTCCTTCTCTAGCCTTCCCTAACCACGAATTAAAGCACTAAAGCCATGCTAGAACAACTAATACAACAAGGGAATAAGCCTCACCTAGGGTTTCTTTAGAGAACTTGTGAGGAGACAATAGGGGAGACTCCGGTCTAACCCCTCCTTCTACTCCTCTCGTCCTCCTTTGTCCGTTTTTCTACTTCGCTTCTTGATCCAAGCTATGAAGGTGGAGATCTAGAGAGAGAAATTTGCTGTAGAGAGGAGAGATGCGAACACAGGAGAAGGGGAGGAAGGAGGCGCCGGCCATGGAGAGGGGTGGCGGCACCATGAGGGGAGGTGGGATTCGGTTTCCCTCTCTCTAGGTTTTAGGGGAGAACTAATGGGCTGGGTTTATGGGCCTTCTCATGTTGGCCCACTTCTAAAGATATTTTCTTTTATTTATTTCTGTTAACATCTTTATTTTAAACAAGTCAATCCAAACTAAAAAACCTAAGTATCTTTTAATATACAGGGTATTACAACCTCAAGAACGTTTACTTACTTCTCGCCGATCGTCACCAACCTCTGCCTTCGCTGAGGCAGAGGAGACGCGTTCAAGTCCTGAGCAAGATGAAATGGGGTGAGGTCAAGTCTTTCCGACTACGCGCTAAAGAACGAGAGAAACTTACCGCGGAGTTCGTCGCTTTCCAGCGGGTCCCGAGTACGGAGGAGAATTTCCTTCCCCTCTTTGGAACATTGCTGCCACTCGTGGTGGTAGCAGCAGCGTCGGATGCCTCCTTGGCGACGCTCTCCTTCAACAACGCAGCCGCCTGGTGGTCCACAAGTGGCCCGATGAAATCCGTCAGTGGGAGAGCCTGCACAACGTGAAGTCACGACGCGATCTCGAGAAGAAAGATGTAAAGGAATCATCGAGTACACTCACATTAATCGCAGCGGTGCGTTCGGCCAGGTCCTTATCGCAGAGGGGGACGGGGATGTCGCCCACCGCTGAGGGGGCGCTGATCATCGCCTGACTGACGCGGCGCCCTACGGTGTCACTATCCAGGCCTGTAAATCGAGAACAAGAACTCGATAAGTCAGGAGAAACAGATGCACTCGGAACCAAATTAGAAATGCGAGAAAAAAATACCCCGAGGAGAGACCCGGGTCGTGTCCTCTGGCCCAGAGTAATCAAAGGCCAAATGGGCGCGGGCCTGCAGCGGTTGAATCCGCCTACCTACGAAGTCGGCAGTGACTTCGTATCCCGATAACCCCTATTTCCGGAGATCATCAATGATGTCGATAAAAGATTGGAGGGAGGGAGTCAGGGCGGGTTTGGCGGTCCACTCTGGGATTTTTTCTGGCTGATCTTCAGGGACAACAAGGACGAGATCCGAATTCTCTATCTGAAGATAGAACCATCTCGCCCGCCACTTGCTACGAGAAGAAGGGCATTGGAAGGGGATGTAACGCGACTTCAGGCGATCCCGAAGTCAGAATCCAACGCATCCAGATACCCTGTTGGGTTCCATCCAACGCAGCTCATAGTAAAAGCGGAAGAGATAAAGGAAGGGCTCTACCCCAATGTAGGCCTCGCAAAGATGAGAGAAGATGCTAAGAAATGCGATAGAGTTGGGGTTCAAGTGAAGCAAAGAAAGCACATAGAAGTTCAAGACAGGAAGAAGAAACTCAGAAGGCGGAGGAAGAAAACCGCAAGAAATATAATCTTCGACTACAACCATGCGGCCCAAGATGGGTTCAGGTTCTATACCTCCTGCCTCCCTCTACATGGTCCCGCGACCAGGGAGGGCACTGTCATCTTGCAGTTTCTTCAAGGACGCGGTGGTTGAGGTAGACTTCTCAAGATCCATCGCCGCCGGAGGATCGCCGGAGAACAAGATGAAAGAAGCAAGTTAGGGTTTTCTTTGCGGAGAGCGGAGAAGACGAAGAGCGCTAGAAGGCAGGAGGGTTTTCTAGCAAACGGACTTCAAATGGATTCCTAAAATTCCTTTAAATAAGCGCACTACCGACGGTGCATATTCCAAGGAAAGGAGAGAGATTGCCGCCGGAAAATTCTGGGTCCGCTGCGCGCGGTAGTTTTCAGACTTCAATTTAAATTCACTCATGACCGTTGAACTTCATGCGGTGTTGTCGATGGCTCTTTTGTCTCTACGGTTTTTACATCGAGATCGATTAGATGAGAATGACAACAATTCCGACATCAGAAGTCGCGATCGGTTACACGAGTTCATTTAAGCAGAAATCGGGGGCTACTGTCAGGGTTACGGATAAGGTATACCCTCTATCCTTGGATGTACGATAGGTACCAATACGGTATACCCGCGTGTATACGGATAGTTTCCGTACACGTTAAGGAAATCTATCACGTGAGGGAAACATAATCTATGGATGGAAGGAGTCATACTTGGATAAGATTGGGTCTTTACCATACCGTGAGGGGTCCGATATCTCCGAGTCCTACTTCGAGATCAACTGGCCCGCGGTATATAAGGGACTCCCCGGGCAGGACCTAAGGCATCGAATATTACCGCCAACATATCCACCACAGCCTATGGAGCCGGAGCCTACAGGAGCCAAGTCGCCGGAAGATCTAGTCGGACCAACTCGACTACGGTCTCGTCGGTATCATCAAGTTCTGTTATTCCCTTTGTAATCTGTGGTTTCCATCATATAATCACATACCAATTGAATTAGGGCTATTACCTATCAAGGGGCCTGAACCAGTATAATCCTTGTTTTTTTTTGCTTGATGTCGTATTACGTAAATACTCGTTCCAACGGACCCCAATACCCTCTACATCCGGTCTACGGGTATCCCCGTCGACACAATCGGTAACTAGAAAAAGAGGTAAACTGATTTTTTTTCTTTTTTTAATTCTTTATTCTTTTCTTTCCTACTATAAATTTCAGTAAATAGACAGAATACATCAATTTTTTCAAAAATTTATATCCCGATAAGTTCTATGAATATCATACTATTTATAAGATTTTATTTGATTTCTTCCTTTTTTATCAATTCAAATTTGTATTTGGATGAAACTATCTCAGACGGCTTTTACTTTCGAGTCTCGTCGAAACCTTGAAATTTCGTGGAATTCGACCGGTTTTCCGGAATTGTAAACCCTCGAGTACTATTGGATTCTTTTTTTTTAAAGGGGGAATATTTGGTTCGGTGCCAGAATTAAACAACCTGAAATGCCATTGACAAACACCCTAATCCAAGAAATGCCATCGACGAACGCGACTTCCAGCAAATGCCATCGTACGAGCCATTTTGTCCCAAAAATGCCATCGCCGTCACTTTCACTCTGTTAGACACCGTTAATTTTGTCAAAATGACCAAATTACCCTCCTTAACAAAGGATAAATCCCCTTCTCTTCCATCCCATCGCCGGCCACTATTCCTCCCCTCCACTTCAATCGCCAGCTCCCGATGGGCGACAGCGGCAAGGCGACGCTCCCAGGCGGTGGCACGTCAGTTCCAGGCGTCGACGCGACGGGCGGCGAGGAGGTGGCAGGCGGTGGCGCGGGGCTCCCAGGCGGCGGCGCGGTGGTCCCAGGCGGCGCCTGCGGCAGCGGTCCCAGGCGTCGACGTGACGGGCGGCGAGGAGGTGGAAGGCAGCGGAGCGTCGGTCCCAGGCGGCGGCGCGTCGGCAGCAGGCATCTGCGCGGTGGTCCCAGGCGTTGACGTGACGGGCGGCGAGGAGGTGGCATGCGGCGGCGCGGTGGTCCCAGGCGGCGGCGCGTCAGCCGCAGGCACGGTGGTCCCAGGCGACGGCGCCTCGGCAGCAGGCATCCGCACGACGGTCCCAGGCATCGACTCATTGGGGGAGGTTGGCCGGTGATGGCGAAGCTGCTCTTCTTCTGCTGCCGCGCGGCCGCCGCCGTGCCGGGCCACTTTGCGAGCACGCGGTGGCCGTCGCCAGTGGCGGATCCACCTCCCGGGCAGGTCGGGCGGCCGCCCGTGCTCCGTCGATGTCGTCTTCACTACGAATAGCTGTCAACACCTATCAAAATTAGTCGATCACCGAAAAACGCTATTACTCGCCCGGGCTCAACGATGCCGCTAGCTCCGCCACTGGCCGTCGCCGGCGCAGTGTACGACGACATCGTGGGCGCGTACCGCGGGTTCATGCCGTCGCGGACGCGCGCGTTCCTCGTCATCCACCGTGGCCTGCTCGAGCCGCACGTCCGCTGCCCCTACTGCGGCGCCCGCGTCTGGAGCATGACCGCCGCGGGGCTCGCCCGCCTCTCCTCCTCTTCCTCCAGCGACGGCGAGCGAAGCGCCGACTCCGACTCCAACCACAGCGACGACGAGTCATTCGCCGCCGCTGACGTGAGCCTCCCACTTCCTCTGGCTAGCCGCGTGTCAGGCCGGCGCCTTCGAGGCAGGCCGGCCATGTGACGCATCAAGCATTAGCGGTAGTTTTTTTTTTTACCGGTGGATTGGGATAGTATTATTTGGAGTGAGGGCAATTTAGTCATTCTTGTAAAATGTTTTGTTCTAACGGTGTGGACTAACGGTGTGATGGCATTTCTGGGAGAAATAGGCTTGTACGATGGCATTTTCAGGAAGTTGCGTTTGTCAATGGCATTTTTAGGATCAAGGTGCTTGTCGATGGCATTTTATGGATTTTCTCTTAATATTTTGGTAAGTTTGGATTGACAATGAGCGGACAGACCATAGATATAGGGGGCTCTGGTTAAGACGAAATGAAAATGGAGAAAAATAAAAACAAAACGAGAATGAATAGCGAAGAGAGAGAAAGCCCAAGGGAAATGAAGAGGCAGCCAACTCCAAGTCCAAGAAACCCTCTCCGGCGTCCTTCTCCGGCTGTCCTCCGCCGCAGCCTCCATTGAAGCTGTGGGTATATATTCCGCGCCTCAGAGGTCAGTAGCCTCTGCGCTCCTCCGCCGCCCTTTTGGCTCGATTAATCGTCATCACCTAGCCGCAGCAGCAACAGCTTAGCTGGTTCTTGCCCGGAAATAATCTGTTTGCGTTTGCAATCGGGGGGGTCACCTGTTCTTGCTTCCGGTCGATTCCTCTTCGTCGCCGCTGCGGGTTGCGTAGGGAAGTCTTTGATCGTTTTTCACAAGCAGTTTAGGGATATGTACAGGGTTTATATTAGGGATATACAGTACAGGGGATGCCGTTTGTCTCTTTCACAGATTGCTCTCGTTCTGGATTCAAGATTGTGTATGTGAATGTCAATCAGATCGATTATTTGCAGATTTTATATGCTTGTGACCTATGAGATGCATGCATGATCTATGAGGGCTTAGTTCAGTTTGTTGCTATTTTCAAGCTTTCGGTAGTTTGGCAAGGCAACAAATTAAACATACTTTTTTTTGGTAATTCCCAAACTTTCTGCTCTAAAAGATTCCACCAAAATTTGGTAAGGTGCCAAACTGAGCACTACCCATCCTCACCTTACCTTACCAAACTTTAACATTACCAAAGTTTGTTTGTTTGTTTTTTTTTTTTTTTTTTTTTTTTTTGCAATGAAGTGAACAAGCCCTAAGTTCCATGCAATCGGGGCAAAAAGTGTAGGATAACAAATAGATGTTGTTTGTGTAGACCATGTACGTATTGCAAAGGACTAAGTGGAATTACCTATTTTGCATGTGGGTGCTTTTAATCCTTTTAATCCGTGACTACAGGAGTCGGAATAGATAAACTAGAGTAGTATGGAGAACAGTATAGAAAGAGAGAATGTTTGTTGCTTCCCATCATGTTGTAGCAAGACCTTGCTTTGTTTTCCCCAAAATAGTTCAATTTATTTTCCTGACTAACCTAAACTGATGAATGGTTTAACTCATGACTTGTGATACTTCCAGTGAAAATACATCAGGAATCAGAAGTAAGTGAACTCAAATGCCAAGGCAGTGAAGAACCAATGGATGCTTCAAGGGCAACTACGGAACAATTAATGGAGAGTGGAGAAGATGCAAAAACTGCCAAAGGTGCAAAATGGATGGCAAAGAAGAGGAAAAGGGCTGTTGAAAGCATAGCAGCATTTTGCTATGAAGCTGGGATTCCTTTTAATATTCTTTGCATAGAGAGTTTCCAGTTAATGTTAGATGAAATTGGAAAATTTGGCCCTGGCTTGCAGGGGCCCTCTATGGATGAGCTTCGAGAGAATTTATTGCAGGAGCATGTTTCAGCTATAACTGATAAAGTTCGATGGCTGAAGGATTCATTGGAGTTTGGGGGATGTTCTATTATTCTTGACACTTGGCTTGATGAAAATGGAAGGCGCCTTATGATGCTGGGAGCCCACTCTATTATTGGTTTGACTTTTATTCGATCCATCCATCTTTCATCAGAGGCTTATAATGATGCATATAAGTTTCGACTGCTTGACTCGTGTATTGATGAAATTGGTGAGAAAAATGTGGTGCAAGTTGTCTCAAACATTGAACCAAACAGCTTAATGGCAACAATGCTTACTGCAAAGAGACCTAGCATATTTTGGACGCAGTGTGCTGCACGTTGTATTGACTCGATGCTTGAAGACATTGAAAATATTACTTTTATCAAGAATATAATAGAGGATGCAAGGTTAATCACTGCTTTTATATATGGATGTGCACATTTGTTGGACATGATGCACAAGTTCACCAACCAAAGGGATATAGTCCAAACTGGGATTACGCATTCCATCACATCCTACTTGAACTTGAAGAGCCTTTATGATAAGAGGTTTGAGTTGAAGACTATGTTTGTTTCTAGGGATTGGGAGGACAGCAAGTGGTCCAAGGAAGCTGTGGGTGAGAAATTCTATAATCTAGTAGTAAACAAGATGTTCTGGCATAGAGTGCTATATGCTATCAGCAGCCTGGAGCCAATAGTGGATGTTCTGAGGTCAGACAGTGGGGTACTATCTATGGCATCCATTTATGGTGATCTTGCAAATGCTAAAAAGGAAATTGCATTACGGTTTTTAAACATGGAGAAGCATTATCTGCCTATATGGAATATCATAGACAGGAGATGCATGCAATGCCAGTCTGAAGACACCATTGCACTTAGCTGGTTATTATTTGAATCCCTTCTTCTACTTCCACAACAAAAATGAAATTGAGAATCTTGGAATATTCACAGATGCACTTGTTGAGTGTATGCTTAATATGTACAAAGATCAGTCTACTCAAGAAAAGATTCTGGATCAGTTGGAACTTTACAAGACTTGTTCAATAACTGAAATAGTAGACTATTCAAATTTTGGGAATATTAAAAACTTGGATCGTGATGCAGGTAATTTTCCTTCAGTAAAAAAACATCCGTACTTATTTCCATGAGCTCACGATGTTTTTTTTTTCCAAATTAACGCAATATCCAAGTTAATTTTGCTCTCATATGTTATAGATTTTTGGTGGATGCTTCACAGAGCATTAGGAGAGTTGAAAAAAATGGCAGAGAGGATTTTGCGTTTAACTTGTGGTTCCTTTGGCTGTGAGAGAAGTTGGATTGAAATGGTAATTAAGTTGTAGTTTTTCCGGAAGGTTGTAATATGGTTATAAATTGGTTGCTTTGGTTCGAAAAATGTCTGTTCGATCTTCAGCTTATCATGATTTCATTTTATGTAAACAAGAAATTTGACTATGCTCTCTTCTATGATTCCTCTTTAGATCCATAAGAAGAAGTCATCTCAGTTTACATGGAAGCAATTCTATGATTCAGCATTTGTAATGGTCAATGGGAGGTTGAAACGGAAAGGTGAAAGGGAACACAGTGATCCTATACTTCCATATCTCCCTGATGAAGATGAACCATATGTCTGGCTGGCTGAGGCTGACATGCATGAGAATGATAATGCTCTAATAGATGTGCATAAAGATGAAATTAGAGTTATGCTGACAGCGCCAAGCATCAATGGTGAAGAAGGGCCAAGTCATTACAGCGGAAAAGGATCGCCATGCGATGCTTCATGCCCAAAGCAAGCAAAGGAACCATGGCACGATGGTTTGTCATTAGAAGAAGAGCATGAGGGAAGATGCGAAGATGAACAAACACATTGTAGCAAAAGGAAGAAACCATGCAATGTTTCATGTTCAAAGCTATCAAAGAATCCATCACGTGTTGCGGGTTACAGATCAAGAAAAGAAGAACCAAGGCACTCTAGCAAAAAGAGCAAACCTTCATCAGTTCCATGTTCAAAGCAAGCAAAGGGGCCATTGCACTCCAAAGATCTTGATGATGTCATGTGGTGACGCACATTGAGCCGTCAACATCGGCACACAAAGGACAGGCTACAGTAGAGCCAAGACGCGTTATAGGAGGCTCAATCATCTCAGGTTTTTTCAATTAATTTAGCATGCATGTTATCCCTTTTGAATAGCTGCTTGTTTCATGGGTTGTTATCTAGGAGAATTGCTAGGTGGATTGTTATGCTCCTGGGAGGCGAAGCATTCAGCAAGCTGTGTTGATGATCGGTCATTGCCTCCCGTGTTGCAGCATCATGCTTACTAGAGAAGTGTGACAATTGCCATTTTGTGATCCATAACATATTATCACGTAGGTCTTAGTCTTACAATCCTGAAGGTCTGGGCATGCATGTGGGTTTCTTTTGTTAATTAGGATGTTACTAGTTAGTGACTGTCTGGCAGACTGCATGTGTAATCATTCCGTGATGGTCTCATGGCTAGTTGATGGATAGCTACTAGATCATCTTGTGGGTTTTAACTTTTAACGCTTGAGAACAAGAGGATCGAAGCGGCGGAGGTGGAGGATCTAAAACAGTTTCATTTTGTTTCAGAATTTCAACTCAAACGTCAAGAATGCAAGAATATCAAATTTTGCATTCCCAAATTGAATCTGTATATTCTAACTACTATTATTCTTGAAAAAAATTACATTGTTGAATCATTATAACTGAGCATCTTCAGAATTCAGTATCTATTATGGGTAAGACAAGAATGGTAAGCACATCTAAGCAAACTAATAAGCTTTACAGGGCACTACACAATATACTTGTAAAAATCTTTTCTAATATCTCAGTGATCCTATAATATCTCATCTCTTATTCTAATTTAGAGGCATACGTGCACACTATGTTACTTTTATACTACCTACAAGATGGCGCCAGGGCATGGCAGCGTGGTGATGCGCACAGATGCCCAATGGTGGCGGGATGACTTGTGCAAGATGGCGGTGGCAGTGATTGTGTGCCCGTTGTCTAGACAAACATGCTGGCGGTTCGTCAGAGCTTGGCGACGCGTGAAGAACAGGTTCTACTCCTCTGGTCTGCTAGCGCCAAGGGAAAGAAAAATGGAAAATTACGTTGGTAGTTTAACAGAAGGATCACTTTTTTAAGTTTTGGGAATTAAATTTAGATGTTCTCTTGGAGAGATCTGTTTTTCTACTTTCTATTTTTAGTTTAGGAAACCTAAAAACAAATTTTGGGGGAGATTATATGTTAGAGCATCACCGATAGATTACGTACGATCTCTCTCCAAAAATTTGTTTTTTGTTTTTCTAAACTAAAAATAGGAAGTAAATAAACTGATCTCCCAAAGAGGAAGTCTAAATTTTTATGTAAAAAAAATTAAAAGTGAGTTCTTATGCTAAACTACCCACATAATTCTCGGCTTTTCTCCGTGTGCACGGAGAATAGATCACGCTCCTTCTAGCGGGAATAGATCGCGCAAGGGTGGGAATAGATCGGCGAGGGCGGAATAGATCGGGCTGCTCCCTCACGCGAGAGATGCGCGATTGGGAGTCAGATGGGAGTGCTCACTCTCCCTCAAATTGAACAAAGCTAGAAATACGAGGAAGGGAACTCCAAAACCTGGGTAGGTCTATTGTGGATCTCTTGTGTTGTCGATTGACAACTGCGTGCGTCGAAAGATGTGGTTCACACAGTTGGAAGTAAAGTAATATGTATTAATTTATTGAAATTTTTGGGATCCCCATTACATGCCCCTGGGGGTTATTTATAGCATTAGTATAAGCTCATGCACCATAGATTTAATGTGTACAGGGGAATTTACATGAATAGCCTTATAATAGGGACACTTATGAGGGTAACTAGTGTCTATTTTGTCCGGGGCTTCTTAATGAGCTCTTTAATGGCCCCAAATGGCAAATGGCCCAATAGAACTTTGGCTTTTTAGGCTTGGTGCCGAAGGCCTCCAGGCCGACAACGAATCCCTCTTGCTTTGCCTAGCGGGTTTGCCCATTGATTTTGCCCAAGGTGAAAACCTTGGTCTTCGGTTAGCTATTCACCTTGGCCTATCTAGTTTCAGCAACCTCGGTCGAAGGTTCTCGTGTCATGTCTCCAACATGTTGGATCCAATTTTTCACCTAAAATCCCTTAAAATCAGTTTTAGGAAAAAATATGGGATGACCGTTGGTGATGCTCTTATGATGTTAATACTAATTAGTGACTGTTTGGCAGACTCTTTGTGTATAGACCCCTAGATCTGTAGCCTAACAATTGCTAAGTATTTAAACCTGCAATTAGTTGACCTTCATTCATTTTAAGGTTTAACTTTTAACGCTAGAGAGCTAGACGATCATTTTTCTGTTCTTTATGTGCAATGAATCTGATCTTAAAATTTGTTACTTGATGCGAATTATGGGTGTACCTGATTTATATCTTTGAGTGCGTTTGAAGGTGGTGGTGAGGTGAGCGGCTAGGATATATAGGGTATGTGCTAACTCACGCCAGTAAAGAAAAATCTTGATTGATTGACCACTATATTTAATTTTCCTCTATGATAAATTATATTTGTATGCAACTGTTTAATTATATTTTTATTAAAAAAATGATCTTCAACTCATCTTAATTTCCATTTTAGAACTTTAGACCGTTAACATGCATATGGATATTCCCGCAAAAAAAAACATGCATATGGATATATCTTTCTTTATTTGTTATGATAGTATTTTATTAATAACGATTAATCTGACTTCGATGATCCAACTTTATAGAAAATTATATATAGTCCTACTTACCTATAAGTTATTTAAATCAAACTTTCCTTTTGTTTTTAAATAAAGTCTCATTCGATCAAAATATTCATTTTTATTTCTGGTTTAACCTTACTAAGTAGGGATACATAATTAATTGTTTTGACTCTTACTTCTTTTTGGGTTTTTTTTTGGTTGCCAGCTAGAATTATCTTAGCCTGGAGTCATATTCCCTTTATAACTATATTAATTAAGAGAGCTAAGAAGGATGGTCAAATTAGTGGTGTTATTCCACATCTGGTGGATGATGGCTTATCTATTTTTGCAATATGCTGATGATACTCTTATTTTTTTAAGCATTACTTACAACATGCCAAGAATTTAAAACTATATTATCAGTGTTTGAGAAAGTATCTGGACTAAATTAAGATAAATTTTCACAAAAGTGAATTATTTTATTTTGGTCAGGCACATGAAATGTCAGGATCAATATTCCAACATTTTTGGGTGTAGACTAGGAAATTTTCATGTCAAATATCTAGGCATTCCTATGCATTTTAGAAAACTTAGCAATTAGGATTGGAAAACAATTGAGGAAAGAATTGAAAAGAAACTTAGTAGTTGGAAAGGTAAACATATATCTGTAGGGGTAGGTTGGTCTTGATTAATTATGTGCTTTTAAGCCTAGTTATGTTTATGATATCTTTTTTAGATCTCGGAAAGGGTTCTTCATAAAATTGATTATTATAGATCATGTTTCTTTTGACAAGGCGATAAGCATTAAAAAGAAGTACATACTTACAAGATGAGACATTATATGTCAGCCCAAAGAGCAGGGTGGTCTTGGAGTTCACAACTTAGAAATTCAAAACCAGTATATGTTGAGTAAATTGTTATTTAAGTTAATTAATGAGCAGGGGGTTTGGCAAGATTTATTGAAAAGGAAATATATGAATGATAAATCGATAAACCAAGTTGAGAGGAAACAAGTGGATTCCCATTTTTGGTCTTGTCTAATGAAAGTTAGAATTATGTTTCTAAATATGGGTTCCTAACAATGATGTACAAGTTAGATTATGGGAGGATAAATAGGTAGGGAATTGTTCTTTCAAGTATAGGATCCCGTCTTTATATGCTATAGTTCAAAGGAGAAACTCTTTGATTGCAAGTGTTATGAGTTCCGTTCTTCTAAATGTTTCTTTTAAGAGAGTTTTAGTAGTGCAAAATTTGGCTAGTTGGCATAATTTGTGTGCTTCTATTGTGCATATTCATTTGACAGAATAGAATGATATATTTAGATGGGATTTTCATCAAAATGGTCAATTCTCGGTTGGTTCTATGTACTTAGCTTTAATAGATAATGGTTATAGTGTCGGTGATACGGGCCCAAGGATATCAAGACTAGAGGGAGGAGGCCGCCCCCAGTGCCACGTGGCCCTCCCTCGAGGGGGGTCGAGCCTGGGGCCGAGCGGCGGCCGACCCCTCCCGTGACTAGGTGTTGGGCTCTCCCGGCCCCCTTCGCCGGTCGCCACATGCGGTGAGTTGGATGGCCGCTTCCGAGCGCCCACCTACTCGCATTTATGGTGACCTGAGCGGGTGCTTCACGCTGCATTTAATGCGGCGTGCTGCGCGTCCGTCTGGTCTGTGACTGGTTGATTGACAGACGAAACCTAGGGTGTCAGGTGCACTACCGTGCGTGCTAGGCGGCGTGCGCCTCGTCCCATCCCGTCGGTCATGATGATGAGAGGTCTTAGCCTCTCATTACAGCCGAAGTCGGCACGACTTCCCTGTTTAGAGCAAGGGTTCTGTTTCCCTGTACAATTGAGTCTCAAGCTGGTGGGTCCTTCACTATTACACGTTTGTAACGACCAAGTGCAACCACGACGAGTGGTATGAATGGGAGCCCTGAAGTCTTCACCCCTTAAATGGCGACTCTCTGGGGTGTCCCCCGTGTCAGGCGGGATGATTTGATGGGCCCCATGACCGATGCAATATTCCTGACGCTTTCCAAGTCAAAGAACAAGACATGCATTTATGCAAAGATTGTATCCTTCCCCCCCTAAGTTAGGTTTTTGGGCCCATGTGGTAACCCCTTGAGGTATAAAAGAAGGTCCAGACTAACTGAGGGAGGGGAGGAACCTTCTTGGCTAAGATAGAAACAAGGAGCTACTGGCCCTCATCATCAACACCTTCTACTCCAACAAGGAGATCTTCCTTGTCTTGGAAAGGGGAGCTTGAGAGGCGGGCGGTCTAGCTAGCATTTAGGGGCTCGCGCTCTTAAGACCTTGTAGTCTACATCCATTTAACCAAGCACAGGAGTAGGGTATTACGCTTCCTAGTGGACCGAACCTGTATAAACCACCGTTCTCTCATTTTCCCTGAGGGGCCCAACCCCCTCCTTTTCATACTCAATCACTCATCCTTGAATTCCGAACGCTGCCCCTGGCCGAACAAAAAGGGGGTGGGGGAGGGGGGGCTCACGGACCCCTAATAGAAGAGTTTACACTCCGACAGAGAGGAACAAGATTATCTGGAAATTTAAGATGCCTCTTAAGATTAAGATTTTTATATGGAACTAGTTAAAAGGGGTGGTTTTAATAAAGGCCAATTTAGCTAAGAGGAACCGGAATGGTAGTATGAAATATTGATTTTGCATGAAGATGAGACTATCCATCATTTTTTCCTTGAGTGTCACTATGCAAAGTTCATTTGGAGAGCATTGCATTTTTCTTCTGGTTTATATATTCCTCATAGTATTTCTTATATTTTTGGAAATTAGCTTGTGAGGGTTGATAAAAAAAACCAGAAAACTCATTCTTATAGGAGCATATGATTTGTCTGACTTTATGGTTGAGCAGAAATAATATGGTTTTTGATAAAACACCATCTAAATCTTATTTGCAGATGCTTTTCAGGGCAACATATTTTCTCCGGTCCTAGGCTCCACTTCAAAAGTGTGATGAAGACATCAAGTTAATAAAAGTTGCATGTCACCATATTGAGTCAATGGTTATGTAACTTTTCACCAACTTTGGTTGGAGGTTCACAAATATAATTCAATAAGTTGTGGTTATTTTTTTTATGTTGGTGTATATATGCCTCTGTCAGTTTAGTTGTGTCCTTCATATTTCGTTGTGATGTTACTAGTTTGGTCTCAAATTCTGTAATAATTAGTTGAGAGCAAATGTCAGGATTAAACCTGATGATTGTGCTGTCATAATAAATTTTTGCTCTGCTGTACTCCCTCCGTCCAAAAAAAAAAGGCAAACCCTATGTATGAATCTGGACATGATAAAAAAAAAAAGGCAAACTCTAGGTATGAGGGATGTCCAGATTCATACCTAGAGTTTGCCGCCCTACGCTACTGCTGGTGATTGACAAGCAATCGGCACAACAGAAAGAAGGACAGAAATAAAGATATAGTGAAATATTTAGAGCTATCAGAGATGGTGACTCCTATCTACATTCTTGTCTGGTAGTGGCACATGTGATCCTCATAGGGTTATCTACCTCTACTAGAAAATCAGGGTTATCTACCTCTACTAGAAGATCGGCATGCTCGGCGTTGGCCAGGACAGTGCCGTTCTCAGTATAAAAGATGACGGCGCTCCCAATAAATTGCCATCAAGTGAGTATGCCATGCGGCTGACCACCATGATGTTAGCTGACACATCGCCATTGCTTGGATGCCGCTGTGTTTATTTAGTGTTACTCTAATATCTTATCTCTTATGCTAATTTATAGAGGCATGAGCACACGATATGCTACTTTTGTACATATGCTTGAATCAATCTTATCATCAAAGTGTTAGCCAAAGTGTCAGTGTCTACTACCTCAATGAAGCAAGAATGAGTCGTCTAAATTTACAGGTCTGATGTGCTTTCCCAAATGAAATAATGAAGCCTCTGAGATCATGAACTTTTTTCCAGTTTCACATACCTTTATCATGACTCATGCTTGTCATCACCTCTTCTCTCAAAAGTTGCTTCGTTCATGCATTCACAGATCAATTTATCCTTGAAACCTGCTTAAGATGAATTGTGGCAATTACCATGCATCTTACGACGGTGGTGGCAGGCCTACTTGGTCAGTTGGTCGTGTGACTCGGTTGGGTTCCACCACAACCACCATTCCAGCTTGATGGTTTTCCTTGGGCCGAGCCATGCCAATTCCGTTTCTCTTGGGCCGTATTCAGGATTCACCTTTCTTTTGTGTTTGAGAGGTATTCAGCATGCGATTTTGCTAGATATCAGTACCACAGTGTTTTTTTTCTCTTTCTTTTTAGGCCTTGTTTAGTTTCCAAAACAAAAACTTTTCACCCATCACATCGAATGTTTGGACACATGCATAGAGTATTAATTAAGGAGGAAAAAAAACATTTACATAGTTTGCGTGTAAATTGCGAGATGAATCTTTTAAACCTAATTGCGTCATGATTTGATAATGTTGTGCTACAGTAAATATTTGCTAATGATGGATTAATTAGGCTTAATAAATTCGTCTCGCAGTTTCCTAGCAGAATATGTAATTTGTTTTGTTATTAGACTACGTTTAATACTGGTGTAACATCCCGGCCTATGGCTTAATAGGATTAATAGAATACTCATATCACTCGGAAGAAGAGTCAACTTGGGAACGAGAAGATGAATTGAAGTCAGCTCATCCGCATTTGTTCGCCAGTTCTTCCGAATCTCGAGGACGAGATTCTGTTTAAGGGGGGTAGGTTTGTCACACCCTGAAAATTCAAAATATATAAATTGTTGTTTAATTGGAATTTTCTAGAATTAATTTTAAAAAGTCTTGAAAAGAAAATCTAATTTTAATTAATAAATTCCAATATAAAATGGGGCCAGATAAAATTTCATTAAATACTTTGCTTAATTCTATAATTCCTAGATTTTTCTGGGATTTATTTGAGCTAAGAAAGTATTTTTAATAAATGGAATTGCATTTAAGAAATAATTTAAATTGAAAAAGGTTTTAAAAAGTCTTCTTTTGGCTTTGGGCCGAAAGTCGGCCCAAAACCTCTCTTTTCTCTCTCCTCGGCCCAGCCGGCCCAGTCCGCCGCAGCCGCGCGCGCCCTCGCTGTCGCTGACAGGTGGGGCCCACCTGTCAGTCGTCGTCTACCTTCGGCCGTCGCCCGCCCGAACCCTAGCGCGCCGCCACCGCCGTTTCCTTCCAAATCCGGCCGCTCCTTTCCTTCTCCGGCCGAATAGATTTAGGGGAAACAATCTCCGGGATCTCCTCTACCTTTTCTCCTTTGGAATCATCGGCTAAATTGGTTTGGAAATCGAGGGATTCGAGTTCGTCTCGGATTCGTTTTTGCCGAACCTTCCTTCCTCGTCGCCGGCCGCCGTGGGCCTTCGCCTTCGCCTCCGAGCCCCTTTAAAAGCCTCCCCGTGCTCTCCTCTACCCGTCGCCACCTTCGCCTTCGCCTCTCGTCGTCGGAATCGCTCTAGCGCCGCAAGCCCTAGCTTCGCAGTCGCCGCCGCCGTTCCAGCCGTGCTCCGCCGCCGTTCCAGACGCCGCCGTCGCTCGGGAAGACCGCCGTCGTCATCGCCGTTGCGTCGCCGTCCTCGTCCGCCCCTTCGCCGCCGCCGAAGACCGCCGGAGCACCCTCGTCACCGTCGACCCGAAGAGCTTCGCCGCTTCCTCCTCGTCGCCGTCGCCGTCCGTTGATCTTCCGCCGCCGTTTTGGTCACCGGTGAGTTCGCCGCGTCGTCCTCTACGTGCTGGTGCCCTTCGTTAGCGTCCTCGCGCCGCCGTTCGCCGGCAAGCGTGCGCCGCCCGAGCCGTCCCAGCCGCCGCCGCCGGGGTGACGTCATCGCTGACGCCATCGGGGTCGTCCGCCGTGAGCCACCGTGGACCCGATCGATCTCGGCCGTCCATCTTGGATCGGTTAGATCTCGGCCGTCCGTTCGCGTGAACCGCCGCCCGTGCGCCCGGTCCACCAAAACCCAAGCCGCTGACGCAATAAACCCTCTTTTCCTTTTCAAAAATAATTCATTATTGCGTCATAATTCAATTTTAACCGATTTAAGTGTTTTAATCCGGTTTAATCTTTAAAAATTCATAACTAATTCATCTTAGCTCCGATTTAGTTGGTTCAAGTCTCTAAATTTTTCTAAAATTGAGATCTACACATTAAAAATATCCACATGTACTGTTCATGCTTGTTCATGTGCTGTTTTGGTGATTTTGCTCTTTTCTGCTTAGATTCCGTCGTTTCCGGAGAGTCCGTTTTCGCCGGAGAAGAGTTTGAAGAGTTCCAAGGCCAGCAAGGCAAGTCACACAGATCCCAAACAACCCTTTGAGCATGTTGATCCTATTTAAAGCTATTGTTTCTTTTCAACTATTGCATTTATTTTCGAATGTCATTGGGTGGAATCAACCTATTCTTTGTTATAGCCCTTTTGTTCTTGATTACTTTATTCCTTGATACCTTGGGTTATTATAATTTGACTAGTTGAGCTTTATTTATATTGGTTCAACTAGATACTAGGTATAATTGCTTAGCCCTGCTTAGAAACATTAGCACACTATTGGGATAACTAATGACTCACTGTTATTTCATGATGGCTTAATGATAGTTCACGATGGTCGATCGTGATTAGTTAATTAATTAATGTGCCAACTAAAACCTGATAATGGTGGGTTGTGAGCACATGATTTTGATGGTCGTGCTCATGACAATTAAGGACCGGTTCACGAGTTTCGGTTGTGAAACATTTATCGTGCCAACCACAAGCCAGCATGGGCAACGGCTTTATCTTTTGTATAGCATGGTTCATTGCGGGGCACCAGACTGAGAAGTGGCGGAGATAAGCCCACGGGGGTCGCTGGGGAGTCCATGCCTTGTTTATAAGGGGGTGATTATGATCTAGGAAGGTGCGCTGCAGTGGATTGTGTTATGCGAGGGGTATTGTCACAACTCCTTTCCGAGGTACCGTGGTGGTATTGAGGCACATGGTGACATGATGTGGGGTTGTGTCTTGTGGGTACAGTGGTACACCTCTGATCAGAGTAAAACTATTCGAATAGCCGTGCCCGCGGTTATGGGCGGGTCTAACAATGTCTTTCGTGATTAGTCTCACCCTTCTCACCATAGTAAATGATGCTATAACTGGTAATAATTTGATTAGCTCCTGGTTTGGAATGGTACATTCCTGGTTTGGAGATAGAACTGTGCAGCCGGGATGGTTGTTCAGAATGGTTGGGCCTATACAACAGGGTATGTTGTATAGCGTTGGATTAATATTGTTAAATTACTTAACTGTTTTGTTAAATTCTGAAATGTTTGCTAAATGCTGCTTTTGCAAATGAAACCCTATTATGCCATCCTTTGTTATCCCGTGCATTTGCATATTTGCTGCGTGGCTTGCTGAGTATGTCATATACTCACCTTGCAATCATTCATCAGAGGAAGAGTTCTACAATGAGGCTGATGGAGTGGAGGATTAGGAGTAGCCTTGGTCAAGCTGCCTGTGGAGTGGAGCCGTCTGCGCCGTTTATTTATTTTCCGCTGCTTAGATCTTTATTGATTGAGAGGAACTATTTACCTCTGTAATGACATTTTATTCGCTTATTAATTAGAGTAATAATTGTACTCTATTATCAATTTGTTATTGTGTGCCTCGGCTGATTCCTGGACGAGGGTTCACACACATGTAAGCGTTTGGAATTTTGGATAGAAATTCCGGGCGTGACAAGTTGGTATCAGAGCCCCCTTGACCCTAGGTTATGCCAAATGGTTACCCATAGAAGCCCTCTAAAAATATTGGAAAAGTAGAACTGTTCTCCTCCCTTTCTCTTTTAATTAAACCAAACTAATGGCACATGCACTTCATAATCTCTTTTAATGGTTCTCATTCAAAATTTATTCCAGTGTTATTAGTACTGTACATCCATTACTGTACTAATGGCTCATTTATCAGCAAAAGTTTTACAATGTTGTTTTATTTAATCTTGCTGCAATAAAATAAATTTAGCATGTTGATTTTATAACTTTCTTTTGAAACCTGTTGTTAAAAAGTACAAAATTTGTAACCTTATTTTCAACTATTTCAAATTATCTTGCAAGTTTGGTTTACTTTATTCACTTACCTTTTACTTTGAATTTCTAAACTTTATTCAAATTAATCCAAAAACTTGTGCTATTAATTGGATAAAGGTCTTAACTCCCTCCTTTCACTTGTCTTTAGATGCCGCGCTACAAGCCTGAGTACCTGTTTGGTGTTGAGGGTTTTGTCCAGGAGTTGCGTACGATGTCCTTTGCCATTGGATTTGGGACTGCCCCTTTTTATGCCCAGATTCCTCATGATCGTCATGAAGAGAAGTGCCGAGTCAAAGTCACCTTAAACAGCAATAGTGAAGAGGTCCCCTCAGTGATGTTCGAAGCTGGAGGAAGAAACTACATCCATGCATGTCAGGAAGTGGCAAGGATTGCCATAGGAGAGCTCCGTGATCGCTACAGTGATCAGTTGGCCGACACTGAGTATCGCTACCATCCTCGTCAACCCCAGGGAAGTGACCGTGGCAGCTACCTTGAAACTGAAGGAATTGAGAATGATGCTACCACAAGGCATTTGGTTGAGATGCTGTGGGCTATGGATGAAAGTCGTGCGGAGACTGTGTTAGCGGCTCAAGATCGTGAAGACCGGAATCGTGGTAAGATTTGCAAGCTAGAAGACAAGGTGGATCGTTTGGAAAAGGAACTAGCCGCGTTGAAGGGAGAAGCACCGCCGCAGAAGGCCAGGATTCGTCTCACCGCAAGGAAGAGAGCTCTATTCGTCCCTCGCTATCAATTGGCGCCAAAGGTCCGTGTGGTGGAGAAAGAAGTTGCCCCAGCTCAAGCGGATCCTCCGGTCATCATCATAAGTGATGAAGAAGAAGAAGAATCCAAGCGCAACCATTCCAAGATTGAGTGGGTAGCAACTCAAGATGATGAAGACGAGCCGAACGAGCCTTCAATCGACCTCCGATGCTCGGAAGAACTAGAGTAGCTTGTTAAGTCGTTGTCTTAGATCGTTGTGTTAGTTTGCTTGCTTTAAGTTTGCTTGTGTGTGGGTCTTGCATGTGATTTACATCATTGGTGGGATGTAAGTGCATGCGTTTGTTTGCTTTTGAGTGTTAGGAAGTTGGTGAGTTTAGTGGTGTGAGAGTCTTCGGTTTGTAATAATAAAACTCAGTTAAGATCAATAAAAGCTAAAGTAATTCTCTGTCCTAAGTAGTTTCCCCCGTTTTCTCTTCTTGTGCCCTGTCCATGCCAGATGGTGAACACTCGCAGCAATGGGAATGGCCCTAACAACCCCAATAACAATAACAATGGAGAGAACCCAACTCTGGCCCAAGTTCTTGCTCAACAGACACAGCTTATGAACATGATGATGCAGCAATTTCAGAATCAGCAGAACCAAGGAAATAACCATGCATCTCCTTAGAATAAGTTAGCAGAATTTCTTCGTGTGAGGCCGCCTGTTTTCTCTAGTACCACTAATCCTGTTGAAGCTGGTGATTGGCTGCATGCCATAGAGAAGAAGTTGGATTTACTTCAGTGCACTGATCAGGAGAAGGTCTCATTTGCATCACATCAGTTGCATGGCCCTGCCTCTGAATGGTGGGATCACTTCCGCCTGAATAGGATTACTGCTGAACCTATCACTTGGCTTGAATTCACTGCTGCTTTCCGGAAGACGCATATACCATCAGGAGTAGTGTCTCTCAAGAAGAAGGAGTTCAGGTCGCTTACTCAGGGATCTCGCTCTGTTACGGAGTATCTGCACGAGTTCAATCGTCTTGCTCGTTATGCTCCGGAAGATGTGCGTAATGATGAAGAGCGTCAGGAGAAGTTTTTGGGAGGACTTAATGATGAGCTTTCTTACCCACTCATGGTTGGAGATTATCCTGATTTCCAGAAATTAGTGGATAAGGCTATACGTCAGGAGGACAAGTACAATTGCATGGAGCAGAGGAAACGTCGGATTGCTCACTTCAAGGCACAACAGGGGAGTAATCAGAAGCCGCGCCTTACTTTAGGACCCCAGTCTATGCCACAGGGAGGTTCTTCGTCTGTTGTTCGTCCGCAGCGTCAGTTCTTCAACAACAATGCTGGCAACAACATCCGCAATCAAGCTCCACGTCCTGTTGCAGCTCCAACACAGCAACAACCTGCCAAGAGGGAGCAAGGCAGTAAGTCCGTGGTGTGTTTCAACTGTGGAGACCCAGGACATTATGCTGACAAGTGTCCGAAGCCCCGTCGCGTGAAGGTTGTCCCTGCTCAGAATAACTCTACCGTACCAGCATCAAAAGCCCGTGTCAATCATGTCGCTGCTGCAGAAGCTCAAGATGCTCCAGATGTGATTTTGGGTACGTTCCCTGTTAACTCAGTTCCTGCAACAGTACTTTTCGATTCAGGTGCTACACATTCATTCTTATCTATGAGTTTTGCGGGAAATCATGGGATGGAAGTAGAAGATCTCAGACATCCTTTGATGGTTAGTACCCCAAGTAATCAAGCACTCTCTTTGCAACGTAGCCCCTCGGTCAGAATAGAAATTAAAGGAGTACCATTTCTGGCCAATCTTATCTTGTTAGAATCCAAAGACCTTGATGTCATCCTAGGGATGGACTGGTTAGCCAGACATAAAGGTGTGATAGACTGTGCTAACAGAAAAGTAACTCTCACCAGCAATGATGGTCGAGTTGTAACTGTTCATGCATTGTCTTCTGAGTCTTTAAGGTCAAGACTGAACCAAATAACTTTGGAAGAGATTCCTATAGTCCGGGAGTATCCCGATGTGTTCCCAGATGATTTACCTGGTATGCCGCCTAAAAGGGATATAGAGTTCAGAATAGATTTGGTACCTGGAACAACTCTGATCCATAAGAGACCTTATAGAATGGCAGCCAATGAGTTGGCAGAAGTTAAGAGGCAAGTGGACGATTTGCTTCAGAAAGGATACATCAAACCGAGTTCATCACCATGGGGAGCTCCGGTTATTTTTGTGGAAAAGAAAGACCATACCCAGAGAATGTGTGTGGACTATCGTGCATTAAATGATGTGACTATCAAGAATAAGTATCCGCTACCCAGAATTGATGATTTGTTTGATCAGCTTAAAGGTGCTACCGTTTTCTCCAAGATAGATCTTCGATCAGGGTATCATCAGTTGAGGATCAAAGAGGAAGATATACCTAAGACAGCTTTTACCATTAGGTATGGGTTGTTCGAATGTACTGTTATGTCTTTTGGACTTACCAATGCCCTTGCTTTCTTCATGAACTTGATGAATAAGGTGTTTATGGAATACCTAGACAAGTTCGTGGTGGTCTTTATTGATGACATTCTTATCTACTCTCGAACCAAAGAAGAGCATGAAGAACATCTTCGCCTTGCATTGGAGATGCTACGAGAACATCAACTGTATGCTAAGTTTAGCAAGTGTGAATTTTGGTTGTCTGAAGTGAAATTCCTTGGTCACGTCATCTCAGCCGGAGGAGTTGCCGTTGATCCTAGTAATGTGGAATCCGTAACCAACTGGAAACAACCGAAGACAGTTTCAGAGATTCGCAGTTTCCTAGGCCTCGCAGGATATTACCGGAGGTTTATAGAGAATTTTTCAAAGATCGCTAAGCCCATGACACGACTGCTTCAGAAAGATGTGAAGTACAAGTGGTCGGAAGAATGTGAGCAGAGTTTTCAAGAGTTGAAGAATCGCTTAATATCAGCTCCTATTTTGATTTTACCTGATCCAAAGAAGGGTTTCCAAGTGTATTGCGATACATCCAAACTTGGGTTAGGTTGTGTTTTGATGCAAGATGGGAAGGTGGTTGCCTATGCATCTCGTCAGTTACGTCCGCATGAGAAGAACTACCCTACTCATGATCTTGAGTTAGCCGCAGTAGTTCATGCGTTGAAGATTTGGCGTCATTATCTTTTCGGTACTCGTACGGAGATGTACACCGATCACAAGAGTTTAAAGTATATTTTTACTCAGCCGGATCTGAACATGAGACAAAGGAGATGGTTGGAATTAATTAAGGATTATGACATGGGAATTCATTATCACCCGGGAAAGGCTAATGTTGTAGCAGACGCTCTTAGCAGGAAAGGTTATTGCAATGCTACAGAAGGACGACAGTTGCCATTGGAATTATGCAAGGAATTTGAAATATTAAATTTGGGAATTGTCAGTAGAGGTTTCGTTGCAGCCTTAGAAGCGAAGCCCACTCTAATTGATCAAGTTAGAGAAGCCCAAATTAATGATCCTGATATTCAAGAGATCAAGAAGAATATGAGAAGAGGAAAAGCTATCGGTTTCTTGGAGGATGAGCAAGGAACTGTATGGTTGGGTGAGAGAATTTGTGTCCCTGACAACAAAGATTTAAAAGATGCAATTCTGAAAGAAGCTCATGATACTTTATACTCCATTCACCCTGGTAGTACTAAGATGTACCAGGATCTCAAGGAAAGATTTTGGTGGGCAAGTATGAAGCGTGAAATCGCAGAATACGTAGCAGTATGTGATGTTTGTCAGCGAGTCAAGGCGGAACATCAGAAACCCGCCGGTTTGTTGCAGCCTTTGAAGATTCCTGAATGGAAATGGGAAGAAATCGGTATGGATTTTATCACTGGTTTGCCCAGAACGTCATCAGGCCATGACTCTATTTGGGTAATAGTCGACAGACTTACCAAAGTGGCTCATTTCATTCCGGTAAAGACAACCTATTCCGGAAGTCGATTGGCGGAATTGTATATGGCAAGGATTGTGTGTTTGCATGGAGTCCCTAAGAAGATAGTGTCTGATCGAGGCAGTCAGTTTACTTCAAATTTTTGGAAGAAGCTTCAGGAAGAGATGGGTTCTAAGCTGAACTTTAGTACTGCTTATCATCCGCAGACAGACGGACAAACCGAAAGGGTGAATCAGATTTTGGAAGACATGTTGAGAGCTTGTGCTCTAGATTTCGGTGGAAGTTGGGATAAGAATCTACCCTATGCAGAATTTTCGTACAACAACAGTTATCAAGCTAGTCTACAGATGGCTCCTTACGAAGCACTGTATGGTCGGAAGTGTCGCACTCCGCTTTTGTGGGATCAAACGGGAGAACGTCAGGTTTTCGGGACGGATATCTTAAGGGAAGCAGAAGAAAAGGTAAAGATCATTCAAGAAAGATTGCGTGTGGCTCAATCTCGACATAAGAGTTATGCCGACAATCGCCGTAGAGATTTGAGTTTTGAAGAAGGAGATTATGTGTATCTTCGTGTCACGCCTTTTCGAGGAGTTCATCGTTTTCATACCAAAGGAAAATTGGCACCGCGTTTTGTGGGACCCTATAAGATTGTCAGTAGAAGAGGAGAGGTTGCTTATCAGTTGGAGTTACCTCAATCTTTGGCAGGAGTCCATAATGTGTTCCATGTGTCGCAATTGAAGAAGTGTTTAAGGGTACCTACCGAAGAAGCTAATCTTGAACAGATAGAAGTCCAAGAGGATCTGACCTATGTTGAGAAACCAATCCGTATCTTGGAAATAAATGAGAGAAGAACCAGGAATCGAGTTATCCGTTTTTGCAAAGTCCAATGGAGTAATCACTCGGAAGAAGAGTCAACTTGGGAACGAGAAGATGAATTGAAGTCAGCTCATCCGCATTTGTTCGCCAGTTCTTCCGAATCTCGAGGACGAGATTCTGTTTAAGGGGGGTAGGTTTGTCACACCCTGAAAATTCAAAATATATAAATTGTTGTTTAATTGGAATTTTCTAGAATTAATTTTAAAAAGTCTTGAAAAGAAAATCTAATTTTAATTAATAAATTCCAATATAAAATGGGGCCAGATAAAATTTCATTAAATACTTTGCTTAATTCTATAATTCCTAGATTTTTCTGGGATTTATTTGAGCTAAGAAAGTATTTTTAATAAATGGAATTGCATTTAAGAAATAATTTAAATTGAAAAAGGTTTTAAAAAGTCTTCTTTTGGCTTTGGGCCGAAAGTCGGCCCAAAACCTCTCTTTTCTCTCTCCTCGGCCCAGCCGGCCCAGTCCGCCGCAGCCACGCGCGCCCTCGCTGTCGCTGACAGGTGGGGCCCACCTGTCAGTCGTCGTCTACCTTCGGCCGTCGCCCGCCCGAACCCTAGCGCGCCGCCGCCGCCGTTTCCTTCCAAATCCGGCCGCTCCTTTCCTTCTCCGGCCGAATAGATTTAGGGGAAACAATCTCCGGGATCTCCTCTACCTTTTCTCCTTTGGAATCATCGGCTAAATCGGTTTGGAAATCGAGGGATTCGAGTTCGTCTCGGATTCGTTTTTGCCGAACCTTCCTTCCTCGTCGCCGGCCGCCGTGGGCCTTCGCCTTCGCCTCCGAGCCCCTTTAAAAGCCTCCCCGTGCTCTCCTCTACCCGTCGCCACCTTCGCCTTCGCCTCTCGTCGTCGGAATCGCTCTAGCGCCGCAAGCCCTAGCTTCGCAGTCGCCGCCGCCGCTCCAGCCGTGCTCCGCCGCCGTTCCAGACGCCGCCGTCGCTCGGGAAGACCGCCGTCGTGATCGCCGTTGCGTCGCCGTCCTCGTCCGCCCCTTCGCCGCCGCCGAAGACCGCCGGAGCACCCTCGTCACCGTCGACCCGAAGAGCTTCGCCGCTTCCTCCTCGTCGCCGTCGCCGTCCGTTGATCTTCCGCCGCCGTTTTGGTCACCGGTGAGTTCGCCGCGTCGTCCTCTACGTGCTGGTGCCCTTCGTTAGCGTCCTCGCGCCGCCGTTCGCCGGCAAGCGTGCGCCGCCCGAGCCGTCCCAGCCGCCGAGCCGCCGCCGCCGGGGTGACGTCATCGCTGACGCCATCGGGGTCGTCCGCCGTGAGCCGCCGTGGACCCGATCGATCTCGGCCGTCCATCTTGGATCGGTTAGATCTCGGCCGTCCGTTCGCGTGAACCGCCGCCCGTGCGCCCGGTCCACCAAAACCCTAGCCGCTGACGCAATAAACCCTCTTTTCCTTTTCAAAAATAATTCATTATTGCGTCATAATTCAATTTTAACCGATTTAAGTGTTTTAATCCGGTTTAATCTTTAAAAATTCATAACTAATTCATCTTAGCTCCGATTTAGTTGGTTCAAGTCTCTAAATTTTTCTGAAATTGAGATCTACACATTAAAAATATCCACATGTACTGTTCATGCTTGTTCATGTGCTGTTTTGGTGATTTTTCTCTTTTCTGCTTAGATTCTGTCGTTTCCGGAGAGTCCGTTTTCGCCGGAGAAGAGTTTGAAGAGTTCCAAGGCCAGCAAGGCTAGTCACACAGATCCCAAACAACCCTTTGAGCATGTTGATCCTATTTAAAGCTATTGTTTCTTTTCAACTATTGCATTTATTTTCGAATGTCATTGGGTGGAATCAACCTATTCTTTGTTATAGCCCTTTTGTTCTTGATTACTTTATTCCTTGATACCTTGGGTTATTATAATTTGACTAGTTGAGCTTTATTTATATTGGTTCAACTAGATACTAGGTATAATTGCTTAGCCCTGCTTAGAAACATTAGCACACTATTGGGATAACTAATGACTCACTGTTATTTCATGATGGCTTAATGATAGTTCACGATGGTCGATCGTGATTAGTTAATTAATTAATGTGCCAACTAAAACCTGATAATGGTGGGTTGTGAGCACATGGTTTTGATGGTCGTGCTCATGACAATTAAGGACCGGTTCACGAGTTTCGGTTGTGAAACATTTATCGTGCCAACCACAAGCCAGCATGGGCAACGGCTTTATCTTTTGTATAGCATGGTTCATTGCGGGGCACCAGACTGAGAAGTGGCGGAGATAAGCCCACGGGGGTCGCTGGGGAGTCCATGCCTTGTTTATAAGGGGGTGATTATGATCCAGGAAGGTGCGCTGCAGTGGATTGTGTTATGCGAGGGGTATTGTCACAACTCCTTTCCGAGGTACCGTGGTGGTATTGAGGCACATGGTGACATGATGTGGGGTTGTGTCTTGTGGGTACAGTGGTACACCTCTGATCAGAGTAAAACTATTCGAATAGCCGTGCCCGCGGTTATGGGCGGGTCTAACAATGTCTTTCGTGATTAGTCTCACCCTTCTCACCATAGTAAATGATGCTATAACTGGTAATAATTTGATTAGCTCCTGGTTTGGAATGGTACATTCCTGGTTTGGAGATAGAACTGTGCAGCCGGGATGGTTGTTCAGAATGGTTGGGCCTATACAACAGGGTATGTTGTATAGCGTTGGATTAATATTGTTAAATTACTTAACTGTTTTGTTAAATTCTGAAATGTTTGCTAAATGCTGCTTTTGCAAATGAAACCCTATTATGCCATCCTTTGTTATCCCGTGCACTTGCATATTTGCTGCGTGGCTTGTTGAGTATGTCATATACTCACCTTGCAATCATTCATCAGAGGAAGAGTTCTACAATGAGGCTGATGGAGTGGAGGATTAGGAGTAGCCTTGGTCAAGCTGCCTGTGGAGTGGAGCCGTCTGCGCCGTTTATTTATTTTCCGCTGCTTAGATCTTTATTGATTGAGAGGAACTATCTACCTCTATAATGACATTTTATTCGCTTATTAATTAGAGTAATAATTGTACTCTATTATCAATTTGTTATTGTGTGCCTCGGCTGATTCCTGGACGAGGGTTCACACACATGTAAGCGTTTGGAATTTTGGATAGAAATTCCGGGCGTGACAAATACTTTAAATATGTGTCCGTATATCCGACGTGACAACCAATACTAAATTTTTTTCCCAACTAAACAAGCCCTTACCGAGTAGGATAGCTTAGTGAATTTACTATTCTTTGTCTCAAAATACAGTCATTTTTAAAAACTTATTTCTCTCTGGTAAACATAAACCAGCTGAAATCATAATACACCTGTTTGGGAGAGAAAAAAAACATCAAAATACACATATTCCGAAGAAAAAGAAGTGATTTAAGTATATGATTTGCATACTAATTTCATTACAGAGAACCGTAATTAGCTAACAATAAAATTCAAAAGAAAACAAATCTCATGTTCATCAGAATGAGTTCAAACATTGCAGGATTAATTCTTTCATCAGTGTGAAATACATGTTAGTAGCATTGAGGGCGAGCCTGCATGATCGAGTCTATCCTATCTGTGGTGACGCCTATCGAGTTAGGAGGCGGCGGTGTCGTTGAGAGGCTACATCCACAACAAGAGTCCTCTGCTATGTGTTGTTGTTGTTGTCTGACTCACCGCTATTGCTTTGGTGCCCTTGTGTTTATTCAGTAATCCTCTAATGTCTCATTTCTAAAGATACTCTGGTACATATGCTCTGGTCAAATCAACCTTGTTAGCATAGCTAAGTTTTAGTGTACACTACCTCACCGGAGTAAAATTGAGCCATATGAATTTATATGGTCTTGATGTGCTTGGCCAATTGGAACTATGAGGCCTATAGGATCATGAATTTTTTCAGTTTCTCATACTTTCATGATTTTATCATAGCAAGGGTTCATGGTTGTCATCGCCTCTTCTCTCAAAAGCCTAAGAAACATATAAAGATGAATTGTGGCAACTGCCATACATCTTACATGCTTATTCATGCTTCCTCTATCGGTCCCTAAAAGTTAAGCATAAAAAGTTGTAGTTTTTTCTTAAAAAAATTCAACTATGATGCTTTTCCATTCCATTTATTCATTATTATAATTTGAGAATATACTGACATTTCAACTTAGTTTCTGGAGCGACATGGATGAACCCGAACAGTCAGACTATATCATCGAATATTATACTCCCTCCGTTTCTAAATAGTTGACTCCGTTGATTTTTTTTAAATATATTTGACCGTTCGTTTTATTCAAAAAATTCAAGTAATTATTAATTCTTTCCCTATCATTTTATTTGTTGTTAAATATACTATTATGTATACATATAGTTTTACATATTTTACAAAAGTTTTTGAATAAGACGAACGGTCAAACATGTGCTAAAAAGTCAACGCTGTCAAATGTTTAGAAACGGAGGGAGTACATATCAACATGCCACTTGTTGTTGTCAGATATATATATGCATGCCCTGTTTTGGCGGACACGGGATTATAAGAAGCCAGACAATGAAAATCTAGAAAAGTTAGTACAAAAGTTATGTTTTCACAGCTCCCTAAAACCTGGAGATTTTAAGAGAAACGGTACTTAAACAATGGTCCAGAAGCTTAAACAACGGTACTTAAAAGTTAGGTTTTCTGGAGCTTGCCACTGCCAGAAGCTCCTTAAACATTATCATAAAATATATCTCCAGTAAAAAAAAATTACATACTTCCTCCATTTTAATAGATGATGCCGTCGAATTTAACATGATATTTAAGATGTCTTCTTATTAAATATATATAAATATTATTTATTTTGTTGTGACATATTTTATTAATACAGAACTTTAAGTATGATTTATAATTTAATAATTTTTATTTACATCTATTGTTTGAAAAAAGTTGAATGGTCTAAAAGTTAACGACATCATTATTAAAAATAAAGATGGTATAAATTTAATTTGTGTTAACTTGTTAATAAAAATTAAAATTAGTGTAATTTAACTTTCCCATTGGTTTAGGAACGGTTTTATGCGGGGTCTCACTCTCACTCTCACTCTCACATGTCATATCCGTTTATTCTCGGGCTCTGCTTGACTAGTTTATATATTCAGAACATGGCGCTGATGAAACCGCTGCTACTGATTTTCTGCTCTAACGACTACCCGCGAAGGTCGCTGGAACCGGAGGCGCAGGAGGAGTCGCGTGCGGTGGCAGCGGAAGCTCACTGTTCTGGACGAAGGCTGGGACGGTGTCGTGTTCAAGGCCGAGCATCTCCGCAACGGCGACAAGGTCTGTGTGCGCCGCCGGCCCGCCGCGCGCTGACCAGCGCGCCTTCATCCGCGAGGTCGGCTGCTGTCTCGCCGCCTGCGCGCGGCGGCCACCGCAACATCGTCGAGGATGCCGCAGCGCACCCTCCGCCACGATTCCCGACCCCGCGAGGAGACCGCCCGCTCGATCGGTGATGCGCGACCTCGTCGCCGCCGGCGTCATGCACCGCCGCCGCGACATCAAGCCCGACAACGCCCCCGTCACGTATGGTGGGGGGCTCAAGCTAGCTGTGCGACTTCGGGGCGGCCACGCCGGGGAAGCCGTACGAGGAGTCTCGGGTAGGCACGCTGCTCTAGATCTACACCTCGCCAGAGCAGCTCGCCGACAGCGAATGGTACGGCCCGGTGATGGACATGTGGGCGCTGGGGTGCATCATATCGTGGCCGAGAACCTCACCGGCGGGCGCTGTTCGACGACTCGTCGGACGAGACGATGTTGAAGGAGATGGCCGACATGCATGCGAGACCGGCTCGAGGCCACGGGGACGTGTTCGACGAGCGGCCGGAGCTGTCGCCGGCCGGGCGCGAGGTCCTCGATCGCTGGGATGCTGGCCTTCAACCCCGACGAGAGGACGACGGCAGCGGAGGTGCTGGACCACAGGTGGTTCACTGACAAGCCAGGCTGAGAGGCGATCATAAGTGTAGTTGTGTGACACCACGAGCAATTGTTTCTCAACTCTACTCTTGTGTAATGATTCATCATTCATGCCAAAACAAAAAGATTCTTTTGTTGATTTGTTGTTGTAAGCATATTTAATTCGTGAAACAAGCTAAGTGAAGCAATACATCTTTTCAAATAATTTGTCGATTCGGTTTTAACAGTAATTCTTGTATCACATATTATATTTGTAGTTTTTTTTAGACTTAAACTAAACAATGATCATTAATAAAAGAAGGGAGAAAAAAAATATTGCTATGGTTAGGAAAAAATGCTGATAATAAAAGAGGGGAGAAAAAAATATTGCTATGGTTACCACCGTTCAATTAACTTACTTAGCATCTATAAGATGGAAAGTTTGTTGCATGATTCAGGGAAAAAGAAAGAATAGTAATAAAGTTTTTTTTAGATTAATGGTTAGAGTTGCCATAACATGCCTCTAAATTAGCATGAGAGATGAGTTATTAAGGGATTATAATAAAGTTTATTTGACGAAATATATATGAGTAACATATCATGCCTCTAAATTAGCATGAGAGATGAGATATTAGAGGATTACTGAAAAAACACAACGGCAGTAGCCAAACATTAGGAGAAGGTTGCTTGATCTGATAGTCTTAATTTATTGCTGCTCTCTTCAGATTGAAGACTTAACCTGAAAATCTTCGACAAAACTTTTAAAGAATAAGAAGTTTTGAACCGATCTTCATGGTAGTAGCCAAACATTTGGAGAAGGTTGCTTGCTCTCTCCAGATTGAAGGCTTGACATGAAAATCTTCGAGAAAAGTTTTGAAGAAGATGAAGTTTTGAACCGATCTTTACGGCAGTAGATAAACCTTACGAGAAGGTTGTTTGATCTGAATGACTGTTTTGGTGTTTCAGATTGAAGGAGAAGGTTGTTTGATCTGATAGACTGTTTTGGTGCTCCAGATTGAAGGCTTGACGTGAAAATCTTCGAGAAAAGTTTTGAACCTATATTCACGGCAGTAGACAAACCTTAGGAGACTGTTTTGGTAGCTGCTTTCTCCAGAATGAAGGCTTGACGTTGAAAATCTTCGAGAGCAGTTTTTAACTTTTTTTGATGGATGTCGTTTTGTTCATTAGATTTATTTTTTTAAAAAAATACGAGGGAACTACCTTAATTACCCTTAGATTTATTTTTTTAAAAAAATACGAGGGAACTACCTTAATTACCCTTAGATTTATTTTTTAAAAAAAATACGAGGGAACTACCTTAATTACCCTTCACGCACATGTCCCTCCTAATAAAATTTCCAGCTTTACTCGATCTACGCATCATGTTAAAAATAATTTGTGATTGATGAATATTAATTTGCAAAATTTGTGATTAACTTGCCGATGAAATCTCTAATAACCTTGAACCGTCGCACCCGAGCAAGCACAAATCGAAGAACTCTCAAAGTAGATTGAAACTATATTACTTCTCTATGTTTACAAAGTGCAACAATAGCACTCCTTACAAAAATCTCGACTAAACTTGAAACTCTTAACTTTCTCGCAACTCAACTCTCGCTAAAATGCATACCGGGAGGCCTCACCCTCCCTAACTATTTATACATGAGGTAGGCAGTCAAAGCTACGAACCCAACTCATACCAGAAGTCCTAATCCCCTAGGAAACCTTGCCGTACAAGAAACAAACTTTACAAACTCCAATTGTATCAAATTTGGACTCCTTCCAAATTCAACTCCACATCCCATACGCACACAATATCTCCATCGTATGCCATATGGAATATTCACCAACTACGTGCATCAATCTTTAGCCTAAGCATCCCGCATGATATCCTGATCATCCGGACGTCATCTTTTCCCAAGATGACTCCCAATTCATCACCGGCAACACTCTCCCGAGGCATAAAGATTACCTACACACATGAATCAAACAAAGAAATCATATCCGAGCACAAGCTATCTCCAACTTGACTCATTGTTAGCACACAACAGTATTACATCCACATAGTATCCATCTGGAAGTTATAAACATAAATTATCCACGGATATCCAATGACAAAACCCGAAACCAAAACCGACACAGAGTCGGCCGGTCAGACCGCGAGCTGGCCGGTCTGACCGCGCATATACCTCTAGCCTGACGGGCCTTACCCCATCGGTCTAACCAGACCCAACAGTCAGCAGCACCTGTCCATCACCTGTAAATCCAATTATCTCCAAACCACTTCACCAATAATCTCCAAATATCAAAACCAATAATCGCATATGCCAATTGTTCATCACAACAGAAGAATCAAACACACTTTGATTTTACAATATAAGCACTACTTCTGTTTCCAAAGCGTTTTCTCTCTTCTTCCTATGTATTCCGTTCATGTTTACTTTATGTTCTCACTTCCAATATATATCTAGAATGACATATTTTGTTAAGGTCAGCTTTTGACTTTGGATACCACAACAATTATAATTTTATATCTTTATTTGTGATTGATTGAAAAATGAAGTGCTGCACATTAGAGGAAACAATCCAATTACTTCATGAATTCTCTAAAATGTGCTCAAATAATCCAAGTGTGTCAAAACGATCTTTCATGTAAGTGCCCTAGAATATATTCTACGGTACTATTTAAATGACTTTATTATTAGATGATATTTAACGGTGTTTTAGTATATCGCAGCTATGTGCTTCTATTCCCTACTTTCTAGGTATGAAAAAAGGTGGCAAAATTTGCTACAGGACACCGAAAAATTACGGTCTTTGCTATGAGACACCCGAAGATCGTGTGTTTGCTCGTGGACACTATAAAAAAGTGGTAATTAGCTAATGGACACTTCTCACATTATTTTATTATTTCTAGTCAAAATGGAGAGAGAAAGAGTTGTGTAAGTACCAAAATACCCCTGCTGTCTCTTCTTTTCTTTTCCCATTCTTCTTCCTCGCTCTTGCTACTGAGCCGAGCAAAGGCGTGACGTGCGCGGCCAACGCCGCCGGCCCGAGCCGGGACGGCTCGGCCACGGCGGGGCGGCGGTGGCGGCGCATCGCCGGGGCTCACCGCCGACGGCAACGACGCATGGCGGCATCCCGGCGCACGGCACGGCGATGCACGGTGGCACCAAGCTCTCGGGGAGCTTGGCAGCGGCGCAATGGCGACCGGTCCGGCAGGGATACAGCGGCGATGGCGAGTGCCTCAAATCGTGGGGGCTGTCTCCTTCGGTGAGGCGCAGGACCTCGTCGCCGGCCGCTTCTTTGATCCCATCGAGGTCTCCTGGAAGATCAAGAAGTGGCTATGTTTGATGGATTTTTTACCAAAATTTATAGAAAAAATGATAAATCATTGGTCATTAATTTCATATTCGAATATAATTTGCCGCTCAATTTTCCAAAATATATGTGAAGGGTGTCTTTGACACGTGGGCCCAAGAAAATCAAATACAAGGCGGCGTTCAAATATATTCAATATTGGACTCGGTTTGTTATCACTACGCCGGACCAGGTCATCTCTGACGGGCCCAAACCCTCACCTTTGACGGGTTTGGTCTTGGTCAGTGATTAGTGGTCACTGATGACAAAATCACTTGTGACGGATGAAACACCCGTCACAGATAACCCATCTCTGACCGGTATATAAGTCATCTCTGACGGGTTAAAACTTGTCACCCGTCACAGATGAGTCATCAGTGACGTGTCGTAACTACCTGACCGTCACTGATGACTCATCTCTGACGGGTTGTAACTTACGACCCGTCACTGATGACAAAGCAAGAAATACAATTTTTGAATTTTAAACGCAACAAAAAACCTCAAAAAAATATTTTAAATTTTACTAGCCATCCTATACATGGTTACACATCACTACCTACAAATTCACAATTTTTCACGCAATATAACTTGTATGCTACAAGTGAGATTCGAACTCAAGACCTCAACCTCCATATAGAGCTCCCTTACCAACTCACCTACTCAACACATATTGACTACTAACCCAATGTTATTATTTTGTCTATGCTTATCTGAATCATTTAACATATATTTAACACCCTAAATGACTTCAAATGAAAATATTATCAACTAAATAGTTATAGATCTCATCGTGTTTTATAACTTTTACATAGAAAATATCTTCATCCGATGTTGTTTGAAGAATTCAAAATTTCATTTTTCAAAATATATCTCACTTTATAACATGTAAATTTTGTGAAATGAAAATATTTTCAATTATAATGTTGTAGATCTGATTGAGTTCTATGACTTTGATACGGGGCATGTATCCATCCATGTCATTTGAAAAAAAACTCAAAATTTTGTTTTTAAAAGTAGATCTGATCACTTGTAATGCATGTTTGGGGATGTAAACGATCTCTAATAGAAATGTTGTTAGTTATAAAGTTGTGGATATCATTGAGAGCTACAACTTTTATATAGGACATGTTTCAATCCGAGGTTTTTTGCAAAATTTAAAAATTTGAATTTTCACTCATCACTGACGGGTCATAACTACCACCCGTCAGAGATAACGTTATCTGTGACATCCATCTACGATCCATCTGAAATCAACAAAACATACGAAGAAAAATAAATGATGATCGATATGTTGAGAATGAATGGAGAATAATGTGTTTTTTACCTTGAATTTTAGCAAAAAATCGCCCCCCTTGCCCTCCCAACCGATTTGTGAACAGTACAATGGTCGGGATGGAAAGCAATTGGCAGTTTGGGGGTATTTATAGACCCAACACACCTCAAACGGGTTAGATAAAAAAAACCCGTCAAAGGTATTGCTCATACCTTTGACGGGCTTCTATTCAACGACCCGTCACTGGTATCCGCTCACCTGTGACGGGCCAGAAATGAAAGCCGTCACAGGTGGCGGCCCATCACCTCTGACGGCTTCTAATGTATCGACCCGTCACAGGTGAGGGGATACCAGTGACGGGTTGGAAGCAAAACTCGTCACTGGTATACCTCTGACGGGTTTTCCTTTCGGCCCGTCACAGGTGAGGGGATACCTGTGACGGTCCGCGGCCGGATGGCTCACCGGTGACGTTATCCCGTCTGACCCGTCAGAGGTAATGGTCACTAGTGACCAAATCGTTTGCCCGTCACAGGTATCCCGTCAGAGGTGTGAGGATCTGGCGTAGTGTATATAATTTTATGAGTAAATTTCATAAAACTACATATACTTAGCACAATCTATCACAAAACTACATATTTAAGAACTTGTTTCACAAAACTACATATTCAAAGTCTTCGTTTATCACAAAATTATATGTACTTTGCACAATATATCACAAAGCTACATATTTAAGAACTTGTTTCATAAAACTACAGATTTTAATATCTTCATTTATCACAAAACTACAGGTTTATTGTCTTCATTATCACAAAACTGCAGGTTTTAGCATTGTTAAAACCTGTATTTTTATGATAATGGAGACACAAAATCTGTAGTTTTGTGATAAATGAAGACACTAAATGTGTAGTTCTATGATAAACGAATACACTAAATCTATAGTTTTGTGAAACAAGTTCTTAAATATGTACTTTTGTGATAGATTATTCAAAAGACACTAAATCTATAGTTTTATGAAATAAGCTCTTAAATCTGTAGTTTTGTAATAAATAATGCAAAATACCTGTAGTATTGTGAAATTTACTCTAATTTTATAGAAAATAATGGTTCAAATAGATTTTAAATCCGACGTACGATTCAAAAGATTTGAGCTATGGAAAGAAAAGAAATAAGCAAGTGCTATCGTTACTTGCTTTGGTACGTGAGCATGCAGTCATTATCTCTAATTTGGAGATTAAACACAGGAGGCCCACTGTCATTAGCACTGTAAATTCCAGGATGATTTAATCGGCAGTAGTTATCTCGTGCAGATAGGCTGTTTGCTGTCTTATCTGAGGAAATTCACGTGTGATTTGCCGTTGTATTCGGACGTGGTTGAGAGTGCCAGCTTGATCTATCCATCCTACATCTGCCTATATAAAGCACCTTGACTCCCACTGCTCGGGGGGCTGGCAGATGCATCCATGCAGAAGCGCTAAGGCGCTGCACATACACGCCACGCCGGCGCCGCCGACGCTATGCGCTGCGCAGAGATGCAGGCCCTGCGCCGGTGGCCGGCGGCACATGTGCCCACAAATATTTTAGTAGGAGCTCAATTCTGATTAGGCAAAAGGAGATTAAAAACTTCTCGGTGACTTGCCGGCGGCTCGCAAACAGGCGCGCCGTGCAGTGGAGGTTAAACATTCCCCCGTCGAGCTGATGTCGCAGGCGGAGATGATCGTGCTAGGCGGTGAGTACGATGAATAATTTCCTCCGATCCTGTTGGTAAATCGGTCGTTCTAATGGATGATCGGAGTACCTCTTTTCTCCTCGACAATTGGAGTGTGTTGAAAATCAAATCGCATCTACTTTTTCTTGAAACATAAACTTGGATATGTCTAATCTACGGATCGGACTATCCTCGTATTTTTTATAATCAAAACATATGTTTTTAGGTGCACATGCCGGGGGCGAGCCCCAAATTATAAAACAAGGGAAGGAGATGGGAGAAAATCCCCAGCGCAGAGGCGGCTGGCAGAGGAGGATAGGGGTGTCAAAAAAGCTCAAGACTCGCAAGCTACTCGAACTCGACTCGTTATAGGCTCGGCTCGAGCTCGGCTTGAGCCTAAAACGAACCGAGCTCGAGCTTGAAATGAGGCTCGTGCACTTTAACGAGCCGAGCTCGAATAGCTCAGTAAAGACTCGAGTACTAGTTAGTAACTGTCATGTCTCATGCTTTACCTTGGTCTCCAATAAAAAATCATCGATGCTTTTCCTTGGTCTGCTACTACTCCAACATTGGTCTATGTGAAGTACAGAAGCAATCAATTCTTGAACACTACTCCCAAAGCTAGTAGTAGTAGCAAAGCAGACTACTCCTGTGCTAGTACTAGTAGTACAGTACACTAGTGCTCCCGTATGGCCGTATCTCTACACAACGTGCCCAGCTGCAGCTTTCTGTCAGCTTCTCTACTTTTTGAAATATGTACACATGCTTGTGTTGCGTTGATGCGAGCTCGATTAGGCTCGAGGCTCGTCCGAGCCGAGCCCGAGCTTGACTGCAAGCTCGAAGGTTAGTCCAGGCTCGGCTCGAGCTCGACTCGAGTTCATACCGAGCTCGAGCCTGAGGATCTAAGCTCGCTCGAGCTCGGCTCGTTGACAGCCCTAGAGGAGGAGACGTATGCAGGTAACTCTGCTGCGTGCTCTGATCTGCTTATAGTTCCACAATCCCATATCCAACATCTACACAATTTACACGCCGTCACCGGGGCGCACACATGTACACGCCACCGCCAAGCGCTGCGCCAAGATGCAGGCCCTGAGCTGGTGATGGTGAATATGATAGCCACACAAATATTTGGGAGGAATCGGGAGAAGGCAAAGTAATCATCAAGGAGTCTGCTTCATCGTCGCTAGTGCAACTCCAAATTAATCATTCGCCTTCCGTCGAGCCACGCTTCATCAACATAATTTCTCCGTCAAGCTATTTGTCATCGACAACACAACGGCGCCGTAGTGTTGTGCAGATATTATGCATAGCTCGGCATTATCTCTTAGAGGGAGCAAATATACACCGTAGTGTTGTGCAGTTGGGCAGCTTGGACGGTAAAACAGTAAAGTGGAGTACTAATGAATTTGTCGTGGATGCGATGTGAACTTGTAGCCATGGATATAAGTATCCCCTGCGGTGCATGCACACGCACACATCATCTTTGCCAAGCGATTAATATGAGCTTCAAATAAATACAAGGCGAGCCTGATCCTCATGAGGGTTGGACCGTCTAAATTATCAATATCAAATATTGGATGTGGATATTTATTTATATAAACTTGGGATGAGTTTGAGTCTTATTGGCATCAGATCAACCATGATTTATACATATTTATATTCATGCCGGATGAGTCACATATTGCCTTGTGCATGTCATGTACGGGAGCAATTCCTTCTCTCTCCAAATTCTACCGGATGGACAGGAGCAATTCTCACAATTCCTGAAGACAAGCATTATTCGCTAAATAAAACAACGCTAGCTATGAGGGTGAGGCGTGCAGATTTAAAACACACGTCGATATCGTGGCCGAGTGTCGACGAGATGAAATGGCCGATTTATCAATATTTATGCTATGTCGAGACCGACGAGGCCAGACGACGTATTGGCTAAAGCTAACAAGGCTATAGCTATTCATTCATTTCATTTGTCTATGACCGACGAGGCTAGACAAAACCATGGCCGAGTGCCGACAAGGCCAGGTCACTATACTATAAACACGTCTAAAATAGACGGGAACCGGATACACCGTTGCTGGGCACCGACGAGGCAAAAGCAACCACAAAATCCATGTTTGATGAAGGCCGGGGTACATGACTGGGCACCGACGAGGCAAAGGTCACCCGCTTCACCAAATTCCCTCTACACACCGACGTAATGGTAGTGTACTGTGACCGGGTTTTGGTAAAACAAAGCCACCCGTTACACATTCACTATATTCACCGTTAAATCTGCACCAACCTCAACATTCGGCGAGCAAATAATATTGAAGATGACGATCGCAAAGCGCAGCTTAATCGGAGGTATTCCATAGGCTCGTCCTATCGATGTAATTAACCGGTAGCCTCATTGCTAGGCGCTGGGAATCAGCGGACTGCACGCAATCTCCAGTCAGTATACCTTCCTATTAAGCATTCCTCGCGAAGGTAAAAGGCGAACTCCTGCGGGAGCCCTCATGAATTTGTAAACATTCATGGTAATGAATCATGATTAATAAAAATACAGGGTTTCCCTATTTTTTGTGTGTTCGTTGTTTTATTTTCATCAAACAGGCTCAACGTCGGCACTTAGTGCCACCTGAGGAAGGCCATCGCCAACGTCACGCCTTCGCCATGGACATCATCCGTGCCCGGCGCCAGAGCGCGTCCGTGCAAGATAGAGACGACGTCCTGTCGAGGTTCGTGGCGAGTGACAAGCACAACGAATAGGTCCTCCGCGACATCGTCCTCATCTTCCTCATCGCTGGTTGCGAGACGAGGTCGTCGGGGTTGAGCTGGTTCTTCTGGCTCTTGTCGTCCCAGCCGGACGTCATGGCACGCATCGCCGACGTGGTCCATGTGGTGAGGAAGGCGACCGGCGCGTGCCCGAGCGAGCTGTTCGGGTTCGACGCGCTCCGGGAGATGCACTACCTCCACGCCGTGCTCATGGAGTCGATGCGGCTGTACCCGCCGGCGTCAGGCGTGCGCGGCGGATGACACGCTCCCCGACGGCACGCTCGTCCATGCCGGCTGGTCCGTGACGTACAACGCGTATGCCATGGGGCGGCTCGCTGCCATATGGGGCGAGGACTGCTTGGAGTACAAGCCGGAGCGGTAGCTCGGCGAGGACGGCGTGTTCCAGCCGGCGAGCCCGAGAAAGAGAGATTGACAAGTGGGCCTGTGGGCAAACTTGTCTTTAACTAAAGTTTCTCTCTCTGTTTCCATTGAAAATAATAAAATAATATGGCCGGTGTCCGCCAGCTAATTACCACATTTTTCGAGTGTCCACGAGCAAACACACGATCTTCGGGTGTCCCACAACAAAGGCCGTATTTTTTGGGTGTCCTGTATCAAATTTTGCCAAAAAAGTTGTATGTTTTCTCTATGCACAAACCATTAAAAAGATCTTATAATCCCTATGGTTGTGTTTGATAGTTGGGGTTGGGAACCGATTCCCTTCCGCACGGAAAATGGAGCGGTCCATTAGCGCGTAATTAATTAAGTATTAGTTTTTTTTCAAAAATGGATTAATTTGATTTTTAAGCAACTTTCGTATAGAAACTTTTTTTAAAAAACACACCGTTTAGCAGTTTGAAAAGCGTGCGCGTGGAAAACAAGAGGGAAGGAGTTGGGAACAAGTGCTCCCGAACGCAGCCTATATATGGACATTAACTTGCTATAAACATGTCACCATGTACATATTCACTTGAAGAATTAAGTTTGGAATCTATTTATATGTTACGATACACTGAGACATAAAAAGAAAGATTAACTAAACTTGATCGAAACTGTAAACACTACTACAATGGATCATATGGCAACCTCCATGTCCCAGCATATATACAAGTTTTACAACCATGCAACATGATGACTTGGAGGTGCAAGAAAACCATTATCACCAAACAATTTTCATCTACTAGAGATAGACAAATTTTACAATGTACTAACTCCATCCCAAAATACTTGGCGCTTTGAGTTTTTGTTTGTAATGTTTATTATTATTTATTTTGTTTGTGACTTGCTTTATTATCAAAAGTACTTTAAGTATGACTTATTATTTTTTATATTTGCACTAATTTTTTAAATAAAATGGATGGTCAAATATTGCAACCAAAAAGTCAAAATGACAACTAATTTGGGACGGAGGTAGTATTTATTTATACTTTGGAACCCAAAAATTTTCTTGCACAAACTAGAATAAGAGGGAAAGCAAAGCAAGTAGAGAGTGAGTAAACCGGTCTTAATGAGATAAGAATAATGCATTGATAGAGGATGAGAGGAGTCCGCTAGGCCTTACTATTTGTCACCATAGGGCATATTGAGTAAAGGCCAGTGCAAGTGGATTGTACAGTGACCAAACAAATTCGATGCTACAAATGCAAAAATCTTTCGAATAATTTATCTGATATTTGAAACACATATTTTATTTTCTAGTGTCTTTTAGAACTTCATATAATATATGATAATTATAACAAGATAGAAATTATATGGCTTCAGATAAACGATTATTAAATCTAATTTCACTTAATTCATGCCCATGTGCAGGCTAGCTAAACAAAATATTTGTGGGTTGGTTACTTTCAATACATAATTCTTAATATTTAAAAAAATGAATAACATTTTATACATGACTTATGTTTTTAATTTTTTCAGTTTTTCTTTAAATATGACAAAAGATTAAAATTGAACACAAAAACTGATGGATACGTTTGAAATGAGAGGGAGGGAGTATACCTTTCTACGCAAGTCATCATCAGACAGTAAGAGACTTGTCTTCATTATCACAGTGGAAATCAATCGTTTAATTGTTCCAAGGGCTGGCAAGAGTCTACGACTCTACGTCCACCGAATCTGTTCTGTATCTTGCAACTTTGCCATGGACGCCGGGTCCAAATCCTCCTCAATTGCAAGTCTTCATCACTCTTTATAATCTCCCCCAACTTGTACTGCCACGTGCAGCTAGCTCGTCTTCGCCATGGATTATATATATTATATATCCCAGTTTTTTTTTTAGGTTAGGCTTTTTGGTCTTCTATGAGCTATATTTTAAGTGTTTATATATACCCCGGGGCCCTACGGGTCACCCTCGGGGGTGAAATGTTTTCTCCTGTCCCCTCCCCACCCAAATACGGACCCTCCGTCCCCAATAACCCCGCGGGTTGAAAATCACACCCACCCCCGATCCCGCGGAGGAAATTGCCATCCCTAGACAAGAAGCTGTCTCAAATCAATGCTTACAGTTTGACCAGTCTTTGTTTCGTGGTGGCAAGATAAGAACAAATGATATGTTCTTCTGTATTGGCCTTGGGATCGACCAACTGATGTTCTAGTTACTGCCAACTCACCATGTCTAATAGGCAAACACTAAATGAATATGTATCGCCGATTCATAATATTGAGCTTCTAAAAATTATCCCTACAAGGATTGTGCATATTCAGTCAATGGCGCTTGCCATTTCTGAATTCAGGCTACTTTCACTAAATGGCACAAAATGCCCCTGCGTGTTATTTGCTATAGTTGCAACCATTGTGATAAGAGATGTTTTGCCATTTAGTTACTACATGTACTGCCTCCGTTTTAGATTATAAGACTTTCTGACATTTCCTACATTCATCTAAGATGTTAATTAATCTAGGCACATATATATGTCTAGATTCATTAACATATATATGAATGTGATCAATGCTAGAAAGTCTTATAATATGAAACAGAGGAAGTATTGATTCTTCCATACCAAATATCCCAGCATGACACAGCACTCTGTCAGGATATAATGCACCTCCAACAAACTGTATGTAATCCAAGCATGAGAACATGCTAAATTACTGAGCGCCTGAATCTAACAGGAGTACTGTTGAGTTGTGATCCAAATTCATTTGCACTTAATAAAAGCCAGTTTCTGCTGTAGTGGAGCGGAGGCCCGTCGCCAGTAGGCTTGGGCCGGAGCGTGCGGCGTTGTAACCTCACCCCGATATAGTGAAAATATTTTGTTGGCTGATGTCTGTGGTTTTTTTTCTCCTGCTTTGGGAGGGTTTTCCACATTAAATCTCGTGTCTTCTGTGATTGATATATTGTTTTTTATCGTTTGTTTTCCTATAATTTCCTAACATCTACGTTTTAAATCATAGCATTACGTCTATAAGAAACCAAATTTGAACATAAAACCAATTAAGCTCATTACAGCTTGAAATGCGTTACTAGCTTGTTCTGTTGTTCCCACACATCCTAAATAGCCAGCTAAATATAACACTTTCAGTAAGTCCAATAACATTCGTCTTAGACTCTTAGACACGTCTATTACACCCAAGGCCCAAGCGGCGTAGCGCACGCGAACTTTCTAGTTATAGAAAATAATATTATCCCTACAGGAAACCATAACTTTAGAGGCTTAATAATATTATCAATTAAGAACCATGAAGACCTGCTACACCTATAGAAAATAATAAAAAATTAAGAACCACTAGCTATTGAGTCCTGTTTCACCTAAAAAATCGATCAATAATTAAGATCTGTTTCACCTATAAAATCAATCATTATTTGAAGACTCTGGTAATATAAAGAACAAGTAGCTAAAACATATGGTTTTTCTTACTGATATCTTATTATCTCTAGCAGTGTTTATGTTAGAATAATTGGGCTAGGCCCAATTTATCCTATTAAATCTCAAAGGCCCATAATAAGTGTTAAGGATAATAATACCACCTTAAGATTTAAGCGAGGAATATCTCAACCTAAATAGGGAGTTATTGGAGGCTCCCTGTTGACTGGTTGAGGTGGGGGTTGGAAAGCCACACGCGCGCGCGCGCCGGGTCGAGGCCGTGGGTGAGGCTGGCCGGCGTGCGTGCGTCATGTCGCTATTCTTTTGCAACCACGAACCCACGTTCTCACGACTGTCTCCGCAACGGCGCGTCCACGATCCCACGTTCCCATGACTGCCTATGCTGCTCTCGCCTTCTCGCTTCTGATCGCTTGCGCGCACGAGAGATCAGAAGGAGCAGGGCCTCCAGAACCACACCTTCGCCTGAGATCTGCACCGGGTAGGCGGGTGATCAGGTTTGTGGGGAGTGCTTCTCGCACGACTGCTCGTCCTCGTCCACCATGTCTACGCCTGGAGCCGGAGCTGCCGCCGGCGCCGCCGCCGCTGCTGCTGCTAGAGGAGATGGCGCGCCTGGAGCTGGAGCCGGAGATGGCACGCCTGGAGCCGGTGCCGCGAACGTCAACACCAAGGGAGGCAATTCTGCCTCACAATCCAGCGGAGGGCCATTCTCGGGGTATATCCTTCTCCTGCTCCTGTTGTTAACGCTGTTCATAGCGCTGTTAATCCTGTTAGTCGCAAGTGACTTGCGTTCTTGCTATGTTCCTGTTCCTGAAAATAGCGCTGTTAATCCTGTTAGTCGCAAGTGACTTGCGTTCTTGCTATGTTCCTGTTCCTGATTTTCATGATGCCATTAGCATGCTACTGGTTATGTTACATGTTGTCACTAGATCACCCTACACTGTTCATACCATGATTATTGTCTTAACATTTTGGATTAAAATATGCCGATATATGACCATATTTCTAACAATCCAAAAACCTAATAGGTCATTTTCGGTAGTTGGCTTTGCTGCTGCACTGAAACCACATGCTTTTGATGGTTCTAACTATAAGAGATGGAAAGCACGTGCACTATTGTGGTTGACAGCGATGCAATGCTTCTATGTTTCATGGGGCAAACGAAGTGAACCACCTCTTTCTCCTGGGGAAGAGGCTAAGTTCGAGGCTTCGGATTGCCTGTTCCGTGGAGCATTGATCAGTGTACTCGCTGACAACATAGTGGACGTGTACATGCACATGCCTTCTGGGAAGGACATGTGGGATGCACTTGAGGCCAAGTTCGGATTTTCTGACGCCGGCAGTGAGCTGTATGTCATGGAGCAGTTCTATGACTACAAGATGGTCGATGACTGTTCTGTAGTAGAACAAGCTCATGGGATTCAGATGCTGGCTAAGGAACTTGAGAACAACAACTGTGAGTTGCCGGACAAGTTTGTGGCGGGTGGCATTATTGCCAAATTGCCACCTGCTTGGTCGGACTTTGCCACTTCTCTAAAGCACAAGAGACAAGAGTTCAGTGTTTCTGATCTCATTGGCTCTTTGGGTGTTGAGGAGAAGGCAAGGGCAAAGGACGTCCGGGGCAAAAAGGTTGAGGGAGGTTCTAGTGCCAATATGGTACAGAAGAAGAACCCTCATGCATCCCACAACAACAAGAAAGTCAAGCCTGATGTCAAACCCAAGGCTGCAACCAACTTTAAGAAGAAAGGCAAGGGAAAGGCAAAAGGAGACTGCTTTGTGTGTGGCAAGTCTGGGCATTGGGCCAAGGACTGTCCTGAGCGCAAAAACAGGAAGTCTGCCAACATGGTCGTTAGCGAGGGCAGAGGAACATCGAGGTACGGTAAAATATTACCTACAGTTCTCTCTGTTTTTCACTCACCTGATTGGTGGGTGGATACTGGTGCTAATATTCATGTATGTGCTGACATTTCTCTGTTTTCTTCTTATCAGGTCGGGAGAGGTTCCTTGTTGATGGGAAACAGGTCGCTTGCGGCTGTTCATGGTGTTGGTACGGTCGATCTGAAGTTTACTTCGGGAAAGACCATGCAGCTGAAGAACGTGCAGCATGTTCCTTCAATAAAGAAGAATCTTGTTAGCGGCTCTCTATTGTGTAGAGAAGGTTTTAGACTTGTGTTTGAATCCAATAAATGTGTCGTATCTAAATATGAGACTTTTGTTGGAAAAGGTTATGACAGCGGAGGCTTGTTCCGCTTTTCTTTGAATGACATGTGTAATAATCATAATGTTGTGAACCATATTAGCGAGAATGATGAGTCTAATGTGTGGCATTCACGACTCTGTCATGTGAATTTCGGTTGTATGACGCGCTTAGCTAACATGAGTTTAATTCCAAAATTCACTTTGGTCAAAGGTTCCAAGTGCCATACTTGTGTTCAATCGAAACAACCTCGCAAGCCTCACAAGGCATCTGAGGCGAGGAATTTGGCACCTCTAGAACTTGTTTATTCCGATTTGTGCGAAATAAACGGCGTGTTGACTAAAGGGGGAAAGAAACATTTCATGACACTGATAGATGATTGCACTAGATTTTGTTATGTGTATCTATTGAAAACAAAGGATGAAGCATTGCATTACTTTAAGACCTATAAAGCTGAGGTAGAAAACCAACTTGAAAGGAAAATCAAACGGTTGAGGTCTGATAGAGGTGGGGAGTATTTTTTCAATGAGTTTGCATCTTTTTGCAAAGAGTTTGGAATTATTCATGAGAGGACGCCTCCCTATTCACCCCAATCAAATGGGGTGGCCGAAAGAAAGAACTGTACTCTAACTGAGATGGTGAATGCCATGTTAGACATTGCGGGGCTTTCCAAGGAATGGTGGGTTGAGGCAGTTTTGATTGCGTGTCATGTCCTGAATAAAATGCCAATGAAGCATAAGGAAGTAACACCATTCGAGGAATGGGAAAGGAAGAAATTAAATCTCTCATACCTACGAACATGGGGCTGTTTGGCCAAGGTAAATGTACCTATAGCCAAAAAGCGGAAACTTGGACCAAATACTGTTGATTGTGTGTTCCTTAGTTATGCTATTCACAGTGTGGGTTATAGATTCTTAATAATAAACTCTGGAGTACCCGACATGCATGTTGGTACAATTATTATGTCCAGAGATGCTACATTCTTTGAGAATGAATTTCCCATGAAACATACACCTAGCACCTCTAGTCAAGAAACTGTCACGCCCCATGAGCACTTTACACCGATAGAACACAATGATCAAACGCCTGAGGAAAATCCTGAGGAGGACAACATTGTAGATACTCGCAAGAGTAAGAGACAAAGGGTTGCAAAATCCTTTGGAGATGACTACATTGTATACCTCGTGGATGACACCCCAAGAACCATAGAAGAGGCATATTCATCTCCTGACGCTGACTACTGGAAGGAAGCAGTACGCAGTGAAATGGACTCGATTATGTCTAATGGTACTTGGGAAGTCGTTGAGCGTCCATATGGGTGCAAGCCCGTAGGATGCAAATGGGTTTTCAAGAAAAAGCTTAGGCCTGATGGTACAATTGAAAAGTACAAGGCAAGGCTTGTGGCCAAGGGTTATACCCAAAAGGAAGGCGAGGACTTTTTTAACACATACTCACCAGTTGCTCGCTTGACCACGATTCGAGTACTACTTGCTCTGGCAGCCTCTCATGGTCTTCTCGTCCATCAGATGGACGTTAAGACAGCTTTCCTGAATGGAGAGCTGGAGGAGGAGATCTATATGGATCAACCAGACGGGTATGTACTAGAAGGTCAGGAGGGAATGGTGTGTAAACTGTTGAAATCCTTGTATGGCCTCAAGCAAGCACCTAAGCAATGGCATGAGAAGTTTGATACCACGCTTACATCTGCAGGCTTTGTTGTGAACGAAGCTGACAAATGTGTGTACTATCGCTATGGTGGGGGAGAAGGAGTGATCTTGTGCTTATATGTCGATGACATATTGATCTTTGGGACCAGCCTCAATGTGATTGAGGAGGTCAAGGACTATGTCACGCCCGGAAATTCACTAGTAATTTCCGAACTTATTTGTGCATAAAATCCTCGTCCAGGAATCAGCCGAGGTACACAAACTGACAATTTAATATACAGATTCATCAAATTAACTAAAACGATAAATACTTACTTAAGAGGCACTTAGTCCTCACCAAGAAGAAAATTGCAGCGGAAAATAAAATCTAGCGAAGCTCCGGCTCCACTCTCACAGGCAGCTCAACTGGGGTATAAGCCAAACGTCTTCTCCTTCTGAATCCTTTTTCTTCAACTGAGGTTGATTGATTATTGCAAGAATGAGCATATGACATACTCAACAAGCCACACAGCAAGTATGCAAGTGCACAAGGATTCCAAAGGATGGCATAATATAGGTTCATTTGCAAAAGCAGCATTTAGCAAAACATTTAAGAGAAGTAAAACAGTGAAGTAATTAATCAGAAATTTTAATCAACACTGAACAGCACACCCATGCTGCACAGGCCCAACCATCCTGAACAACCATACCCGGCTGTACAGATCTAACTCCAAACCAGGAGCTAAGCAAATTATTACCAGTTATAACATCCATAATTATTGTGAGAGGTGTGAGACTAATCACGAAAAACATTGCTCAACTCGCCCATAACCGCGGGCACGGCTATTCGAATAGTTTTACTCTGGCCAGAGGTGTACCACTGTACCCACAAGACACGATTCCACACATGTTGCCATGCCCCGAAATACCACCACGGCATTGCAAAGGGGGAAATCGTGACAATACCCTTTGCACAACACAACTCAAAACAGTGCACCGTTCTCGGATCATAGTCACCCCCTTATAAACAAGGCATGGACTCCCCAGCGACCCCCGTGGACTTCTCGCCGCTTCACAGTCTGGCACACTATAATGAACCATGCTATACAAAAGGTAAAGCCGTTGCCCATGCTGGCTTGTGGTTGGCACGGTAAATGTTTCACAACAGTAGCTCGCGAACCGGTCCTTAATTGTCATGAGCACAACCATCAAAACCATATGCTCACAACCCACCTTAACCAGATTTTAATTATCAATTAATTAACATCACACGATTAACCATCGTGAGTGACCATTAAATATAACCATAATAATAATATAATATAATATAGTTTATAATTAACCCCTTTAGTTAGCTAATGTTTCTAAGCATAGCTAAGCAAACTTACATATAGCATTTAGCTGAACCAATCCAATATATAAGGTTCATGCTAATCAAATTATAACCCATAGGAAAATAAGATCATCTTCGGCCATTAATTAACGGGGAAAGGTTCACCACCCGATGACATTAAAAAATAATGCATAGTTGAAATAAAATAATAGCTTTAAACGGGTTCAACATGCTCAAAGGGTTGTTTGGGATCTGTGTGACTTGCCTTGGGCTTCCGCAAACACTTCCGAACCTTGCTCAACGAAAACGCTCTCCTTCAGAACGTCGGAAACTAAAGCAAAAGAATAAAAATCAACAAAAAAGTACAAAAACAAGCATAAACAGTACATGTGAATATTTTTATCATGTAGATCTTGATTTTAGAAAAATTTAGCAACTTGAACCACCTGAAACGGATCTACGGTTATTTAGTTATGATTTTCAGAAGATTTAATCTATTAGAAAAACGGGAAAAAGAAAAACCGATGATGTCATGATGACATCATCAATGGCCGGCCCGGGTTGGCGACCTCGCCGGAGATTGGATGGTCGGCTGCGACTTTGGAGGATATGTACACGTAGAGGACGACGAGATGAACCCGATGGTACTCACCAATGCGTCCAACGACGACCGACGGCGGCCGGCAACGACGCAAGAGGCGGCGGCGGCTCGGTTGAACGGCGGTGATGGCGCTACGACGGCCGGCGACGGCGGAGAAGGGGCGGCCGAGCTTCCCCGCTCCCGTGCGCACCTAACGGCGGCAACAAGAGGCGGCAACGACGGCGGACGCGGCGGCGCAGCGTGGCCGGAGGATGGCCGGCAGCGGCGGCGGCTTGACACGCGCGGCGGCGACGCTACAGAGCACGGGAGAGGACGGGAGAGGGGGCAAACAAAAGAGGAGGACTAGGGGGTCCTATTTATAGCCTTGGATTGAAGAGATCGGACTCCTCCCGCAAGAAATCGATCCGGGAAATCAAAAACTCGGTTTTGGAGATAAACTGAAAAACGAGTTCGATTCGGATAAAATACTCAACCATTTGCTCCGATTCTTGAGGGGAAAGATAGAGCAGGATGTGGGGATAAAAAACCCTCAAACAATCGGAAGAAGAGAGGCCGGATTGGGTGCGGGATCGGCGCGGCAAGTTGGCGCGGTGGCCGACTCGGGCTCGGCTCAACAGCCGGCCGGAGGTTGAAGGTGACCCCGACATGTGGGCCCCACATGTCGGTGGCTAGAGGAGGAGGGGGCGGGGCGGCTCGGCTGGGCCGACTTGAGCCGGCTTGGCCGCGCGCGGGAAGAGAAGAGTTGGGCCGGAAACGGCCCAACAACTTTAGGGAGGGGTTTTGGAACTTTTTAATTAAAATAAATGGTGAAATGTTGTTTCAATTATTAAAAATACTTCCCTTGCTCAAACAATTCCCATAAAATTCTAGAAAAATAGAGGAACAAGCAAAGTATTTAATAAAATTTTATCTAGCCCAATTTTATATTGAGATTTAGCAAATTAAAATTAGATCTTCTCTTTTAAGCTTTTAAAATCATTTCTAATAATTCCTTTTAAAGAACAATTTATAATTTAAGGATTTTAAACAAGAAAAGCACTTAACAATTATAATTAGATCATTATTGATCAAATAATTACTGAACTGTTCTTTGTATCATTTAGGAATTGAGCTCCGAAAAATCCGAGAAAATTCCAGAGAGTATAATTAACCATGGAGAATTTAATAAAAATTAAATCCATCCATGCTTTATATTTAGGAAATTTTATTTCCCACATTTAACTTCACTTGTAAATTAATAAACATTTAATATAAATTCTAATAATAATTTATTAAATAATTTATAAATCCTGAAACAAAAATCAGGATGTGACAGACTATCTGTCCAAGAGTTTTGAAATAAAGGATTTGGGACAGGCTGATGTTATTCTTAACATCAAACTACAAAGAGGAGATGAGGGTGGGATTACACTTGTGCAATCCCACTATGTGGACAAGGTTTTGAGTCGCTTTGGATATAGTGACTGCAAGCCAGCTCCTACTCCTTATGATCCCAGCGTGCTATTAAGGAAAAACCGAAGAATAGTAAGGGATCAACTAAGATACTCTCAAATCATTGGTTCATTGATGTACCTGGCTAGTGCAACGAGGCCTGACATCTCATTTGCTGTAAGCAAGCTGAGTCGGTTTGTCTCAAATCCGGGAGATGATCATTGGTAGGCTCGGGAAAAAGTAATGCGCTATCTAAAGGGCACTATGAGCTATGGAATTCACTATACCGGGTATCCAAAAGTACTAGAAGGGTATAGTGACTCAAACTGGATATCTGATGCTGATGAGATAAAAGCCACAAGTGGATATGTGTTCACACTTGCAGGTGGCGCTGTTTTCTGGAAGTCTTGCAAGCAGACCATCTTAACGAGGTCAACAATGGAAGCAGAACTTACAGCACTAGATACTGCGACAGTTGAGGCCGAGTAGCTTCATGAACTCTTGATGGATTTGCCGGTGGTTGAAAAACCAGTGCCAGCTATCCTAATGAACTGTGATAATCAAACAGTGATTATTAAAGTGAACAGTTCAAAGGACAACATGAAGTCATCTAGGCATATCAAGAGAAGACTGAAATCTGTCAGAAAGCAGAAAAACTCCGGAGTGATAGCTTTGGACTATATCCAAACGGTTAGAAATCTAGCAGATCAGTTTACCAAGGGGCTACCACGTAATGTGATAGACAGTGCATCGAGGGAAATGGGCTTGATACCCACCTAAGGTTGCACAATAGTGGAAACCTGTCCATTGTGATCGGAGATCCCGTGAATTTGGATGGCGAAACAAACTATTGTGTGACTGAGAGAAGAGACCCTTGAAAAGGGCTCGTTTTCATGATGTACTTATCTTCTTTCCTGCATGGTAGGATGGCTCATGCCTTAATGTGATCCGAGTGGCTTTTCCAAGCAGAGATGTTGACCTGCAGAACATCTCAGAAGGAACACACCTATATGAGTTCGACTGCTAGTCACAGTCTATGAGGTTTGGGCGATCTCTAGATATTCATGAAAGGCCTGGAGTTTGACTTATATGCTCCAAACAGAGGGGACGCGAACGGCAGCCCAGTACCAGTCAAGGGTCTGAGTGAAACCTGATCACACAAAACTGACAATTCAAAGCATAGTCCATTGTTCAGTTGTGGTCTGATGTAGCTCATTTCCTAGGTGGAAGTTCAACTTAACAGTCTCCACCAAAACCCTGGTATATCAAACAGGCACAACCTTGAGAACATTTCTTATGAGCCTTGAAATTTGGTGGGGATTGTTAGAATAATTGGGCTAGGCCCAATTTATCCTATTAAATCTCAAAGGCCCATAATAAGTGTTAAGGATAATAATATCACCTTAGGATTTAAGCGAGGAATATCTCAACCTAAATAGGGAGTTATTGGAGGCTCCCTGTTGACTGGTTGAGGTGGGGGTCGGAAAGCCACACGCGCGCGCGCGGCCGGCAGGGCGGGGCCGAGGGCGTGGGCGAGGCGTGGCTTGGCTTGGCTGGCGTGCGTGCATCACGTCGCTATTCTTTTGCAACCACGAACCCACGTTCCCACGACTGTCTCCGCAACGGCGCGTCCACGATCCCACGTTCCCACAACTGCCTCTCTCCTGATAGATAAGGAGGCCGCGATTCCGATCAAAACGATCCGCTTGCTTCTTTCCCGGGTGTTAGTTCCTCCTCCTCCGCACCTGTGCTGCTCTCGCCTCCTCGCTTCTGATCGCTTGCGCGCACGAGAGATCGGAAGGAGCAGGGCCTCCGGAACCACACCTTCGCCTGAGATCTGCACCGGGTAGGCGGGTGATCAGGTGATCAGGTTTTTGGGTAGTGCTTCCCGCACGACTGCTCGTCCTCGTCCACCATGTCTACGCCTGGAGCCGGAGCTGCCGCCGGCGCCGCCGCTACTGCTGCTGGAGGAGATGGCGCGCCTGGAGCCGGTGCCGCGAACGTCGACACCAACGGAGGCAATTCTGCCTCACAATCCAGCGGAGGGCCATTCTCGGGGTATATCCTTCTCCTGCTCCTGTTGTTAACGCTGTTCATAGCGCGGTTAATCCTGTTAGTCGCAAGTGACTTGCGTTCTTGCTATGTTCCTGTTCCTGATTTTCATGATGCCTATGATGCTATTAGCATGCTACTGGTTATGTTACATGTTGTCACTAGATCACTCTACACTGTTCATGCCATAATTATTGTCTTAACATTTTGGATTAAAATATGCTGATATATGACCATATTTCCAACAGTTTATTCCTGAGAAAGCGAGAGATTGAGGTTTAGCTCCTCTCTATCTGGCAACTTCGCCATGGCCGGTCCAAATCCTCGTCAAGGCTGCACTTTGTGATCTTTCCATGGCTCGCGTTCAGTCACCTGCTCCCAATATATTCCTACTTACATATTCCCTCCGTTTCAAAATAAATTAACCTCGTAAAATATTTTATATGAGATTGGTTTATTTTGGGATGGAAGAAGTAATTTGGACCCACCTCGACTGCCACACCAAACCGACAGATTTTAAAAATGTTAGTACTTCCGTCTCATTTTAAGCGTCCTGTGTCTAATTTTGATCGCCAATCTTTTTTAAAATTTTTTATGATTAGTATTTTAATTATTATTAGATGATAAAAATATGAATAATACTTTACGCGTGACTTATGTTTTTTTATTTTTTTAAATATGATGGATGATTAAAGTTGAATGCAGAAACTTATTGTTGTGTTTAAAATTTAGAGTACTACCTTTCAAGGCATGCAACAAACTAACAAGCCAAATTTAGCCACTGGCAAGTCATCATCAGACAGTGGATTCTCTTTTTTGTTTTCTCGTTCTTTCTCTAAACTGTTGTAGATACTTTTTCATTTCTATTAATGGAAATGGAGGGCTCTTGCCCTTTGCTCAAAAAAAAAATGCTTTAACTGTGCCAAGCACCGGCAAGTCTAGGTCCACTCTATCTGTCTGTATCTGTCAACTTCGCCATGGACGCCGGGTCCAAATCCTCCTCAATTGCAAGTCTTCATCACTCATTATAATCTCCCCCAACTTGTGCTGCCAGGTGTAGAGCTAGCTCGTCTTCGCCATGGATGCCGGCTCCAAATCCTCGTCGTCGGGGCCGCTGCACCTTGTGATCTTCCCATGGCTCGCGTTCGGCCACCTGCTCCCTTACCTCGAGCTCGCGGAGCGCGTGGCGTCGCGCGGCCACCGCGTGTCCTTCGTCTCCACGCCGCGCAACATCGCGCGCCTCCCGCCGGTGCGCCCCGCCGCCGCGGCGCGCGTCGACCTCGTGGCGCTGCCGCTCCCGCGCGTCGACGGCCTCCCCGACGGCGCCGAGTGCACCAACGATGTCCCCTCCGGCAAGTTCGACCTCCTCTGGAAGGCCTTCGACGCCCTCGCCGCGCCGTTCGCGGAGTTCTTGGGCGCGGCGTGCCGCGACGCCGGCGACGGCGAGAGGAGGCCTGATTGGATCATCGCCGACACGTTCCACCACTGGGCGCCCCTCGTCGCGCTACAGCACAAGGTGCCATGCGCGATGCTTCTCCCGAGCGCCTCCATGATGGTCGGATGGGCCATCCGGTCGTCGGAGCCAGCCGGCGCCTCCATGTTCGAGGTGCTCGGCGCCGTAGAAGAACGCCGGATGGACATGCCATGCTACGAGTGGGAGCAGAAGGCAGCTCTTTTCGTCGCCGATGGCGCGTCGGGCATGTCCATCATGAAGCGCTGCTCCTTGGCGATGGAGAGGTGCACGGTGGCGGCCATGCGGAGCTGCCCGGAGTGGGAGCCCGAGGCGTTCCAGCAGGTGGCGGCGGGCCTGAAGAAGAAGAACAAGCCGCTCATCCCCCTCGGCCTCGTGCCGCCGTCGCCCGACGGAGGCCGCCGCCGTGCTGGCAGCATGTCGACGGACAACTCCACTATGCAGTGGCTGGACGCGCAGCCGGCGAAGTCGGTGGTGTACGTGGCGCTGGGGAGCGAGGTGCCGCTGCGACTGGAGCAGGTGCACGAGCTGGCTCTCGGGCTGGAGCTCGCCGGGACACGGTTTCTGTGGGCGCTGAGGAAGCACGCCGGCGTGGATGCCGCCGACGACGTGCTCCCTCCGGGTTACCGGGAACGGACGAACGGCCATGGACATGTCGCCATGGGGTGGGTACCGCAGATCGCCATACTGGCGCACGCCGCGGTGGGCGCGTTCTTGACGCACTGCGGCCGCAACTCGCTCGTCGAGGGGCTCATGTTTGGGAACCCTCTCATCATGTTGCCCATCTTCACGGACCAAGGGCCGAACGCGCGGCTCATGGAGGGTAACAAGGTAGGGTTGCAGGTGAGGCGGGATGACACGGACGGGTCGTTCGACCGCCATGGCGTCGCAGCCGCGGTCCGGGCCGTCATGGTGGAGGAAGAAACCAGGAGGGTGTTCGTAGCAAACGCCCTCAGGATGCAAAAGATTGTCACTGACAAGGAACTCCATGAGAGGTACATCGACGACTTTATACAGCAGCTTGTTTCTCACGTCGCGGATAGCAGCTGCAATATTGCCACACCAGTTCCTTCCAGTTCTAGCTGAGATTATTTCCACTACTACAGAAAGCGTTTTTGCATACGGGCGGAATCGATCTTCACATGCGGTTGGCCGGCCCGCATGCGCGAAATGGTCTGCAAAGATCACCATTTGCGCATGCGGCCGTCGCAGCCGCATGCGAAGATCGATCTTCGCATGCGGTCACTTAAGACGGCCGCATGCGAAAATAGATCTTCGCATGCGGTCCATATAAGAAGCCGCATGCGAAGATATATTTTCCCATGCGGTCGACCTAAGAAGACCGCATGCGAAGATCTATTTTCGCGTGCGGCCGTCTTAAGTAGACCGCATGCGAAATTCAATTTCCGAATAGCTAAAATAATATTTATTCTAGCATTTTGGTGATTCGTAATTAATATTAAATTATTGAGGGATTTATTATCGTATTTCGGAGTAGTAAGCATATAAGATAAGACAAGTGCCGCAGTAACAAACATGTAATACATAACCATTAATTCAATCGTAATTTACATACAAATATATAATACAAGTGGCACAGTTTTTTCATCATATGTATAAGTAGTGTACATGTTATTGCATATGTTCTTTCTCCCACTCTCTGAGAGGTTTAAATTTGTCGTCCATTGCGAGTTCACTCTGGTTGTCGTAGAAGAGACCTCTTGCGTTGCAGACATCGCGACGGATGAATCGGCAGAGGTCAGCGGCCACGTTCAAGATAGTAGTGTGATTGAATCGTTGTGCAATATATGGGATTTCGGGGATCTGCACACAGAAAGGAAAATAAAACGGTACTCAGTGAGAAGTGTGTGCGAGATGGGTTTCTTTGTAGAGAAGAGTTCGATGACCTACTCGGTTACTGGTTGTTTTGTACCTCCCATTTACTCTGAGCATCTCGCACACGTAATAACCACACAAGTTGGTTCCTGGTGGTTGTTTGTAGCACTGCGATATAATTATGGGGACCGATCTCAGTAGATATATTTAGTATATATGTACTGTTCGATAATTAGTTGTATTGGTATAAATTTGATAGTACCGGCCAGCCAGTCCTGACGGATAACTTCTTCTGGGATGGAATATGTACTGGTCCACCTCTTTTGCGGTAGTACTTGTGTGCTCTGTTTGAAGGAAACAATTATTTTATTAGTAGTTAGAAGACTGGTGATCGACCTAAACAATTTATAGTAATGAAATGTTTATCACTTACAAATTCAAAATAGTGAGGAATTCCATAAATGTCTCCTTGTCATAGTGTGCGGGGTCCAATGATATGATCAATTGGTCTTTCGGATATACAAGGAATAATATGTAGTGGTCTCTACATATAAGATAGGCTTATTGGAGACAGAAAATTCCGAAGAAGATAAATTAATTAAACAAAAAGAAGAGAGAGCTTACGTGAACTGGTAGGGGACCATTAAGACATCTTTGTCGGCGTGCGCCAACATTGCTATTGCCAAGTATGTTGCTACTTCTAGCTTCTTCCTCTTGTGCAATGTCTTCACATATTCTTCCTTTTCTTCCGGGGTCTTGCCAACCAATTGCTCGCAGTCCTGTCTCAGCTCTACGGTGTGTTGTGTTTTGCATATTCTTGTTGGATCGACGTATCCAACCTTTGCTCTAGTTCTATCAGCTTCGTGGAATTGCATACTGTACAATGAATAAAGAAGAAATGAGATTTGGTTTATTTGTTTCGAATGAAACGTGCAACATGTAATAAAGAGTTCAGACTTACAGACAGAAAGCCGCAACGAGATTAACGTCCATTTTATCTAGCTTGTAGAGGGCGTAAAGGTCTTGGAAAGAGATAAAAAATATCCCATTAGGACCACTCATGAAAGCGCCTTCCGGGACGGCGACGCTTATGAAACCGAGACCTTTCCTAGATGCCTTCATATACCATTCGTGCATTACCCTCATTTCCCATGGTAGCTTGTTCATAAGATAAGTTGGCAAGAATGGCTTGCCATACTCATAAGTTTCAGGCACATCGGCAGATAACCAGGATTGCACTTCATCTTGGGCCGCTAGTACTGACTTCTGGGAGTCTGACAAGACGTTAGCAAGTTCTTTTCTCTTCTCAGAATTCCTGAAAGCTGAAAACATGAACTTCTCCTTATCCTTGTCAATCTCCTTTGGGTCGTATGTCGATATCAACTTTGGAATTATACGACGAGGTTCCAAAGTATTAGACTTTGGTTCGGATGTAGTACCATCTGGTATGTGCACTTATTCTACCAGAGCAGATTGGGGTGTAGGTGGAGAGGTTTGAACTGAGGGCGGAGCCGGGGGAGCATGCTGTTTAGTTGGGGAGGTGGGAGAGGCTTGAACTGGTTGCGGGGTCGGGAGAGGCGGTTGTTGAGAAGGGGAGGGTGGTGGTGTAGGTTGGCGAGGCGGTGACCTAAGCGGTGGTGGTGACGGCGGATGTCGAGGTGACGGTGGTTCAGGAGGCGACGGTGGTGCAGGAGCGGCAGCAGTCATTGCCTGCGATGAGGATGGGGTTGAAGATCCTGCTGCAAGAACGGCCGCGCTCAGGATTATGTCTCTGCGGTGCCATAAGATAAACTGATTCACTGCATCACCGAGAAGTTCAATCCCCTCAGGTGCTGGTATGTCTAGTTCCAAGGAAACGTGGTCGCTATGGACCTTGGCGACCTGTACCCTTGCGTAATCCTCAGGGATTGCCGTGTTGTGGAATTGACGTCCGGGTATCGCTAAACCCGTTGCAACCTCCTTAGTCTTTCCAGCGCGGCCGATTGGTACGACGAGACTGCACGGAGTTGGTCCAGTTATACTATCCACAGGGAAGGTACTTGTCTGCACTGAGCCTACACTGCTGGGTACATTAGTTGTTTGCTGTGCGGATTGTGTGGGTTGCTGGCTATCAGGGAATAACCTTGGAAAAGCTGTCGGGTTTTCAGCTGCCAACGAGTAGAAGTGTTCCTTCACTTGCGCATAGATCTTGTCCGATAGTTGTTCTTTGTATTTGTCTCTCTTCTTATAACTTGGTGCGTCTTGTGGAAACCCGACCTTCCAACTTGTCTTTGAGGACAAACCCCTTACACGTCCAGAGTGTTCAGCCGTCCCCAACGCCGCAGTAAGCTGATCTCGCTCCCTCCGTGGGACGAACTGTCCTGATCTTTCTTTCTTGACTATCTGCTGCAAATTAGTAGTCACTTCTTCTATGTCTGGAGTCTCGAATAGTATGTCTCCCTCATCCGAGACTTGACCTGTGCTGCGCGCCCAAACCCAGTTCTTGCTACGTTCAACCATGGGGTCTACCAGCAGGGGCTTACCGGCCGCGGCAAATCTTTGCTCGATCTCCCGCCATTGATCGACGTGACCAGCGTATCCGCTCGACCCCAATCTATGGGGATATCTGTTCTTCTTCGCGAGCTCGGACATTTTTTTCCTCAAAGCCAATGCTTCAGCTGTTGTACGATCCGCAACAAACGTGTCCCAGTCAGCCTGGGATATATGTCCATAATCCGTAAACGGTGGGAGATTCTTCTGAACATAATCCCGATTTAGATCGGACTTCCACTGTCGCCATCGATCTCCCATCTTTTTAAGTGCGTAATCTCTCCCCCTGACCTCTGATCCAGGAGGGAACACAAAATACTTCTGCAACTCATTCCAGAGAAGTGTCTTGATGTTGTCGTCCACTGTTTCCCACAACTTGACATTAATGGGACAACGCGTCCTAACTAGAGTGCCACAGGCGTTGCTGAACTTGGACCGCACTATCGGTGGCTCGATGGGCTTCCCATCCTGATCGAGAGCAATCACGTTGTAAGTTTCCTTGGGTAATTTATTCTTGCTTCTCTCACCACGTCTTTTTTTCCTACTCCCGCCTGCACTTGTAGATGTCTCCGTACGTTCAGGTGCAGATGTAGCGGTGTCCATCTCAACTTCTTGCTCTGTCCTGTTCCTCCCGGCTTTACGTTTCGAGCGGCGTCGGACTACCATCTGCACAGAATAGGTAACTCTATACACCATTAGGTTCATGTCACATCATAGTTAGGGAATAATACATGGCTAACGATTTTCAGCACTTACGGCCTGTTCGATAGGTATGTAGTCCGGATCATCATCGCGGGGGGCGACTTGTGTTATTTCCATTGGAAACGGGTCACTTGGTGTGCGCCACGTTTCTTCACTAGAAGCGCCTAGCTGCTTATTGCTACCGGAAATTTGAGGAGCGTTACTTTCTTGAGGCGCTATTGGTGCGTTCGATGGAACCTTTTCGTTCGACATCTTCCAACTTGACGTAAAAAAATTTGACATAAGTCCCAATTTTACGTAAGTCCCAATTTAACGCAATTTCACATAAGTCTCAATTTGACATAAGTCCCAATTTAACATAAGTCCCAATTATACATAAATCTCAATTTAACATAAGTCACAATTATACATAAATCTCAAATTAACACAGGTCACAATTTAACTTATTTTCACATAAGTCCCAATAACTTAATTTCACATAAGTCCCAATTTAACATAAGTCCCAATTTCACATAAGTCCCAATTTAACATAGGTCCCAATTTAGCATAAGTCACAATTAAACAGAAATCTCCAATTGACATAGGTGCCAATTTAACATAAGTCCCAATTATACATAAATCCCAATTTAACATAAGTCCCAATTTAAACATAAGTCCCAATTTAAACATAAATCTCCATTTAACAATCCACAATTAAACCTTCTCAAAATTAAACAATTCACAATTGCACATATCACAATCCACGATGCACAATTAAACAATCCACAATCCACAATTGCACATTTCACATTTCTAAAAAGTAAATGTTACCGAGCGACGGCGGGGACGACCTGGCGGCGGCGACGACCTGGCGGCGGCGATGGCAACGGCGAGGGGGGAGAGGTCCGTGCGGCGGCGACGGCGACCTGGCGGCGGCGACGGCGATGGCGAGGGCAACGGTCCTGGCAGTGGCGTCGGCGACGGCGAGGGGCGGGGCGACTTCGGGGAGGAGCCGGCGGTAGCGGGGACGACTTGGCGGCGGGGACGACCTGGCGGCGGCGATGGCAACGGCGAGGGGGGAGAGTTCCGTGCGGTGGCGACGGCGACCTGGCGGCGGCGACGGCGACGGCGAGGGGGGAGAGGTCCTGGCGGCGGCGACGGCAACGGCGAGGGGGGAGAGGTCCTGACGGCGGCGGCGGCGACGGCGTGGGGCGGGGCGACTTTGGGGAGGAGCCGGCGGTGGCCGGGACGACGGCGACGGCGACTTGGGAAATTTTGGCAGCCTGGCGGCTAGGGTTTCGCGGGAGCCGGGACTTAGAAAATTTTGGCTCCCCGCGCTCCCTATATATAGGCGCAGATCATCGCATGCGGGCGGCTTAAGGGACCGCATGGAAAAATATCTTTCCATGCGGTCGACATAAGCCGGCCGCATGCGAAAAAGATCTTTCCATGCGGGCTGTTAAGCCGGCCGCATGCGAAAAAGATCTTTCCATGCGGTCGACATAAGCCGGCCGCATGCGAAAAAGATCTTTCCATGCGGGCTGTTAAGCCAGCCGCATAGAAAGATCTTTTTACCAAAAAAACTCATATTTTTTTTCTCTAAGTAAACTGTCCATATATATTTTTTTCCCAATATTTCGCCACAATTATACATTCCAAATGTTTTTGGCACTAAGAAAACTCATGAAAATTGCTCAAAACTCGTAATCAAATGTTAGATGCTACATTTGCTAATGATTACAACATAAGGGGGACCTAAATTCATGCACGTACATTTGCTAATGATTACAACATAAGGGGGACCTAAATTCATGCACGTACATTTGGAATACAATGAGAACTAAAGGTTACGAAATAACTATGACTTAATAACCTTGGCAACACCATCTGCTCGAACGTACGACATATTTGCTTCATCGATTGTTCTCTCAACCTTCTTAATTCGCATAGGAAGATCAGTAAACAATGGTACATCGTCGAACTGGTTGTAATCATTGGGGTCTTCGATGTTGTCGATGCCGACGATCTGTTGCTTTCCGGATATGACAATAGTTTTTCTTTCATCTGAAGGGTCCTTCACATAAAACACTTGAGCCACACGCTCTGCTAAAACCCATGGATCATCCTTGTGGCCTGTTTTACTGTGATCGACTATCGTTAGCCCGTAGTCATCAACGGAAACCCCTATTGTGTCTTTAACCCATTCACAACGGAGCACAGGGATCTGGATGTTTAGGCCATAGTCCAGTTCCCATATTTCTTGAATGGTCCCATAATACGACCTCTTTTCTCCACTCGTGTCAATTGCTTCGACACGGATCCCACTGTTTTGTGTGGTGCTTTTCATGTCCTTCGTAGTCGTACTCAAGGTAAATCCATTGATGTCGTAACCTTGCCATGAATTGACAATACTTGAAGGCCCACATGCCAATCTTTGTAAAGTAAGTTCCTCCACAGAATCACCAACTGGCAGGTTTAGATCTTTCAACCACAGAGGAAAGCGACGCTTGTGCTCTCTTGATATCCAATCATTGGACCGCCCTGGGAAGCAGGCTTTGATTTCTTCTAGGTGTCGCTCAATGAATGGCTCAACGATAGCGAGCTGTTGAAGAACGCTGTTGTGTGCCGCGGACACCTTTTTGTAATCATTATCGAAGAACTGCTTCCTACCAACAGTACCCCTTCCAGACAATCTACCTTCATGTCGATGAACAGGAATGCCAATGGCATTAGCATCCTTTATGTAGTCCATACAACACTCGACTGCCTCTTCAGTTGTGTATCCCTCTATCATTGATCCTTCCGGGTGAGCGCGATTGCGTACATAGCCTTTGAGGATCGACATGTAACGCTCATAGGCCCACATCTGATGTAAGTATAATGGACCAAGTTCAATAATCTGAGGGACGATGTGAACGATCAAATGCTCCATCATATCTAAAAATGATGGTGGGAAATACATCTCAAGCTGGCATACAGTCTCGACGGCAAATGTCTGAAGCGGACCTAATTCCAAAGGATCAAATACTTTCTGCGAAATTCGATTGAAAAAGTAGCACAACTTTGTTATAACCACCTTTGTATGGACTGGTTTGACTGCCCTTATAGCAATTGGTAGGAACACCGTTAGCAACCTATGACAGTCATGCGCATTGTATCCCGAAATGGACAAATCCTTCATTGATACTAGCTTCCTGATGTTCGATGCGAAACCAGTAGGCACTCTAACCCCTTGTAAACATTTACAGAAGGCTTTTTTCTCATCAAGTGTCAACGAGTAACAAGCAGGAGGAATCTCGGTCTTCCCATTTGGCAGCAGTACTGGGTGAAGGTCATGCCGTATGGACAAATCTACAAGGTCGTTACGTGACTTCAATCCATCCTTCGTTTTACTCGGGATGTCCAGCAATGTGCCAACGGTGCTATCAAACACGTTCTTCTCGAGGTGCATAACATCAATTGCATGTCGAATCTCTAGGTCCTTCCAGTAATCTAAGTATGTAAAGAAAATTGAGTGCTTCTTGAAAGGCGACGCAGTACCGTTGTCACCATCAGCTTTCTTCCTCTTTACTGTCTTCTTCTTTCCCTTTCCATATACAACCTTAATCTTCTTTGTTATCTCATACACGTATGTACCACCTCTTGCTACTGGGGCAGTGTCATTCTCCACTGTATTATCGAACAATCTAGCCATCTTACGGTACCTATGTCTTTGTGGTAGGAACCGTCGATGTCGCATATACACTGTCTTCAAAGACGACGTCAGGTATTTGTATGAAGTTTTCTCCAGACATATCAGACATCCAGTCTTCCCTTTAATCTGCCCAGATAATGAAAAGTTTGCAGGTAGGTCATTGATGGTAACGAATATGATCGCACGTAGATTGAAGTGCTCCCGCTTAAACTCATCCCATAGTCGTAACCCCTCTTTCCAAAGCTCCTCCATGTCCTCCATCAAAGGCTCAAGGAAAACATCTATGTCGATTCCAGGTTGGTTTGGACCTTGTATGAGGATAGTGAGTAGAATGTACTTTCGTTTCTGACATATCCATGTTGGAAGATTATACATTGTGAGAAGGACTGGCCATGTGCTGTGCGAGCTGCTTAAGTCACCAAACGGGTTCATTCCATCAGTGCTCAACGCAAACCTTACATTCCTAGGATCCTTAGCAAATTCTGGGTGTTTTGCATCAAATGTCTTCCACTGGCGAGCGTCGGCGGGATGTCGAATCATACCATCTATTTTCCGGCTCTCTTGATGCCATCTCATCAACTCAGCATCAGTCGGGTTTGAGTACAGACGCTTCAGGCGGTCCTTAATTGGTAGGTACCACATCACCATTGAAGGAATCTTCCCGCGCTTACCCTTATCAGAATCTGGATCGGTACACTCTGAATCTACGGGCCCATTCCCCGTTTTATACCGACTTGTGCCACACGTTGGGCAACATTCCAATTCCGCATATTCTTTACGGTATAATATGCAGTGATTCTTACAAGCATGAATCTTTTCTACACCAAGAGATAAAGGACATATGAGTTTCTTCGCTTGATACGTGTTCGATGGTACAAAGTTAGGCTTAGGAAGCAACACACGCAACAAACTCATCAGATCATTAAAACTTGTGTCCGACCATCCATGTTTAGCCTTCAATCTCAGAAGTTCAAGCACTGAACGCAAGACTGTGAAATCCTTATCACATCCCTTCGTTTCATCGTAAAGAAGATCCTTCGATGCCTTCTCTAATGCTTGCCAATTCTCCAATCCTCGTGACCTGCCCGCTAGCACCTCTGGTTCAACATGGCGTAGCATATCCTCTAAATCAAAACCACCATCGAAATCATCACTATCGGTGGAAACATCGACAACCATTCTTTCACGCGACATGTCTTCGATTATAAAATTCTCTGCCTCATTCATCTCGAAACTTAACTCTTCATCGTCATCTTCCGGATTGGCGAATTCCCCGTGATAGGTCCAAACCTTGTAGTTGGCGGTGAATCCGTACTCCATTATGTGACCCAATATTTCACCAGGATCTACCAACAATTTCTGATTCTTGCAATGACGGCACGGACAAAAGATCTTTGTCATATTCTCCCTCAAAGCATGCTCCTTAGCCTGATCAATAAATTTAGATGCTTCCTTAATAAATATCGGCTGCGTTCTCCGCATCTCATACATCCATGACGACCGATCCATCTAATTATATAAAGGCAAAAAAGTTACAGATAAAAAAAATAGACCGCAGGTATTTCATACAAAAGTTTAAATGCATTTGTCTCCCAAAAAAAAATACAACAATACATGTAACTAGTATGTACAATTGATTACATGCAAAATTTGCCCATCAAAACATATATTTTGAAGCTATATTTTGCAAAAAAATAGTTAGAACAAACCTTGTCAAAATATTAAAAAAACTCCACTTTCCACCAACGAAATATAACAAAAATGGAGCCAAATGAAGCAGGATAGAGAGTTCTTCACCTTTCGTATAGAGTTCAAGTAAAAATTTCGAGTTGAAAACCTCCCCCCTAATTGGTGCTTGCTTTAGGAGAGAGAAAGCTTCGTTTTCAAATGGTCAAGCTCGGGCCTGGAGGAGCATATATGGCCGATCATCGCATGAGGTCCCTTAAGCCAGCCGCATGCGAAGATCCATTATCGCATGCGGCTTCTTAGGACAGCCGCATGCGATAATGGGCCTATTTTCGCATGCGGCCGTCTTAAGGAGCCGCATGCCCTAATACATGCGGCCCCTTAAGACGGCCGCATGCGAAAATAGACCTATTATCGCATGCGGCTGTCTTAACCAGCCGCATGCGATAATGGATCTTCGCATGCGGCTAATCAACCCGCCCCCGGGGGGGCGGTTTTTGCAGGCGCCGCCACAAGCGGCCCGCATGGAACCTACCGACCCCCTCGTACAGAAAAACGATTTTTGTAGTAGTGTTCTCTGTTGCTGTAATTCTTGTCGTAATGGCTACGCGCACCTCATGTTGATGTAAAGAATGTGGGTAACACTACCCTTTACATCACTCTATCTTCCTTGTCCCATGCATTGTTTACTCCAATAATTATTAACTTTTCAAGTTTCACTCAAATTGAACTGTTTATCTTTCTTGTGAACCCTGTCCAAAGTCGCCCGTGCAATGGCATCTCCTGGGCGAAAACCTAGCCACTGCAGCCCCGCTCCACCCAATCCGTCTTTCTGCCGCTGGCCAACAACGCAGTGAGCCGAGATGACGGTGGTGAGGTGGGAGAGATCTGGTGGAGTTCCGGCACAAATCTCAAATCATATAATACTTTAGAATTTGTAGGATTTTAGAGATCATATAATAGTTCTGACAAATGTCAAGTAGACAGTAAAACAAACAAGCCTTCTTTTTCTGCATTACAAAATTATGCAAAATTTTAATTTTCTTTATCACTAGTGCAGAAACACTTTTCTAGGTGCCTCATAACCTATTTACATTGGTGTTTCTCGATCCGTATTAGATGAGGTTGTACAAATAATGACAAACACTACTAGGGAGCGGGAAGCTACCGTAAATTAAAGTCTATATGTATCCATGAGTTTTCAGTCAATTGTCCTCCTGAATTTTATCTCATTCTCTACAGGAAAAGGTCGTACCCCTCCGAGGTCGTACCCCTCCTAGCACTATTTTGGGCGGTTTTGGGCTAGGCTAGATAACATGGTATTCCAGCGTGGCAAAATAATAATAATAAAAATAATAATGGGCCACCTATCAGTGCTCCATATCTCCTCCCATGTTCTCTTCTACTTCCTCCTTCCTATTCATTTCTATCTCTACGACTCTACCCTTCAAACAGAGCAGGTTTGCAGCAGTAGCGGACGAGGGGATCGAGCTTATCAGTGAGGAGCTCTCTCCTCCCCCCCCACCCCCCCTTTTGGCAGAGGCGGCAGTAAGCTCAGGGCCGATCTGTTGGGAGGAGGCAGCTGGAGGCTCAGGCTGGTTGCGGTGGTCAATAGTCAAGGCGGACTGCACAAGCTCTCCCGCTGCCACCTTCTCATGTTCGTGAAGCATGGAGGGGCCACCGTTGCGGTTGCTAGCTGGGAGCTCCTAAGGCACGGTCTAAGCGTTGCCTCCACCTCCTCGTCTTTCCATCACCACGACTTTGCCCTGAGGTGTCATCACCGCATTTGCTCGAGTCACCGCCTCCATGTGAGCTCTTCCTCTGTAGTCACTACAGCCATGGCAAGGGCGCTGTTGGGTATAGCCGATGTGCACTTGCGCGATGGCGGAGGAGAAGGCCCGCTGGCGATGGCAACATCAACAGCTATCCAAGCTCATGGAGCCCCCTTTCTCCCCTCCCCATTCGAATTGGCCCTCGCCACCTCTGCTCACCTATAGAGGGCAGAGAAGGGGGAGAGGAAAAAAAAGCAGTGCTGACAACTGGGCCCTACCGGTTTTTATTTGTTTTCGCACTGTATCATCACGTGTGTGCCACCTAGGCTGAAAACCGCTATGGATCAAGTTAGGAGTAATTTGTCCGGATTTAAGAGGTTGCGGTGTCAAATGTTCGGTATTGCAGTTGAGGGAGGTAAATCGTTCTACCACAATAGTTTCAATGGGTGATTTGGACATTTCCGTTTTCTATATGCCTTAAGTTTTATTTTGATCATCTCTATACCCATGCCATTAGTTGATTGTGAATTAACTGTTAGATTTTTTAGAAATAACTATATTGCCCTCTGCTTGTACAATGAATTCTCAATGTGAGAACAAACTTAATCTACAATGATATCAAAAGGGGCAGAATAATTTGACACCAGATTTTCAAACAAAATTTAAATGATGAAATCCACACATAGGTTTCAATGGGAAAATTGAAATACCAAATTTTTTTTATTTGAGTTTAAATTTCAGCAAAATTTTGAACAAATCTGATGAAATCTGATTTGAAATTTATTTAAATAATTTAAATTTTAGTTTTCAAATTTTTTTATGTCTCTCTTGATTTTATAAATGAACCAATTTTTATGTTGAGGTCCGTCTTTTTTTCCAATCTACTAGCATATAAGTAAGAGATAAGGATAATATTGATATTTTATAATAAATCTAATGGTCAACAAACAGTCAATTCACGAAATTAATAAGCATAGGGCGGATGAAAATATATTTGAGAAGATTTCAGGTCACCAACCGTAGCGAAAATCAATTCTCTTGTTGTCACTTAAGAGATCAACTTGCATGTTTTTGGAAGCAGATCTCTTAAGTGACAGCCAGTGAAAATCGGATTTTCGTTAGCGACCAAAGAGCACTAGCTTTGAAAAGCATCGCCACTTTAAAAAATCGGCCACATTAAAAAACCACTACACACATCTCCTCCTCCTCTCCAGATCCACCATCGCCCCTCCTCCTTCTATCCAGATCCACCCCTCCTCCCTCACTGGCGGCACCTCCCTCACCCACCAACACACCCCTCTCCTCCTCCCTCCCCACCGACGGCGACTTCGGCAGCAGTGAAGGGGAGGGGCGACAGCAGTGACCAGTTGCAACAACTCGTGTGGGTGGTGGATCCGGCAGTGGGGACTCCCGGAGAAGAGAGACATCGTCGGCCGTGCTCAGGGGAGGCAGATCTAGCATTAGCGGCGCTCGGGACCTCGAGCACGTGCCGGGGGCGCAGTGCTCAAGTGTGACAACAATGACCCTGAGTCCTGAGTTCACAGCGATCATGATGACCTCGAATCGACCTCGACCACGACGACAACCTTGAGTGTGATGACGCTGGCGACAACTATGTAGACCTCAATTGCATAACGGGGTACGACGGATCTAGCCGGGATTTGGGATTTGGGATTTGTGATTGTGACTGTGATTATGATTTGGGATTTGTCACAGTGATTGTGGATCTTGATTTTTATTTTTTTTTCTCCCAAACATTTTCGCTAGCGGATCTTTTTAGGTATAGTCGATGAAAATCATTTTTTTTTGCTGGTGGCCTTCTTAGTTTGGCCAACTGCGAAAGTTAATTTTCACTGGTGGCCACCCACCCGCAAGTGAAAATTTACTATTTTCACTGGCTTTAGGTCACTGACGGCACTATCCGCTAGAAAAAAATTGTTTTGGTTCCCAGACAAAACCTGTTTTGTAGCAGGGCACCTAATACAGCCTCCTCTGAAAATTATTGTATTTACATGGGCGATCCATGATATTCTATTTTTCAAATATGAGCATGGCTTCTGCAACCAGGCATACATCTCTCCTATTTAACAATCTATAATCCTTCACCCAAACAATTTCATGTAATGTTCCATACAAACTGTTCCGCCACATATATATAACCAATAAACTGATCTATTGTTCCATACTCTCTCCATCCAAAATAAATCAACTGTTCAGATTCAATCCTAAATTGGTTTATTTTGAGACGGAGGGAATCCTACTGATTAAATTGTGATTCCTTTAGTCATAAGTATTTCACGTGTTTTACAAGATTCCATCAAATTTTATCAATTTTATATTAGAGTAAGTTCAATAATAAGTTTATAATAAAATGGTAGCACTGGTTTTCATGCGGATTCTACGTATTGTTTACGTCGAAGTTTCAAAAGTTTGATAGAATAAAGTCATAAACGTTGTGTTTACTGTTATTTTTTAACGTAATATAGTAGTTCTACAGGATTCTCCTTTTCTCAACTTAAGACGCTGTGTATCTATAGTTCTACACAGCGATGGTCAGTGATGTGTCATTTTTTTGCAACAGCAATGAGGGGTTGGCGTTTCGCGTTTGGACCCTTTGCCCAGGATTTTTGCATAGCTAGGCTGATTATTGCGACGTGCGGAATAGCTAGGCTGCTGATGGGAGTTCAGATTAATGTTCAATGTTGGTTGGGTGAGGGTTGACGTGTTCATATTTGATAATGTAACTCCGTCACCAGATGCAGCTATATCTAGAATTTAAATTCATCTTAAATATAGCTATTTCTCGGTCTACCTCTTCATCTTAACAATTACAACGATCATTCATTTAATTTTTCTACATACTTTCTTTTTCCAACCAATCAAAACCTTCAGACATTCAATCCCACCTGCTTTTTAAATTCCTGTGGAAGCCTAAGAAAATACCTACATTTTATAACGAAGTATGTGATCCGGATTTCAGCATACAATATATTCAAATTAGTTATTTTCCTAATATATTTGAATTAATTAGTTTCATAGTAGAACTTATCTTTTCATATTAGGACTGTTGGTATTTTATCCCTTATGTACTTAATTACCAACACATACGTTATGCAGGCTATTATTATTTATACTATAGAAAAATGCCCATACGTTGCAACGGGTGAAATCTATTTTAATTTTATTATTGTTATATAGTTTAGTTAAGATAAATTTCACTGTGGGAGTTCACTTGGATATATATATATATATATATATATATATATATATATATATATATATATATATATATATATATATATATATATATATATATATATATATATATATATATATATATATATATATATATATATATATATATATATATATATATATATATATATATATATATAAAATCATGAGCTACAGTTATGAGTAGGATCGTCTCAAGTTAGCATGCGAGTTTTTTTAAACATATTTCTTATATGATTCCATCTGTATTACCAAAAAGTGAACAATCTTAAAAACCGACTCAAATACGGATATGTATTTTCAAAAGTAAACGAAATTAAAAACCGACTCATACACGGATGACATACCAAAATACCGGCAAAAATATCTTTAATTTTGATAATAGTAGAGATAGACATGTGTAGTAAAAGTTTAATTCTTTGTTAAATACTCTCTCTTTTTCCAAAATAGGATTCAAAATTTGTAGCACAATATACGAATTTCAGGGGCACTAATGTCCAATGCTCTAAAATCAAAACGTTGTCAACCAATCAGGTGTTTGGAAGAGTAATCTAAGAACGTCAAAAATCAAAATTTAACCACTACTATGACTGAAAGGAACTCTTATAGAAATGCTTATATTTTGGAACGAGGGGAGTACATTCTTATTAATTTCTTTGGAAAGTTATATACTAAACAATGTTTTGAAAATTGTAATGATAAAGTAATTTTATTTTATTAGTAGTTCAGGAAAAAATAAGTGATCAAAATTATATATAGAATTCATGATAATGTTCTTGTTTATCACTACTACATAAAAGAACATTGGTGTTGAATTTCCCAATCAGCACCTAGCAAACAACACTGATAACTTCGGTCATCGTTACCGGTTGTACAACCAATGTCTATAATATTATATAGGTGCTGATTTTAGCTAAGAAGCGATGCCTATAGGGATGAACAAGAGGAAAAAAAGCCAACCCGAGCAGAGCGGATTCAAATCACTAAATCCATAAAAAAATTCACTAATTAAATCACAATCACTAAGAGAAAGATTCACCATCCAACCATATTAGAAATCAAAATTGACCAAACAAATTCACTAAATCACAATCACAATCACTAAAAAATCACAGTGCTTGCCATTTTGTCCTCTTCGATTCCGTCCCCAACCAGATCCCACACCTGCACAATATGCTAGAAGAGAAGGAAGGGTAATAAAGAGTTTATTTCAAGAAAGGATAGTGGGAGCATCTTGAAGAAATTCAGGAAACACCGGAAAATACTTCAACATCCACACAACCACAACAAGTCGAGCAAGATGTTGGTCAACAGGTTGAACAAGTTGTTGTTGAACCAGTTGTGAAAGCACCGGCTTCACGAAGGTCCGAAAGGATACGGCGTATACCTGCGAGGTATGCGTTGTTAACTACAGGACAACGTGATATATTGTTATTATACAACGATGAACCTACTACCTATGAGGAAGCAATGGTGGGACCAGACTCTGAGAAATGGCTTTGAGCCATGAAATCCGAAATAGAATCCATGCATGTCAATCAAGTTTGGAACTTGCTTGATCCACCTGATGGTGTAAAAGCCATTGAGTGCAAATGGGTCTTTAAGAAAAAGACAGATGTAGATGGAAATATTCAAATCTACAAGACACGATTGGTGGCGAAAGGTTTCAGACAAATTCAAGGTGTTGACTATGATGAAACTTTCTCACCAGTCACCATGCTAAAATCTATTCAGATTGTTTTAGCGATTGCTGCCTATTTCAATTATGAGATATGGCTAGTGAATGTCAAAATAGCTTTCCTCAATGGAGATCTCAATGAGGATGTGTACATGACACAACCTAAGGGATTTGGTGATCCTCAATCAGCTAAAAAGATATGCAAGTTGCATAAATCCATTTATGGGTTGAAGCAAGCATCTTGGAGTTGGGATATTCGTTTTGACGAAGTAGTCAAGGCGTTGGGTTTTGTCAAAAACGAAGAAGAGCCTCGTGTATACAAGAAGATTAGTGGGAACGCACTGGTGTTTCTAATCCTATATGTAGATGACATATTGTTGATTGGGAATGATATTCCTATGCTTGAATCCGTTAAGACATCGTTGAAAAATAGTTTTTCTGTGAAGGACTTAGGGGAAGCAGCATATATTCTGGGCATAAGGATCTATAGAGATAGATCAAAGAGGCTAATTGGATTAAGCCAGAGTACATACATTGACAAGGTGTTGAAGAGGTTCAACATGCAAGATTCTAAGAAAGGTTTCTTATCGATGTCACATGGCATTAATCTTGGCAAGAATCGGTGTCCTCAAATGACTGATGAGCGAAGCAAGATGAGTGTGATTCCATATGCTTTGGCAATTGGATCCATCATGTATGCTATGCTATGTACACGTCCAGATGTTTCATATGCACTTAGTGCAACAAGCCGATACTAATCAGATCCAGGTGAGAGTCACTGGATAGCTGTAAAGAATATCCTGAAGTACTTGAGAAGAACTAAGGATATGTTCCTAGTCTATGGAGGATAGGAAGAGCTCGTTTTAAATGGTTACACTGACGCAAGCTTCCAAACCGACAAAGATGATTTTAGATCACAGTCTGGATTTTTGTTCTGCCTGAATGGAGGCGCTGTGAGTTGGAAGATTTCCAAGCAAGATACAGTCGCTGATCCTACAACAGAAGCCGAATACATTGCCGCTTCTGAAGCAGCAAAGGAGGCTGTTTGGACCTCTATTGCGATATTAGTGGTGCCATTGCGCAAGCCAAGGAGCCTAGATCGCATCAAAAGTCCGAACACATTTTACGGCGGTATCACCTCATTCGCGAGATAGTGGGTAGAGGAGATGTGAAGATATGCAAAATACATACGGATTTAAATGATGCAGATCCGTTGACAAAGCCACTCCCTCAGCCTAAACATGAGGCACACATTAGGGCAATGGGTATAATATATATTCATGAATGACTCTTGTGCAAGTGGGAGACTGTTAGTGATATACCCTAGAGGCAATCATAGAGATAATTGTATCACATACTATGTTTACATATTTATCCGACTTTGTTCCTTGAAATAGATAACTCATTATTGGTTAATGAATATGTGATTCTTTCATGAGACTCTTTATGTTGTTTGTTACTATTTCTAAAGGATCCCTGATCAAATATCATATGTGGAACAAATATGTTTAGATTATCAGCACATGTATTAATTGATGATCATGTCTCATGGATCATGGTATAGAGATACCAAATTAATAATGTGAACACATGTTGGGGAACATGTTGTTGGATAGACCCAACATGAGACACTGCAAGAGCCATATGTGTTGTGCCATCAGTGGTTTCATTTAGTGTTGGTGTTGAATCCTTAGACCTGAAATTATCATGGTTCCCAACATGTGTAGTAGCTTACTTAGGGATTGCTAAACGCTACTCCGTAATTGGGTAGTTATAAAAGTAGTTTTCAGGTATGCTGTGAAACATGTAGTGGGATATGAATAATCAAGATGGGATTTGCCTCTCCTATGGAGAGATATCTCTGGGTCCCTCGATGTTGTAGATTATGGAAGTGCATGGCCATACCAAATGTGATTGTGGAGTCAATCACAAGTTAAATAATCTATCACAGGTTTGAGTGAATGATTGAGCTATTAGAGGATGGCACATATCTAGCCTTGAGCTTAATCGATATCGTGAGGCAAAGGGGTTCATACAAGTATACATTAGAGGTTCGGCCGATAGGATCTTTATGTATGCCCGGTGGATCAATACGTTATGCTAGGGACCGCTGTTGACACGTGGACCGAAAAGGAGTTTTCGGGTTACAACCGAGTGTACAAGAACCTACAGGGTTGCACGCTTAATGGGCCGGAATAAGGGGATTGGATGGAGATCCAATATGAGCTTAATTCGGATAGGGATCCGAATAGGAGTCCTACGGGCCTTGGAGGCCCGAGTCATGGATTAGATATATTCGTGAGGGGAGTGATCGGCGGTGGTATTGCATCACATGAGAAACCCTAGCCGCCACTCCCTTCCCGAGCAAAACCCTAGCCGCACGCGGGTGCTAGCACATCTGCGCATGGCGTTCCGTCCCTATACGTGTGGATACCGGTAGAGGCGCCGCTGATTTGTGGTGCTGATCGGCGTGGGAGTACGGCGAGGAGAACGCACGAGGAGGAGAAGGTTGAGCCGGTGCGATCAACTACTTCCTCTACATCGACGCGCGCTACTTCGCGAGAGTTCCTTCGACTTCTTAGCGTCTTCTTCCGCTGCGCAGCGCGTCGAGTGGTAACGATCTATGATCTAATACTTGCATGGTTCCTAGTTTACGCGGTAGAAAAATTTTGATTTATGCTATCGTAGCCTACGCGTATCCCAACAATTTTCCCATTGCCCGCCCGACCAAAGGCATGCGGGAGGAATATGGGCGAAAAAAGGGATACGTGATGCTATCCGAGTTTGAAACCGAATTCGCTATAAAATATGTGTTAAGATACGGAAAGACATGTATCCGCCTGTATGTCTCATATTAAAATATGTATGAAAATATATTATAAATCCACGTACAAACATGATAAATGATTGGTTAATCACTATTTTACGAGCTCACATGTAATATTATAGAATTTTTCTCTTGGTTTATCTCTTTTAATACTTTAATTACCTTATTATATTTAATATCTATGAATTAGAGATACAAATAGATATCCGTTCCCAATTCCGATTCGAAGGAAATAATATGAGATAGGATATAGGATGAGTGATATATTATCCGGCACTACCCGTACCTGGCTCCAAATTTAAAAAAAAATATGGGTTAGGATATGCGAATGTCATAATCCAACCGTACCCGTCTATTTTCACCCCTAGGTTCGACTAGATAGAGCGGATAGCCTTTTATTAATTATATAGTTGTTGGTTTTTTAAAGAACCGTATATGTATCTTTTTTTAATAAAAATACAAATAGTATAGGTACCAGTTTTTATCTAGAAGCGATACCTATAAGTTCTTGAAAGTGTCAGTTTTTTTTTCTTCCCATAGAGATAAGATACAGCCAATAGATGCCAGTTTTATATGAACCGACTACTATTAATGTTTCTATACTAGTGTATATTATGAATTTCAAAATTTTGAGTGCATGTGTATCGACTGTGTATTCATTTCATCATAGTCTCAATTTAGTATCTTTTCCTTAATTAATTTAGAAGATTGGAATTAATAAATACCAAGTTGTGCTCGGTCTTGAGGTTATATATAGTTTGTCCGCTGTTCTTGATAAAGCCAAACCAATGATGAAGTAGTTTCTTTTTTCTTGATTGACAAAATAGAGCAGCTCCTGAGCGGTAGAGCTCTCCTACTTTTGGTTTGGCTTTATCAAGAACAAAGACAACAAACGTCTAGTTTGCAGCATCACGGTGCAAATTAAGACATCCGTCGTCAGGTCTAGAGGGCTGGTTTGGTTCGTAATCTAAATTGGCCTTACCAATTTTTAACAATATCAAATTTTGACAAGTTTTGACACGACTAATTTTGAAAATGCAAAGTTATGTTTGGATTGAAGCCAAAATAGCCTAAGTTAACTATTGAAATGGCCTATTTTCTTATGCATGCCAAAATTTAGCTTCAAACCAAATAGACACTAAACACTATTGAAATTAATAAATATTGGTAAGCCGAATTTAGGCCTCAAACCAAACCAGCTCAGAATTAAGTAGAAAATCAGCGCACCTGTAGTGCGCTCGTTAGATTAGCCCAGTTGTATTATTTAGAGCTATTATATAATATAAGTTTAATAAAAATTTATTGTAATCCTCGCATAGTGGATGGACGGCTCTAGAATTGGCCCACATGCTAAACACGTGTTGGATTTTAATCAAATCAAGGGAAGCTAGAAAGTGGAGTTGATTAATTAAAAACACATTTTGTGGGTCCAACAACCAAAATCTATTGGATCTCCTACGGTTTATCTTCGCTTTCCCTTCCAGCCTCATCTACTCTCCATGGTCACGTTCGCACCTCGTGTGCTTCGTCCACCCGGCCAATCTCTCCACCCATACACACAAAAACACCGGCGCTCGTGAAATTAAACACGGGTGTGAAAAAGTAGCCATCTTTCACTTTGGATCTGGTCGTCGATGAGAGCAACAAACAGCTTCTTAATTTGGCTTGGCATCATCAAATCTCCTTTTCATTTTCTGTTTTTTCTCTTGTCAAGTCCGTCAAATGCATGTACAGAACTACTGAAGATGCAGGTGGTCGGCAGTTTTTTCTATGGTTGGTGAATTATCCCGTGTGTTATGACTTTTGTTCATGGGGCAACACGCAAGGATAGGCTTACTTCTGATCATATAGATTGATATATCCATATAAAATTAATTATTTGACTAATGAGATATAGCCAACACGATAGATAGACGACAATCTATTGTACTAGCTAGCTGCGTTGCTGCAAAATGAGGTGAATATGGATGCATTAGCTGTTTGTATTATGGGGCTATCTACAAATCTGGTGACAGTTTTTTTCAGCAAAAATCATTCAAATGCATACAACTATACTACGCATGCATATAATTACTGTCGCGTTTAGTCCCACATCAGTAATTGATGATGGAGAAGCATGACTTAAAATGTGGGTAGTCTTTTGAGTTGTGTAGGCTTAGGATCTAAAGTTGTGATTCTGGTTGGGTCTGTGGTAGAGCAGGTCCAATGTAACCTGAGTGACCTACGATTGGTGGGCTGAACTGTGCACTCTAACAATTACGCTGACTATACTGATTATGCTGTTAATTATATACCGAGCTCGAGCGAACAGCCTGTGAGCTTTTATACTAGTTAAACTGATTTGATTTTTTTCCTTTGCAAGGCATCAAATTTGATTCTATACTAGTTAAACTGATTTGATTTTTTACCTTTGCAAGGCATCAAATTTGATTTCTGTATATGAGGGAACCAGGCTGACCCACGATGCAAGCGAGGGGGGGAAGAAACGGAGTTAGAAGAAGACGTGGCTAGTCACTGACGGATGGGTCCATCATTTTTAAATAATTTTGTTTGCTGACTGGATATCCATCTAGGTAAAAAACCAGCCTAGTTTAGACCCAAAGGGGGTGAATTAGTAAAACGGTTTAAGAGTTGAGGGGGGAAGTTATCTGGTTTTGAAGTTTGAGGGGACGTAAAATGAACTTATATCCTTGTATATAATGATATAGCCCCTAGGAAGGGAATTGCGCGCGCTCTCGCCAGCAAAGGCATATGCATTGTCATAGCAGCATGCATGGCTGTCATCGTCACCTTCAACTTCAAGGTCAGAAACCACGACGCTGGTCACTCTGCAGCTGTAGGGGGATGGGGATACTTAGACAACTAACCAGCGATGGCACAGAATATTTCAAGGACATTCAGAACATTAGAGCAAGGTCAATAATACAAGGAGTGTACCTATGTAACATTCGAAAGTTTTTTTTAGGACTTTCAGATATAACTCTAATACCATTATATCGTAACTACTATATAAGTACTATGCAACAACTATATATTTTCAAAAAAAATTAAAACCCTACTATATAAGGACTATGTAAGTGGTATGTAACTGTCGAAAAAATTTATGAGTACAAGTGGCTAGCGCAGCTACCCCTCGAGCGGAGGGTCGCAGGTGATCCCTTTGCCAGCCGCATCTGATAAAGTCACACTATTTTCTCCCATCTCCATTGATAGCCCATCTCTATTGATAGCACGAATCTTGATGCATATCTGACCGTTGAAAAATAAAAGTTTTCTCCCTTATTAATTATCTATCGACAGTAATCTAGCAAAACCGTTCCTTTTTTATGTAATTAAATATGTTTTGTAATGTTTTTTTTCTCCCGTATTATCTGTCGATGATTTTCTCCCATCTCTATTGATAGCACGAATCTTGATGTATATCCCACCGTCGAAAAATGAAAGTTTTCTCCCCTATCATCTGTCGACAATAATCTACAAAACCGTTCTTTTTTATGAAATTAAATATGGTTTGTAATGTATTTTTCTCCACTTTTATCTATCAACAGTAATCTAGTAAAATCGTTCTTATTTATGTAATAAAATATGGTTTGTAATGTTATTTTAATACACATAAGATTTGTGCATCTTTGTATAAAGCATTGGGGTTTATTTACAAAGGCAAATCAAAGTAAGGCAAACAAAAGGGAAAAATAAAACACACACGGCTGAGAATCGTCCAGCAAAGATGAAGCCACTCAGGGCATTGCATCAGAATGTGATCAACGGTCTCTTCGGCTTGATCACAAAAGACACAGCTTCCTGGGTGCGGTATCTCAACCGGTCAGCAGTCCAGCATATCTCCGATGCACGACTATAGTTCGCAATGTGATCGAATGGGCCGGCCGGCAGGCTGGCACATAAACTTGTTTGGTTGAGGACTGACATCATCTCTAGATAGTCAATTGTTCTTTAAAATAAAAACTCTAGATAGTCAATGGACCACGTACTTGATACTAAATAGTTTGTTTGTTTTTTAAGAATGTACTACTTCCTCCGTTTCATAATGTAAGTCATTCTAACATTTTCCATATTCATATTGATGTTAATGAATCTAGATAGATATATATGTCTAGATTCATTAACATTAATATGAATGTGGGAAATGCTATAATGACTTATATTGTGAAATGGAGGGAGTACTATATTTGTTCATCATAATTGATCTCATATGCATCCCTCAAAAGTACATATTCAGTGAAGAAATGAAAAATAATAGTCATTCCACCTAATATATAGATCACCCATCCTACACTAGACGATTTGATTTCCTCCAGCCAAACATCCTATAGCTTAGATCTTCTAGACTTGCACACAGACTATTATCAAGTACTCCTACTGATTAAGAAAACCAACTTACTTAGAGCTGACCTCATGCAAATTGCGCGAATGGTTAGCTATTGTTTTTATCAGTCCACTTTACAGCTGATTATATTAATTAACCTCGTACCAATTTGCATGATTGACTCGTATTTCGGTCGGAGTTGGTAGTGTTGATTGGAAGTATCCGTAGAATCAATGTGCCTCGGAAGCTGTTTTTAGACTTCTGTACGTATTTTATATATGGAGTATAATGCATGTCCCGGCAACAATTTCTCCTCAATAAAAAAAAAATCCCAATTTGCACTATATTATAAGACAGTTTAATTAGCACTACATCTATTTTGGCTGTGTTTAGTTCCACGCCAAAATTGAAAGTTTGAAGAAATTGGAACGATGTGATGGAAAAGTTGAAAGTTTGTGTGTGTAGAAAAATTCAATGTGACGAAAAAGTTGAAAGTTTGAAGAAAAAAAGTTAGAATCTAAACAGAGCCTTTATACTTATAAGTCGCTTTGAACTTTTTTTTTTAAGTTTAACTTTTTTAAGTTTAATCAAATTTAAAGAAAAAATTAGTAACTTCTTAACATGAAATTAGCTGCATTAAATATAAATATTTTGATAATACGCTTGTTTTATGTTACAGATGTTGCTGTATTCTTTTATAAATTGAGTCAAACTTTAAAAGTTTGATTGGGAAAAAAATCAAAGTAACTTATAATCTGTGTGGATTTAGATAAAAATAGCTATAGGTCTAAATAAATTAGATAAAGCTAGAACCTTCTTCCCTGCTTATAATATGATGAAACGGACGGAGGGAGTAGTTTACTGTGTGTATCTCACACACCAGCAACTACATATAAATGAATTAACATCCATGGATTTGCACGAACTGCATCAGCTCGCAGAGTCTCAGGCTAAAACAGACAGAGAGAATCGAGAATGTGCACAGTGGTGACCAAGTCGCCGCCGGAGATCGTCCGGCCATCGGAGCCGGTGACGACGACGGCGGCGACCAGCAAGGTCATCTTCTCACCCTTGGACAGGCCTCTCGCCATCGTACCGATCGTAGTGTTGCAGGTGTTCGAGCATCCGATCCACGAGCCCGTGGAGACCATAAGGAGGGGGCTCTCCCGAGCACTGGTCCACTACTACCCTCTCGCCGGCCGCCTCGCCGGCGACGACTACGACGACGTGCACATCGACTGCACCGGCGAAGGCGTGACCTTCGTTGCCGCAAACGCCGACTGCACCGTCAAGGAGCTCGTCCGCGACATCGACTGCCGGTCACCCGACGCCGCGAAGGCGGTTATACGGGAGCTCATCGTCGACTACCCGGCGAATGGCTTCGGCCGCGCCGACCCTCTCGTCCTAATGCAGGTCACCGCCTTCGCCTGCGGTGGCTTCGTCGTCGGCGTGACGTGGAACCACGGCGCGGCCGATGGTTTCGGGATCGCGCAGTTTCTCCAAGCCGTCGGTGAGCTCGCCCGCGGGCTACCGACGCCGGCCGTTACGCCGGTGAGGTGGGACGGGTGGGCGCAGGCGGTGGCCCCTTCCACGGTCATGGCGTCCAAGCGGTTCATGTTCGGCGTCAAGGCGCCGACGAGGCTCGCCCTGCACAGCATCACCATCCCGGCGAGGACGATCGACGGCGTCCGAGGTGCCACGGCGTGCACGATGTTCGAGGCGGTGGCGGCGGCGCTGTGGCGGTGCCGCACCCGCGTGGTGATGTCCGACCCCGACGCCCCCACCGTGCTCGCCATCACGGTGAACTCTCGCAAGCACGTCGGCGTCAAGGACGGGTACTACGGCAACTGCGCCACCGTGCACATGGCGGTGGCGAGGAGCGGCGCGGTGGCGGGCGGCGACATGACGGAGGCGGTGAGGGCGATACGGCGCGCCAAGGAGGAGATACCGGAGAGGTTGAAGAAGGGGGACGTGATCGGCGAGCTGAGCAAGGAGCAGCTGGGTGGGTACGAGAGCGTGCTGCTGGTGACGTGCTGGAGGAATATCGGGTTCGAGGCGGTGGACTACGGCGGCGGGAGGACGGCGAGGGTGATGACGACGTACGAGCAGGGCCGGGTGCGGCCGATGTGCGTGGTGTGTTTGCCATGGCAAGGGGAGGAAGAGGAAGGAGCCCGGGTGCTGTCCGGCTGTGTCACGCCTCACCATGCCGACGCATTTCTCCGTGAAATAGCTACGCTCTGATCTGCACATAAATGATACACTCTTATAAGTCGTTTTACTTTTTTCCTTGACCAAGTTTAACCAAATTTATAAAAAAATATATTAATATTTTGCACACAAAACAAACATATTATCAAAATATACTCAATATTAGATTTTCTCAAACTAATTTGATATTTGAGTTGTTGCTAAATTTTTTTATAAACTTGGTCGAACTTGACTAGCAAAAATTTCAAACGACTATAATATTAAACGGAGAAGGAGAGTAATAATTTTATCAATTTATTTGTTATATATGCTGTTAATTAATCGTTGTTATTAATTATATGCTGTTAATTTGTTATATATACGATGTTGGTATATTCAGTCACGTATGAGTACTGAAATTTCAATTATTCTATGACGGTTCAGATCATGCCCTGATTTCTGCACCTATCTTCCGGGCCGTCATGGTTGAGGAAGAAACCGGAGGGTGTTCGTAGCAAACGCCCTAAGGTATAGATGGCCATAAAACCCGCCCGTCATAGTCTGGCCCAGGCACGGCCCGGTCGACATTACGTGCCGAGCTGTGCCGGCCCATGTGCTGCACCTCCGCCCAGGCACGGCCCACCAGCAGTCGGGCCGTGCCGTGCCGGCCCGAAGGCACGGGTGGTCTATCGTGCCCTATTTTAAATAAGTCTATTTCCCTCCCTCCTCTTTGGGATGACATATATATATATATATACATATAGAGAGAGCGCTAAATAAGTCTATTTTACGTCCCTATTCTTTGGAACGTGACATATAATGTGTCTATTTTTACTCCCTATTCCTTGTGTGCCGGGCCTGGCTTGCCGGCCCAACGTATCGGTGGGGAAGCCCAGACACGGCCCGGTGGTCGGGCCGGGCCAGCACGGGCCCGACCCCTATCGGGCCGTGCCGTGTTTGGGCCGGACCAAAATATCGTGCCGTGGGATGGGCCTTATGGCCATCTATGCCCTTAGGATCTAAAATATTGTAGCTGACAAGGAACTCCATGAGAGGTACATCGACGAGTTTATACAGCAGCTTGTTTCTCACGTCGCGGATAGCAGCTGCAACACTGCTGCCCGAGTTCCTTCCAGTTCTAGCTGAGACTATATTTTGTCTCTGTTACTGTAATTGATGTTATCGTAATGGCTACGCGCATCACATGTTGATGTAAAGAAGGCGTGGGGTTACTCTACCCTTTACATCGCTCGATCTTCCTTGTCCCCATGTATTGTTTACTCCAATAATTATTAATGGTTCAAGTTTCAGCCAGATTGAACTGTTTATTTTCTTTTGAACCCTGCGCAAAGTCGCCCCTGCAATGGCAGCTCGTGGGCGAAAACCTAGCCACCGCAGACCCGCTCCACCCAATCCCCCGTCTTTGCGCTGCTGGCCAACCACGCAGCGAGCCGAGATGATGGTGGTGAGGCCGGGTGGTGGTAGGGGAGAGATCTGGTGGAGTTCCGACACAAATCTCAAATCAAATAATAGTTTAGAATTTGTAGGATTGTAGAGAATGTTTTCTGTCAAATGTCAAGTACACAGTAAAAAAACAAACCTTCTTTTTCTGTCTTACAAAATTATGCAAAATTCATTTTCTTTATCACTAGTGAAGAAACCCTTTTCTAGGTGCCTCATAACCTATTTATATTGGTATTTCTCGACCCGTATTAGATAAGGGTGTACAAATAATGACAAAATTTTGTATGTATCCATGAGTTTTCACTGAATTTTATCTCATTCTCTACCCCTCCGAGCACTATTTTGGACGGTTTTGGGCTAGGCTGGATAACATGACATTCCAGTGTGGCAAAAAGAAATTTTAAAAAATAATGGGCCACCAATCAGTGCTCCATATCTCCTCCCATATTCTCTTCTACTTCCTTCCCATCCATTTCTATCTCTACCCTTGAAACAAAGCAGGGTGGCAGCGATAGCGGAGGAGGGGATCGAGCTTATCAGTGAGGAGCTCTCTCTCTCTCTCTCTTTGGTGGAGGCGGCTATAAGCTCAGGTCCGATGTGTTGGGAGGAGGCACCTGAAGGCTCAGGCTAGTTGCGGTGGTCGACAGTCAAAGCGGTCGAAGAAGTCTAGGGTGGTGGTGGAGACTGGTGTCACGCCCAGAAATTTAGCCCAAATTTTCAAACTATTCTGTGTATTAAATCCCTGTCCAGGACCAGCCAGGGCATACAAAACGACAAATTAATATGCAGATCCAAATGTAAATAAAGCGTAAATACTTACAGAAAAGGCACTTAGTCCTCACACCGAAAAGAAAGTAACAGTAGTGGAAAAGGCGATCCTAGCGGGGCTTCAGCTCCACTCCGCAGGCAAAACTCAATTGGGGTCTGAGCCTTGGTCCTCTAACTTCTTCATTAGTTCAGAAGCACTACATTTTTGAAAAGGAGGAACAATAGCAAGACTGAGTACAACCACCGTACTCAACAAGCCACACCAACGATGCAGACGTGCAAGAGAATATAAGGATGGTTTGTGGCTATTTGCATAAAGGCAGTTGTAAAACATTTTATTGAGCAAAAAAGTAAAACTGTTGATTAATTAAGGTAGCATTAAATCTCCACTGATCAACGCTACACCACGTTGAATAGGCCCAACCAACCCACCTGAACTACAGTGCATTTAGTCGATTTATTAAGTGTGAGACTAATCACAGTGAATCTGGTCGATCGCCCATAACTGCGGGCACGGCTATTCGAATAGTTTTACTCTGGCCAGTGGTGCACAACTGTACCCAGAAGACACAATCCACCGGCATGTCACCGCGTCATCATGCACCCATGATGAACACGTCACCATGTCGAGTGATTGTGACAAGACCCTTCATATAACCCCTCTGACCAATCGCACCACACCTCAGGTTTCACCCCCACTCCTCACAGGCAGCGGGCAATCCCCCCTCATGCCTAGGTGAATCCGGAAGCGACAAAGGCCGTCGCAGGACCCATCCCGCTCCATCACGCCCACCCTTGCCTGGATGCGTCAGCCAGAGAAAAACTATACTTCAAGTCAGGCAGTTACCCATTCCCTCTTGTGGCAAGCGCTGTAAGTCTTCTAGTGCATCCCGCGAACCGGTCCTTAATTGCCATAGGTGCGACCAGTAAAACCATGCACTCATGGCCCACCATTCAGTCACATTTTAGTTGGATGATTACGACCAATGAAACATGGTCTGGTGTCATGAGCATGTAGCTCGTTCTGATACTAAAAAGGTGTAATACTGCAATTATCCCATCGACTGAGCTAGTGGGAATTAAGCATGGCTAAGCATATAGTTCTAGCTAGGTCATCATAAGTAACACAAGCTAGGCGATTTATTACCCACGGTTGACAAAGGACAGATATCAAGTAATATGGCATAAGCGAGCAGATAGGTAATACCCGGATCCCATGTAATTAGGAAAACATGCATATTTATTTGCAAACGGTAAAACATTTGTAAAGTAGGATCAAAATGCTCAAGAGGAGTGGATGACTTGCCTTTCTTCTTCAAACGATCTTTTGAACTCTTTTCTTCGCGACCGCGGACTTCCGAAACGATGGAAACTACACGCTGGCACGCAAAACGAGGAAAAACTCTAATAAAAACCAAGGAAACAGTACATAAAAAGTAAACAAACATGTAGATCTCAATTTTAGATGAATTTTGCAAGTTGAATGGCCCAATTTTGAGCCATTAAATGAATTTATAAAATTATTAACCGAAATTATTGCGCAATTAAACTGATTTATGATGTCACAAGGGGGAAGGGGTGGCGCCGACAAGCGGGCCCCACCTGTCGGTGGCTGAAGGGAGGCAGGTGCATGGTGGACCGGGTCCACGCGTGCACTTGTCCGCGGGCGCACTACGTGGCAGCCACATGGCGGCCACGGCGGACGGGGAGGGCGAGGTGGCGCCGACGTGGCGCCACGAGGGCACCTTCGTGGGGCAACACGTGGACGACCCAGATCGGCCAGAGCAGCCGATCGGGCGGCCACGGGCAAGTGCGGCACGGCAAGGGGCCAGGTGGCCAGGGGCGAGCAGGGCAGCGGCAGCCGGCCAGAAGGCGGCGGCGCTCAGCCATATGGTCGCCGGTGGTGGGCGGCGGCGACACACACGGGAGGCGGCGTGGAAGGGAGAGGGGGCTCACCAAGAGGACGGGGATGGTGAGGCAAAGACGGGAAGGCGACTGACGACGAGGATTGGCGGCGGCGTTTCTCGGGTTGGGGTCGGGGACGGCGCTTCGGCGACTCCCGACCGCGGCAGAGGTGCGGCCGAGGGCCAGCGGGACCTGGGGAGCTAAGAGGAGGGGTTAGAGGAGGGATAGGCGTCGCGGCACGGCGAGGAACACCGGTGAGCACGGCGTTTGCGGCGGGACTCACCGGTGAGCGAGGGGAGACGGTTACGGTGGCTCCCGGCGGCGGAAGACGGCGTTCAGGCGTCGGCCAGGGAAGAACGTGACACGGCGAAGCCGGCGTGTCGCGACGGTGGCCGAGGCAGCACGGACGGTGGCGGCTCAGGTTGGCAGTGGAGAGGGCGGCTTGGTGGCCGATTGGAGGAACGAGGCGGTGGCCGGTGCTTGGCTTGGAGCGCTGAAGCCGACAGTGGCGGTGGCGCGGCATGGTGGTGGTTAGGGCGGCGGTGGTGGCCGGCTGAAGTCGGCAATGTGGTGGTGGAGCTCAGGTTGGTGGTGGGAGCAGCTTTTCGGGGGTGGAAAAGGAAAACGGAGTGGAGGCCGGGGTGGAGCTCAGCGGGGCGAAGCCGAGGGTGGTGGCGGCGCGGCCCGGCGGTGGCTAGGGCGGCGGCAGCGCACGACCGAGGGTCGCCGGCGAACGGTGGCGATGGGTAGCGGCGCGGGTGGGTGGTTTTGGGGCACGGGAGGGCTCGGGAAAATGGGGAAAAAGGGAGAGCAAGGTGCGGGGAGTCTTTTATAGGCTCGGAAAGGCGGGATCGAGCACGGGGGAGGCGGCAACCGGCGATGGAGTGGGGCGCCGGCGACGCGGGGTGGTGGCGACGGTTCGGCGCCGGTTCTTGCGGGGGAAGTAGGGGAGGAGGTGGGGGACATGGAGGGGGTCGTGCCTATGCCAGGCGGGAGCGCGCGGGGTGGAGGAGGTGGGCGGGGGAAGCGGCTTCGTGGGGTGGCTCGGGCGGCCATGGCGGTTGCCGGCCCAGGCTGGAGGAAGGGGATGACAGGTGGGACCGGCGAGAGGGAGAGGGGAGGCCGGTTGAGGGAGAGGAAATAGACTTTGGGGGGAAAGGGGGCTGAGCGGGCTGAGGGAGGGGAGGACTTGGGCCGAGCCCGAAAGGAAGGAAGTGGAATTTATTTGCTTTTGTTTTTATTTAAATTTATTGAATGTTCTTTGTGTGTTTATAAATACTTCTTGAGCTCCGAAAATTTACAAAAAAATCCGGTGAGTAAATTAAGGCATAAAGAATATTACAAAATATTCCCGGCCAATGATTTTTAAAGGAAATTTTTAATCCCCTCAATAATTCAGTTGATTAAATTGATTTAACTTTTATTTAATTTCTAGAAAATATATTATTTAATGATTTTTAATCCCGAACGAAAATCGGGGCGTTACAACTGGTCCCTCAGGGCGCCGGTGGTGGAGCGTGGTCGATAGGAGAATCCCAGGTTAGCAGCGGCCTCATATCCAAAGGAAAGGCGAAGGCAATCAGGCCATGTCTGTGCCGGCATGGGAGGAGGTCAAGCCACGTGCCAACATGGGATGAAGCGGAGCACTGGTTGCTATAGGGCCTGTTTGGAGAAGCTTAATATTCTGAGAAGCAGGTGCTGAGAAGTTAGCTGGTGAGAATCTGGAGAAGCTGTGAAACCCAGCTTCTGGCTTCTAGTTCATTTTCCAGATTCTACAACTACAGTTTCTCAGAATCTGGATAAAAAGTTGGATTGTTTGGGGGAGCTTCTGGACCTTCTGGGCCATAGTCCAGAAGCTCTCCCGCTGCCTTCTCCTGTTTGTGAAGCATGTAGGGGCCACCGTTGCGGTTGCTAGCTAGGAGCTCCTAAGGCACAGTCTGAGCATTGCCTCCACCTTCTCGTCTTCCCATCCCCACGACTTCGCCCTAAGGTGTCATCACCACCTTCGTGCGAGCTCTTCCACCAACGCCTCCCTGTGAGCTCTACCTCCGTATTCGCTGCAGCTGTGGCGAGGGCGCTGTTGGGCATGGCCAGGGTGCGCTTGCGCGATGGCGAAGGAGAAGGCCTGCTGGCGGCGGTAGCATCAACAGCTAGCCAAGCTCATGGAGCTCCCTCCCTCCCCTCCCAATTCCAATTGGCCCTCGCCGCCTCCGCTCACCGAGAGAGGGCAGCGAAGGGGGAGAGGAAAAAGAGCAGTGATGACAACTGGGCCCTAATTTGCAAAATGATTACACGACATATAGATCACCCATCCAACACTAGACGATTTGATTTCCTCCAACCAAACAACATAGTGTTGACGGTTGTTAGCGATCAGTTTCGCCCATCAATATTATTAAAATAAAGGAAAACTAGTTATGCTTACAATGCATATTCATGTCAAAATAAAATATATTCCATTAGCACTAGGTTTTCTAACCTTTTGGAGAGAATGATCATAAATGAAGGATAAGTGACAGCAAAACATACGATCAATCAATCAGACACTATCAAGAAACAGACTTATGGACAAATGGGTTGAGAACACCATTTTCACAAGATCCAACAAGCCCAAAATTCACAAGTTTGCGGAGAGGAGCAAACGGGGAGGCCACCTGCCAAGAACTGGGCTGGTTGGGCCAGCCTAGGGTTCGGCCGAACCAGCCGCAGCGCCGATGGATGCAGGGTTTCGCTGGATGGTTGGGATTGATCCCCAATGACAGTTGGAGGGTATTACTGACCTTTCTAACCGTCATAACCGTCATTACCAGCCTATATAAACCCCTCACTCCCTCCATTTCTTCACACACCTCAAGCAAGAAGAATCAAGCTTTCTCTCTAGTTTAGTAGTGCTCTCAAGCTAGTGGAGTAGGAATAAAATAGGAGTCTTAGTCCGAGAAGTCTTCGGAGGAATTCGGGTATGACTCTAGTAGCTTTACTTTCTTTTGTAATACTTATACTTTTATTAGAATATTCTTCTTTATACTACTCTCGTAGAATATATGAGTACCAACTTTATCATACATTCAAACTATATTGATTATGATGCTAGCTTATCTGGTAAATGCAATGGTGTGGGTATAATGATCGTGCATACCATTGTTCTATGTCATGACGATGATATTAGAGTAGTATTTCGTAATTTAAGCGTGGTGTTTAGATTACTGGATATCGTTATTTGGGGTTATATACTGCGAATACGTTGAGGTGGGCCGCTGATGGTGACAGCTCAATACGGGTATTCCTCCGCGCGTGTATATAGTCCTAAGTTACTTTCCTGGGGAGGGTACTCCTCCGTATTTAGCCCCGGTTAGATGGTCAGGGCGGATTATCATAAGAAACTCGACAATCAGGGGTGACTTCTCGAAGCACCAAGAGGGCATTGGAAAGAGAGTGTTAGCTAAGTAATCATATAACTTTACTTGGATGTATGTATATTAGAAGTATAGGAATAGATTCTTTCTATTCTCTTCGCACTTAGCTTAGATAATTTATTATGAGAGTATATAATTCTCTTGTTGTGTGTCATTCTACCCTATTCATAATCTTAACACCTGTTTCCCTCTAAAAAAAAAAATCTTAACACCTGCTTAGACTTTGATTATTACAAGTAATATATAAATTATTAGTATAGTTCTCTCTATTATAATCTTCCCATGGGATTAAATAAATACGATACCCTTGTGTTAACGACCAAAATTCATAAATCATAGATTGGATCCGATGTCAGAACCGAAACGGATTTGGAGAAGATCTGTAGCCTCAGAAACAGAACCCGCATCGGCTACGAGTTGTATCGGCTACCGCCTTCATCGGCTGTTACCAGATCAGACAAGGAGGAGCCGATGTAGCCGATCCTGGCAAGACAATCATGGGATCATTACCGACGGCAGTTCAAGTGCCGTGCAAGTATTGCCAAGCATGGATTGTGGCCAGAGAAAGCAATTGAATCTATTAATTAGGATATTCTAGTAGTTTCATTATAGATATTTTCGGTAAGAGTCCGCCTGAGGGACTTGTTCGTATTTTTGAGTTGTAATAGAGATAGAGTCGTGTTCGGCAAGGACATATCATGTATTTTGGGTATAAATATGACCCGGGACCCTGTAAATAAACAATATCAGTTCAATAACATTTTCGGCGCATCGCCACCATTTTCTATTTTCATTGTTTCGACGAGTTCTTGCTTTCGAGTTGGGCTGCATCGGTTTCGATCTCCGACGAAAAGGTAAAGCTTGTTATGGCAGCTTGCGTTCTTGGGATTAGTGCTTACATCTTTATGACACCAGGCAATCAGGGGTGGCTTCTCGAAGCACCAGGAGGGTATTGGAAAGAGGGTATTAGCTAAGTAATCATATAACTTGGATGTATGTATAATATGTATGTATATTAGAAGTATAGGAATAGATTCGTTCTATTCTCTTCCCACTTAGCTTAGATAATTTATCATGAGAGTATATAATTCTCTTGTTGCGTGTCATTCTACCCTATTCATAATCTTAACCCCTGCTTAGACTTTGATTATTACAAGTAATATATAAATTATTAGTATAGTTCTCTCTATTATAATCTTCCCACGGGATTAAATAAATACGATACCCTTGGAATATTCTCGGATAAAATGCTACAATGGTATATCCGTGCGCATGTGGATGAAGTCTATAACCATAATATACCAAGAGTGTTTCTACACCATTTCTGGGAATTATATTTCTAGTAATGTCGTTAAGAAATACAACACATAGTAGCTTAGATCTTCAAGACTTGCACACAGACTATTATCAAGTACTGATTAAGAAAACCAACTTTAGAGCTGACCTCATGCAAATTGCGAGAATACCACTACAAGAAATTTGGCCTTCTATGACAAATTTCATATGACAAAACACATTTTAGTCACAGTATTGATGCGTTTATGACAATTTTTCTTTGGATGACAAGCGTTTGTGACTAAGTTATAATTTAGTCATAAACAAATGTCACCATGTGCCTTTCCCATTCTTTGTGACAATAGTTCAAGACAAAAGCTCAAAAACAAGGTGAGGAGATTGAGAACCTAAAGAAGGCAATAATAGATACTCAGAAGGCAGCAGCAGATACTCAAAACCTCATTCGAGAGATGATAGCATTTGAACAGACTCAGGTCACTCATCAGACCACTCCTCCTTGACTTGGCTGCGCTTAGGTACACATCTTCATCTTGTAATATGCTTCTTCTGACATAATGCAGTTTCTATTTCTTGTTCTTAGACCTCTCATTTTTTTTGATACTATCAGTAGTATTGTATGATATAGTTAGATACTGGAATCAAATGAACTTAGGTACTGTTTGGAATCAAAATCTCTACTACAATGACTTTCTATAGTTCCAGGACTCATGAGGCTGAATAAATAAAACCATTGGCAAATATAATTTCCGAAAGGTTGCTGCTCCTAGGGACTACTAGATTCTTGAGCTTGTGTTTATTTCTTACAAGTGTTACCTCCTAAAACACTGTTCTTTGCAGGCTGTTGGACTCATTTTGGTGATCTGTGAATGGAGTTTGGTGTGACTGTGACTGGAGTTTGACACCACGTGTTTTGCTTTTGGCATGACTGGACTGGAGTGTGGTTGTTTCTGTTAGTGATCTCGTGATGACAAAAACTTTGTGTATGCTATTGTTGCCATGACTGAAACTCTAAGTGGAGTGGTTGCTGCAGTTGGTGAACGGGCGATGATTGGAAGTTGCCATTTGCTGTTGCCTTGACTAGAATGATTTTGATGGATTTATGTTTGGTATTATTTATTAGTGACTTGGTGATCTGTTGGACTTGTAGGACTTTGATGGACGTATTTTGTTGTGATTCATTTGTATGGATGGTGAATGTTTGGAACTATGTGTGTACAATTATATGGCTGTATGAACCATTAATTTTGGAGGACATGATCTATTTGGATGTCTAATTATTTTTGTTATAAAATTGTAAGTTGTTTATTACTTATGATGATTCCTTAAATGAGCTTGGGCTACAATATCAGCAGTAAAATGGGCGGCTGAAATAGTACTGGGCTTACATGAAAAAAATAAAAAGGCTGTTGAGAAATGGGCCAAAATTGGTTGGCTGGCCCATAGGCTAGTTAGGCTTATTTGATTTATAATTTTAAAACCAGCTCATGTTATAAATGGGCCAAATTTGTTTTTGTGACAATTATTTTTGTCATACTCCACATGCCATGTCACACGCCACGTCATATGCCACATCAGATGACTAGACACTTGTCAGCATCCCATCTAATGTATTATGACAAATATAGTGACAAATACCATTGTCATAGACCAGTGACAAGCATGCAATTGTCACTATGATTAATGACAATTGGGTTTATTAGTCATAGAAGGAGGATAATGACAGGGATTCAATGACTATAGTTATTTTGTCACTAGTGTGTCATAGAAAGGGTACAATGACAATTAATTAGTCATAGAAGGCCTAAGCTCTTGTAGAGTTGTGATGGCTAGCTATTGTTTTTAGGGTTAATTGGATCCATGCCACTACAAATATGCCAAATTAGAAAAAATCACTACTATTCGCGATATCGGCTGGGTGCCACTAAAATTTAGGGAAATTGGATCCATGCCACTCCATCGCGTTTTCCATCCACTCCCCATCATGTCTCTCTCTCCCTCTCACACCTATAGTATATACATGGTGTCGGTTTTATTTTGTTTTTTATCTTTTGAAGGAGAAAAGCACTATAAGTGCCGGTTTTAGCTATTCCGGCAACAATAATGCCGACTTGTATGCGTCTTTTTTAATAGTGTTTTGAAAAATGAATCTATATGATTTTTTTAAGCAACTTGTTTTTTAAAAAACGTACCGTTTAACATTTTGAAAAGCGTGCGCGCGGATAAAGAGGAGAGTGGATTCCCTCTAGGTGTCGAACTCTAGGGGAGTGTGGATCGTCATGGAGATCGTCGGGCCTGATAACCTGATGTAGTTGATGATGTTGTAGCTTTGCCAATTGCCAGTAGTTTGATCTTTGGGTGCTGCAGCGCTGTGTAGGATAACAATTAACAGTACATAGTGAGTAGTATGTTTATCAGCGCAATCTCTTCTAGACTTGCACACAAACTATTATATATCAAGTATCATTAAAAAAAACACTTTAGAGCTGACCTTATGCAAATTGCGCGAGTGGCTTGTGTTTTTATCAGTCCACTTTACAGCTGATTATTAACCTTCATACACATTGCAGGATTGACTCGTATTAATCTTATTTGAGTTGGTGGTGTTTGGTGGTTAGAACCTCCCTAGAATCGATGCGTGTGCCTCGGAAGCTGGGTTTTAGACTTCTGTATATATTTTATATTTCTGGAGTATATATAATACACGTCCCGGCAATAATTTTTACTCGATAAAAAAAATCCCAATTTGCACCATCATCTACTTATAAATGAAAATCCATGGATTTCTACGTGCTACATCGATCAGCTCGCAGAGAGTTGCAGGCTAAAGCATAGAGAATCGAGAATGTGCATCGTGGTGACCAAGTCGCCGCCGGAGATCGTCCGGCCATCGGAGCCGGTGACGACGACGGCGGCGACCGGCAAGATCATTTTCTCGCCTTTCGACAAGCCTCTTGCCACCGTACCGGTGGTAGTGTTGCAGGTGTTCGAGCATCCGATCCATGAGCCCGTGGAGACCATCAGGAGGGGCCTCTCCCATGCACTGGTCCACTACTACCCTCTCGCCGGCCGCCTCGCCGGTGACGATTACGACGACGTGCACATCGACTGCACCGGCGAAGGCGTGACCATCGTCGCCGCGTCTGCCAACTGCACCGTCAAGCAGCTCATGCGCGACATCGACGGCCGATTACCTGACCCCTCAACGGCGGTTCAACGGGAGCTCATCGTGGACGACAACCCGGCCTACGGCTTCGGCCGCGCTGACCCTCTCATTCTGATGCAGGTCACCACCTTCACCTGCGGTGGCTTCGTCATCGGGGTGACATGGAACCATGGCGCGGCTGACGGTTTCGGGATCGCGCAGTTCCTGCAAGCCGTCGGTGAGCTCGCCCGCGGGCTGCCGACCACGTCCGTCATACCAGTCAGGTCGGACAAGTCGTTACAGGCCATGTCTTCTTCCACCGTCATGGCCGCCAAGCAATTCATGTTCGGCGTCAAGCCGACGACGCTCGCCCTGCACAGCATCACCATCCCTGCGAGGGTGATCAACGGCGTCCGAGGTCCGACTCCGACGTGCACCGTGTTCGAGGCGGTGGCGGCCGTGATGTGGCGCTGCCGCACCCGCGTGGTGATGTCCGACCCCGACGCCCCCACCGTGCTCGCCATCACGGTGAACTCTCGCAAGTACGTGGGCGTCAAGGACGGGTACTACGGCAACTGCGCCACCATGCAGATGGCCGTGGCGAGGAGCGGCGTGGTGGCGGACGGCGATATGATGGAGGTGGTGAGGACGATAAGGCGCGCTAAGGAGGAGATACCGGAGCGGTTGAAGAAGGGAGACGCCATCGCCGAGCTCAGCAAGGGGCAGCTGAGTGGGTACGAGAGCGTGCTGCTGGTGACGTGCTGGCGAAACATCGGCTTCGAGGCGGTGGATTTCGGCGGCGGGAGGACGGCGAGGGTGATGACGACGTACGAGCAGAGTGGGGTGCGGCCGCTGTGCGTGGTTTGTCTGCCATGGCAAGGGGAGGAAGATGAAGGAGCCAGGGTGCTGTCCGGCTGTGTAACGCCTCACCATGCCGATGCTTTTCTCCGTGAAATAGCTACGCTCTGATCTCGATCGATCTCCAAATATGTACTTTATAATGCACTTATATATGTGCCACCATATAATAATTTTATCAACTTTGTTACACATGCTGTTAATTAATTAATCGTGTTGTTAATTATTTGCTACTTAAGTAATTCATTTCATTCGTGGAACTTACATGCACACGATGTTGGTATATTTATATCGATGGTCATAAGACCCGAGGCCCAACGGGGGTCGTGCCCGTGCTGGCCCGGCCCGATCACCGGGCCGTGCCTGGGCTTCCCCACCGGTACGCTGGCCGCGCAGGCTAGGCCCGGCACACAAATAATGAGTAAAAATAGACCTATTATATGTCACGGTCTAAAGAAAAGAGACGTAAAATAGACTTATTTTAGCTGTATATATGTACATATACATACACACACCACACACACACACACACACACACACACATATATATATATATATATATATATATATATATATATATATATATATATATATATATATATATATATATATATATATATATATATATATATATATATATATATATATATATATATGTCACAGAGGAGGGAAGAAAAATAAACTTATTTTAAAAAAGTCACGATAAGCCACCCGTGCCTTTAGGCCGGCATGGCATGACCTGACTATTGGTGGGCCGTGCCTGGGCCGGAGGTGCAGCCCATGGGCCGGCATAGCCCGGCACAAAGTGCCGACCGAGCCGTACCGGCCCAATCGCTGGTGGGCCATGCCTAGCTATGCTTGGGCCGGGCGCAGTGGCGGATCTAGAAAATCGATTCGTTGGTGTCATAACGTGTCTATCAGTGTCATAGTATACTAATTACACTTAGATTATGGTGTTATAGCATATGGATAAGCAGCTTTGCTATATGTTTTGTCGAAAATCATTGGTGTCGCCTGACACCGACCCTGTTACTGTAGCTCTGCCCCTGGCCGGGCGGGCCTTATGGCCATCTATACTCTAGGACGGTTCAGGTCATGCATGATTTCTGCACCAATCTTTTTTTTAAAACTATTTATCAACCTATCTTCTCCTATTTTCCTCCCTACGGTACTATACATGAACAAGCTCACCCGGTCGCCTCCCCACCGACAAGTGACGCATCCCCGCCCCAATGTGGGGTTCGCATCCCCTGCCTTTGAAGCCGACGTCACAGTTTGCCGTTGCTTCTATCCTGCCCATTCATCTTTAAATCAATGGATGCATGTCTTTCTCCCACGTCATGGACAAATAACAGTCAATTAATTGATACAATCAGTTGTGTTAATTAGATCGATTTAAAACACAACTAATCATTAGCATTGCTAAATATATTTATATAAAAAAAGCCTTACAATACTTTTACGAATAAAGTTCTCAACATTTGATTTGACTATAAGAATTATAGAAAAAATATACTCATGTACAACTGAAACATTTTTTTTCCTAAATAAATGTTAGCGAGACAGTTGTGGGTTGTTTAATATGGAGGTGGGATAATTATTTTCTTCATGTTTCTAAATGAGTGGATATCAAATATATATTTTTTTTTGCTGTCTTTTTTTCCTGGTTTACCGGCCGCTTGAGATTGTTTTCTTCAATTTCTCTAATTAAATGCTGCTAGTTAGTCACGATTGATGGAAGCGGTTGATTGAATGAGGGATGGCGTGGATGAAAGCAAAGGCAAACTTTGCCTTTTGCCACAAAGGCAGAGGATGCGAACCCCCCAATGTGCCACCCCAAGTTGGACAGGTACCAAAAACTGCCAATGGCCCTTGCAAGCCCCGAAAACTGCCAACGGCGCCGGAAATCCCCGCTAGAAGAGATTCCTCCCTCCTACTATATCGTTACAACGCTGTCTTCCCTACGAAAATATAAATACGATACTCTTTAGAATACTCACGGGTAAAATGCTACAGCGGTATCCGTGCGTTTACGGATTTATCTATGTACGTATTAAGAAGGGAAATGTTTGTAAAATAACCAAATAATCTACTCATCTCAGCGTTTGTCTTCTTCAAATTAATGGTTGATGTATCAATTAGAATATATTGAAGAGTTTTAAATCTATAAAGTTTCTTAACACTCATAAGGTTCATCCATAATATGACAACATCAAAAAGCAAATTGGCATCACCGCACCCACACTGTGCAAAAATTTATATTAAGGCCAAGAAGCTCAGATCAATCAATTGTAGCAACATAGGAGAAAGAATAAATGAACATTATGTGTTACACTTGGAATCGTCCTTTGCCAACGATGAAAACATCACCTCTTCATCAAACCCATGGCATTTGTTCTTTGCATATTACCAACGAAACAAACGCTGCAAGTGAAATTTCAGTGGCAATGTTAACTTTATGAAATCAAAGAATAGGAAGGGAAAACTTTTTTTGAGCATAAATATTTAGTAGATGAGTTCATAAAGAGAACAAGCAACACAAATTATTTGGTGGAAATCTCGTATATTTTAGTGCATGGGTCAGTGACAAGGGGAAAAATGTTTAGTAATTAAGGGTCACAACAATACTACAGCAAAAGGATGCCTTTTACTTTCCCTTTTTTTGGGTTACCTTGCTTTTCTTCTTCTTTTTCTTCTCAATGTATGCCATGATCTCCTCTTGTCGCTCAAGAGTCTCCTGCAAGGCCTAAAAGAACATATAACAGGCGTGTTTTAGAAATGGTTTAGTAAGAATAGTAGAACAACATATAATTTGTTAGTCTCAACACATTTAATAATACCGATCTATGGGATTAAGATGTATACACAGGAATTAAAACATAAACTTTGGTAATGTAATAATAATGTTCTTATCATCAGTAAGGTGCAAACAAACTCACCTTCTTGGTCGCGGCAAGCTCCTCCTCCAATGCACTAACACGGCTGACGGCAGTCTTTAGCATCTCCTCCTTATCAGCTGGCATTTCTGCAGGCTTGGTGAGAATCGCAATGACCTTCTCCTCGATATCAGATAGGCGCTTTGTAGAAGAAGCATATTCAGCTGCTGACACAGCCTCCATTGATATCTTGGATAGCTGTTGTGCTTGGATTTTGGATGTACTTTGTGCCCCAAGGGTAGCACCAAGTACCTTCTTTGGCATGTTGCGGCTAACACGGAGCATTGTTGCAATGCTCATGACAAGAGCCATGACACCCCCAAAGAGTGGAGGGTTGGATCCGTTAGAGGCATTTACAATGGCTACAAGAAAAGGATTGTCCAATCTGTCAGTTAAAGACTAACAAAAGAGTAATAATATTAGGTCACAAGATTGTTTAATGGTTAACCTTTGGTTATTGCGACATTCTCATCTCGTGATCCCTTACTCTGGCAAATGGCATCTATGGCCTTCTCTACCATTGGAACATCACAAGAATAAGGTGATCCTGGGGTCTGCATTACAAAAACTCCTTCTATATTAGGACTAAGCTTAGGAATTTATAAAAGAAATATGTGAACCAATACACCACAAGAATGAAAATTTATATGATGACTAATCTTGGGAAAAATTGAGGTTTTACAGTTTCCCTGGAAATGAAATATCATCATGAAGTTACTTGTTCGTGCTTATCAACTGCATTATCAAGTGACGAACCCGCTTAAGCTTATAAGTTAAGACTCATTTTTTTTCATTCTGGTGTTTCATCCACAAGGCATGAGAAATCCTTTTAGCCGTATGGTTCAACACTAACTACAATTTTGTTTGCGCAAAGAAAAAACACTACAAATTTGTTAAAGTACAAAGATGTCATTGTTAGTAGGACAATAGTGGCATTTCTTTTTCTAGAACAATAGTGGAAATTCATCGGAGATAAAGCGTAACTCACAGGAAGCATCATAGGAGGAAGTTCCTCACAAACAGGCGACAGTGTAGGATGTTCAATTCGGGCACGAGATATTTTTCTTGACAAAGTGCGCCCTTCATCTTTGAAAGACTCCTGCTTCTTTATTTTACACAAATAAAATAACAGATGTCTAAGTATTATGATCCAATGCATTTAGAAATACTTAAATATGAATGTGTTACTGCAAAGAGCGGGTAATATCTTTGCTACCTTGGTGTACATGGTGTCATCTTCACAAATCATCATTTTCTCCTCAGCCTCTAGATGATTCAAATTGAGATTTCCACACCACCCAACCCCGCTTTGAACCATCTAAACATAATATAGCATAGAAATTTTGAGTTCCTTTTCCCTTATCAACTGTAATTTAAGAATTTGTTCAAGGATAAAGGATCAGATTGGAGCAGTCACCTTCATGACTTCATCATCCTTCCAGGGGCCCTTGTCAGCCTTCATACAACCACCTTCACATTGGCAAGTTCCACCAAAAAACTCCGGCAGCTCACTGGACAACGGAAATTAATAACATTAAAATGGTGAACATTGTCTTCAAATATGATGGTTAACTTAGAGCATCGGGTGTTCTACCTAGCATCAATCACCTCAAGAAGCTTGCTCTGGTACTTGTTGCCCAACACCTAAAGAAATGCACAGAAGTCACAGATTATCAATAATCAATCTTCAAGTTGAGCACTCCTAGACAATGTATTGGAAGAACACTAACATGAATCTTTGCTGTGGTCTTTGGGTCAAGGAAACTCTTCACTGTGCTCCAAAGAAGTCGGAATCCCGGCCCAGCATTAATGATGAACATTCGACACAGTGTCTAGGCAAACAATTACATGAAGTAAGAATATTAATAAATCTAGTACAAATTTTTGCAGAATTACAACCAATATATTTTACATTGAGGGCATTACCTCAGGGTAGTTATCACCATCAATCTTTTGAAGCTGACCAATAAGGTCTCTTGCAGCTTTGCTGAATTGTTTCATCCCCTAAAAATGCATTTTTCTCTTAGATTATAAATAGTAAAAGTGCAATAATTTAATGAATTATCCAAATATCGCACATACATACCACCCCTTGCACATCAAGAATTGTTGTGCTCTGATCAATGTGGCACTTGGTAGCAATTGAGCAAGCTGGGAACTTAACAGCAAAGTTCTTCTCAAACTCCCTAACATGGTTCTTGATAAAACGATCCATTGTGGTGACCTGCATTAGCCTATTGACATCGATCTGTCCAAGTCGTTCAATGTAGACAGGCCTTCCTTCCTTATCAACCCCATGATAACCTTGAGGATAGCATTCTGCCACCTTGCCAGCTTCTTCAAATTCAAAATCCTGAGATAGAATTTGATGAAAAATGTGTCAACTGCTTATAAACAAAGGTATGTATCAACCATAAAAGGATTAGTCCAAATATAGTTTAACCTTAACCTATTTGATAGATGCAATTACCTCAAGAATGGTATCTGCACCAAATTCCTTTCTCCACCGCAACATGTCAGCCCACATTTGCTTTGCCTTCTCAACATCAAACTTTCTTGCCTTCAAAAACCTGTGTAATCTCGAATTTTAGTAATACTTGTTTTCACATTTGAAACTAAATAACAACATGAAGTGCTATTTTCAGATTATACACCTTAGCATCATGTGGTAATCATCATGCTGAGATGGTAGCAACTCTTCAAGTATAAGGAGCTGACGGAAGGCATCTACAGCCTGCACCTCTTCAGGATCACGTTCATCGGCAATTGAGATGGACATGACCTTGCTACTCCTCCTCCCCTTCTTCATTGAATGCCTTAATTTTTGTGAAGAACTCATTGCCTTCTTCTTCAGTGACATGATTTTGGCTTTCTTCTCATCCTCTGAGTATTCAACATTGGATTTCCTCTTCTCTTCATAGTGACCGTCTAAGGTTGCTGACACATCGTGTATGTTAGTCAGTCATGTATATTGTAATATACCAAATTCTAAATATTTTCTGAACAGTTAAGTTAGAAATTAATTCTGTGATAGTGAAGTAGAAGAATGTCATTGGGGAAAAGGCATACACTTCATCTGAAAATAATGTTTATACTTTGAGACATAAGGGAATATAATGAGTTTTTAATAAAAAAAAAGATAGTATTAGAGCTTAATAATCCACTTTAAACAATAAGAAATGGTTGTGACCATTATTTGCTTTACTTACCAGAGCTTAGACGGTGTTCGAGCGGTCTCGACAGGACTTCTGTCATGACTGTTCCGCCCTATCTAGACCTGAATAATAATGCATGTTATTATTTGCTTATATCACAGGCTATGTCTCAATATATAATAAAGGAGAAAACGAACAATTTCCTGAATATCTTGATATCCTAAAGTATTGCTTGGCAGTATGATGCAGTGTAAAATAATCAGTTTGCAAGGAGTTTTTTAATGCTTTCAGCAGTGGGCATGTTAGACACTAATTGGCCTCATCTCAAGGTAATATATCATAGTCCATCAGTATAATTATAAGTTTAGTAGCATTTGTTCCTTTTTCCAAATTAATGAAAAGATTATAAATTACACATAAATTAATGATAACATTGAGATACCAGATGATGAAAACCTACAGGAGCCTGAAATTGCACTAGAAGACACAAATTAAACGCATTAATTTACAACCATGCCCAAAATTCACATGAACACTTGAATAACAGAAAATAAAATAAATTTCGCTCAAAAATAGCAGGAAATCAATCTAAGGGGAAGATAGGTGTTATGATCCGGAACAATTTGAATAATGCTAAGTCATGACATGCAACACAACCAGAAGCATCAAAAATCAAATGAAGAAATTATAAAGGCCTAGAAAACCACAATGAACCAAGAATGTACCAAAAATCCTGGATCCCCTTCAATTTCAAAAAAAAATAATCCTAGATCCCCTTGACAATCCCTGGCCAGCCACCCAAAGAATCCAAAATATAAACAAGCGACAGCCTTCGACTATAAAATGTTTGGAGTAAGGTGGAAGACAAGCTAGGTGTCGATTTCCTGGTGCTAAATGATGAATGCAACAACTATAAATGTTTGCCTTTTGGTTGTTGGACAGACTTATGGATCAAGCATACCATGTAACACCTACAGTCTTTGTGACTCTATGTAGCTTATGGGCTGCTCGAAATGATCGACGCCATGCTCAGATGCCAGAGAATCCAACATGAGTAGCTGTGAGAATTGTGGCACACATAGAGGAATAAGCGAATGTCCAAGAAAATAAGATGGGCACTGTAGCCCGTCTGACAAAGTATTGGGAAAACCAGAAGAGGGGTGGGTGAAAGTGAATACGGATGAAACTTTCTTAGGAAATGAAAATAGAGGGGCTGCAGCTGTGGTAATGAGAGATGATTAGGGAGATTTTATGGTGGCAGCTGCTGCTCGTGTTTACAGAGCAATCGGGGATACGACGTGCGCAAAAATCTTTGCGTGTAAGCGAGTGATTGGGTTGGGCAGCAGAGTTGCAAAGTTGGTAATTGAGATATATTGATTTATTGGAGGTTGTCAAGATTATGAAACAAAGGGAGTTCAACAGGTTGGTCCATGGAGTGATGATTCAAAATCTCAAAGCCATTTTGATGGACTTCCAGGATTTGAACCTGCGGTGGGTATGTCGTTTGGCAAACATAGTAGCACACAGACTAGCGAAAGAAGGTGTTTCGAAAAATTGTATCTCGACTTAGGTTTCGGTCCCCCTCCCCCTCCCCGTTTTATTTCTTATTTATTAGTAGATGACTGTAAAAGTCCGAGTGACTAGTTTTGGTGTGTTACCCTCAAAGAAAACAAACTGGGATAACAATATAGCATGATTGTTTATTTTGGAACAAAATAATTAAAAAACATTTTGAAAACAAAATCAATTTTCTTGAAAAACAGAAAACAAAATGATTCCAAAAACAGGTGTAAAAACATAATATTTACACGGTAAAAATTCAAAGTTACAAGATCATCGTATTTACAGTGTAAATTCAGTTGGGAAAAAAATCCATTCATAAAGCCAATAGGAGTTATTTTTTTAAGTAATGAACAAAAAGTAACTACGCTCTAGCTAATAATCATATTTATATCAATTTGACTTCATTAATGTGTTAGATAGATCTCCCACCCGTCGGACTCAACGGCACAACGGACCTTGACCGTGCCCAGCCCATTGGCTGGTGGGCCCCTGTCACCCTGCGCCATATAAAACAGAGGGTGGAGACCGGGGCGGCACAAGACACGAGGTTCGCTGCCGCCGCCAACTCCACCCACAAACCCTAATCACTAACAATCATATTCATATCTCTAATCACTATACTGTTACTTGATGGTTCCTCATAAGCCAAAAAAAGATGTGCATAAATCTATATATAGGTGCCAGGTGAGCCTCTCTCTCGGAGGTATGTGTCTCTCATCATAAAGTCTCTCTGAGTTTGGACTACGGCTCTACGAGCAGCGGGCGAACGGCGAAAGAGAAGAAATCCATACAAACTAACGCTTGCACAAATCTGAAAGGAAATCCAAGGGGCTAAACAAACGAAGAAGATTTGTGGACACAATTATAACAAAATCGATAATAACAAGTGCAGAGATGGTCTCCTATATATTTTCCTGAGCATGTACATTGTCAGGTGGGAACAAGGGTTAACGAACGCAAGCGAATTCCAGATCCCCAGAAAGAGAAAGAGAGAGAGAGAGATGAATCAGAAAGAAAGAGGATGTGGATGCTCACCAGGATCCCCTGCTCTCCCCTGCTCTGCTCGATGGAGATCGGCGGCGGCCCTCCCCTGTTGAGCCGCGACTCGTCTTGGCGCTAGGAGCGGAGGAGACGACGAGACGGGAGGATATACTAAATAAGTAGGGGGTTTTCCTTTGGTTTCCTAGTGCGCGCCCACGAGTAGGCGCCAGAGAAATAAGTGGCGCGCACGAAGGAGCCTCTCTCCGACTCCATTTGCTCCTGTGGGTTTGTTTGTGCCTTCAGTCTTTTCTCCTGGATTCTTCATATCGTTTGTTGATTTAAACACAGAAATCAAAATCAAGATTTCATATAAGAGTTAAAAGTATTTACAGTTTAAGTTAGAAGTTTTTAAATTTTCAATTGAAAGTTTTGAATTTAACTTGAAATTTTTAAAATTTAAGTCGAATATTTTTCAAATTTGATTCCAAAGTTTAAAATTTGGCTTGAAAATTTTCAGATTTGAGTTGAAAGTTTTAAACCGTGAGTTAAAAAATTTTAATTTGGAGTTAAAAGTTTCAAATTTTAGGTAGAGTTTTTTTTAAAAAAATATATTTGAAAGTCTTAAATTTAGTTTGAAAAGTTTTATAAGGAAAGAAAGCGGAGAAAAGTGGATAGTGCTCATAACACGACTTAATTATTGCAAAAGAAAAGAAAATAACGAAACTAATCACGTAATATGTACTTAAATACTCCCTCCATTCTAAAATATAAGTATTTTTAGCTATTAATCTGGATAACTATGTGTCCAGATTCATAGCAAAAAATTGCTATATTTTGATACGGAGGTAGTAGATCGCTAACCACGGGTTTTAGTTCTTTGATTCAAACGCTGAGCCGGACAGCACCGCAGGCTGGCTGGCTTGAAAATTTAACGTTTAATATTATGTCGTTATTTGGATATTTAAATGCATATATACGACTATATCTTGACATTATCTCAAAATATAAATTCTCACACTCACGCTTATATACTAAATAGTGAAAATATTAAAAAATATACAAACGTAGACGCTCACAACACGCATGCATACTCACTCATATAAATGCCCACACATCCTGCTCCTATGAGCACATTTGAAAGATAGGCCAACAAATCTTAAATTGATGAAGTCACTATAGGTGTCTCGCTGCCAGCGGGTATGTCGTTGATCACCGAAGAAATTAGCTAAATGCGAGAACTTATGTCAAATCTAGAACTTTAATCCGGTGGGCTAGTTCCACCACACGAAACGTAACCAATTGAGGTACGTTCACTTCGTACCAAATAGTGAAGCGAAAGTTTGGTTCATATTAGATAGATAAAACAAAAAAAAGAGGTAACAGAACATAAAACATGTTCAACAAGATCTAGAAGATAAATTTGTTACTTTGTATCATCGTCAAGTGCAACATATGGACAATTAAACGTAAAACGGTCGACTAAATGCTAAAAGCGAAGTTTTTATGTTCATAAACAATTTTCCCACCGTATTTGTATATGTAGTCTACTTTTTTTTTTTACCAAAATATGTGGTCGACTTAAAGGCTGCTAAGGCCCTTTTTCACGGCACTTTTACTTATGGTTGGAACTTACCCATCTGATTCAACTACTAGACGCATGAGTGCAATTATTCCTTCAGTAACGTATCTATCAACAATAAGATGTCTACGATGATCGACTTCATCAATCTCAAAATATATCGGCCCAGTTTTTGAAAGATACTAGGTGATACTCTGCGTTTTGCTGCGGGATTCATGTATGAGTATACGTTAAAGGAATAAGCCCACTTTGAATTTGCTGCGGGATTTATGTATGAGTATATGTTAAAGGAATAAGTCCACTTTGACTCCCTTAAAAATGACCCGAATCTAATCCATGGCCCTAAACCGTAAAACCGGATATCTTGACCCCCGAACTATTGAAATCAGTGCAATTTGACTCCCTTGTGGTTTTGGAGGGTGGTTTCGCTGACGTGGCGCTGACGTGGCGGTGTTACCTAGTATGTGGGGTTGACGTGGCGCTTAACTGGCATTTGAATTAAAAACATATATATGGGACCCGTTTGTCATTCACACATATTAAAAAAAATTGTGGGGCCCACTGACATGTGGACCCCACATGTCATCCTCTCTCTTTCTTCTTCCTCTCTTATCTCTTTCTTTCTCTTTCTGTTCTCTCTCCTACGGCCGGCCGCGGGGAGCACGGGCTGGAGCTAACAAACTGCGCGTCGGAGCTAAGAACCGATTCGATCGTCGGATTCCGCCGGATCTAACGAACTGCACGTCGCTGCAGTTCTTGGACATGAGCACCAACACGTTAGGCGGCAACATGCAGGAGATTCTTGGCAAGTTCGTGGCGTTGAAATACCTCGTGTTGCATCACAACGACTACACCGGCAGCATCGTCTCCTCCAACGTGCTCCGGCTGCCGCTGCTCGCAAGGCTCGACCTCAGCTTCAACCAGTTCTCCGGCGAGCTCCCTCTCGAGGTGGTCAACATGAAGAGCCTCAAGTATGTGATGCTCCTGGCGAATAACTTCTCCGGTGGGATTCCGGCGACCTACCCGCCGTTCAACTTTGTGTACACGGTGATGATGCGGGAGAATTGCCGCAGCATATGGGTTCGCCTTCTCAAGGGCTACGGAATCATCCCGATTTGCACCAACTCCTCGTCGCCGGTGAGGTCCAACACGATCTCCGGCTACGTGCAGCTCTCCGGCAACAAGCTTTCCGGTGAGATACCTTCTCAGATCGGCGCAATGCGGAACCTCAGCTTGCTCCACCTCGACAACAACCAGCTCACGGGTCACTTGCCGCCGGAGATCAGCCAGTTGCCGCTCGTCGTGCTAAACGTCTCGAGCAACATCATCTCCGGCAGGATCATCACGGGCATGGTCATGTTCATCATGGCCAACCTGCGGGTGAGGTTTCCGGTGGACCAGGACCCGAACCCCGAGTCGCTCTCCTGCGAGAACCCCAAGTGCGGCGGCGGCGGCGGCAAGTGCGGCGCGTTCCATATGTCGGCTACGTCGTCACCGCCGTCCGGATGCTCGTCATCGTGCGTGACCGGGTGCTCGCGCCTCCTCCCGCCTCGGACACGCTACTCCGCCGCCGCAGGGGGCAGCATCCACGCCGGCCGCACACTCCAGCGCCTGCACGCCAGCCCTCCCGCCCCGCCGCGGCCGCTGCTCGGGCTCTCGTCGCTGCCCCTGCCCGTTGATTGCTCCACGAGAGAGAAGGTGAAGAGAAGAGGGGGAGAGAAAGAGAGGTAAGGGAGAGAGAGGGAGGAGGAAGAGGAAGATAGAGAGGATGACATGTGGGCCCCACATATTAGTGGGGCCACAATTTTTTTTTAATCATATATGGGTCCCACATATATTTTTTTAATTCTAATGCCACGTAAGCGCTACGTGGGATGAAAACTAGGTCAACATTGCCACGTCAGCGCCACATCAGCAAAACCGCCATCCAAAACCGCCGAGGGAGTCAAATTGCACTGGTTTCAATAGTTCGGGGAGTCGTCTTGAGGTTTATGGATTAGATTCGAGTCACTTTTAAGGGAGTTAAAGTGGACTTATTCCTATGTTAATTATTGTCGAAATGATGAATGTTGAAATGTTGAGAAAATAATGTGAGGAAGATGATTCGACATATAGTTGTCAATCTCTATAATATTATATTATAGATGATGTGTTATGCTTGTATGGGATTTAAAATAGGCTAGAATAGTAATTGCTAGTGAGTGAAGATGTGGCATGTTTGAATGGGTTTTTAAATGGGCTAGAATAGTAATTGCTAGTGGGTGATGACATGGCATGCTTGCATGTTGAGCTTTAGCTTCTAATAATTGTTAGTGGGCACCAACTATATAGAAAGTATATATTCGTAAAAATATGGTTTGCGGTGTACATTTATAGGGTGTATATATGCGCATGTTTGAGCGCCTACATCCTATATACCTATACAAATCATTCTCACTGCTAGAATTCTCTGCTTCCTGGTGTTTCCACGTCACCCCTTTTTGTTTCCACCGTTGGATCCGCATCGAGCGCTTCCTCCCGCATCGCTCCTCTCCTCTACCGCATCTCGCTGCTTCGCCGGCCCCACGCTCCCCTCCCCTCCTCTCCTCTGCCTCTCCCGCATCGCGCTGCTTCGCGGGCCCCATGCGCATGGACTCCCCTCTCCCGCATCTCGCGCCGCCCCCCCCCCCCCCACCGCATCCACGCCATTCCCCATCCCTCGCGCACTCTGCCACCAGCCACCGCTTCTCCAGGTGGGTCCTTCCAGCCTGTTCGCATCCTCGGTGTGGAAACCGTCATCTTTTGTAACCAGCGATTAGCATCATTAGGGCCTCCTTCCAATCTTCTTTATGTATGGCGATACGCATGACAGGGTTTGGTACTAATCCTGTACTACGATGTGTGAAAACAAGTGATCTTCAGCTTCTCCTCCAGATCCTGACAAGAACATCCGTGGATCGATCTGCTCGGCCAACAAGCAGCTTCTCCTCCCCTCCATAGAAGCATGTCTCTGGACTGATCCTCCATACAAGCACACCCCTAGATTGATCTGTCGGGCCAACAAAGAGGTTGTTCCGCTGCTTGCCGATCTCAGTTGTTAAGTGCAGGCTATTTCCCTCATCCAGCAGTAGGCATTCCAATTTCTTCACTATTCAATTATCAATTTCCAACCAATTTCAGTATCCTAGATCTGTCTGCTCCTTTTCCCCTTTACGTCAGTTTGAATTAGCATACTATAATCACTCCCTTCAATATCTTCACAGATTAATTAATTGCTTTGATTTTGCCATGGGTTTAATTGTTATTGGATTGTACTACTATTGGGGGAAATTTCTTTGATGGTAATACATAACACTAGAATCCTTTTTTATTGCTAATTATACAATTTCTATATTACGCTCCTTTGTTTTTCCCCTTTTTAATTCATTTTGTAATCATTCAGGTCACCTTTGCATCTGTCAAACAACTTTATATTTTTATGTTAGTTTTTGTATTCGATAATGTAGCGCTGGAAACTCTTTTTATCCGCAGCTCATTTGTAAACATGCATGATCTATCTCGATGACATGAAAATGACTGCAGATTATTCCCAATTTATCAAATGGTTGGTGATCCTTTAGTCAGCTGTGTGATTCAGTGAAGTAATGATTGGGATGAATTTTTTTTTATCATATGCAACACGGTGTTCTCATATAGATGTTACTTTATGATCCTTCAGACTTTGCTAATTCTTTATATAACGATCAATAATGGAAAGTTACAGTTTTTTAGGTCACTGTCTCCTTTGATTTTCATTACCAATATTATCTGACCTGGGTTCACAATTTCAGTAATAATAGTATGATCTCAAAATTCTTGAATTAATTACTGTTTATTTACCTTAAGTTTATATATATTGATTCATCTATTATGTTTATTGACCAATATTCCTGTTTGTTTTTTTAGAAATGATGGTGTTCTTGAGACTTCCATCTGTGATACACATATATAATAGGGAAGTATCGAGTATTTTCAACATTGTTCTTCTTGCCCAATAGATTTGGAACCTAAACTTTGATCAATAATAATGTGTTCTGTCTGGGAATAGTTAATCCTACAACAGTCCAGAAAATCATAATATATATACTATACAACCATTCAATTGTTGCCTCTGCGAGGAGTAACAAGCTTGCTCTATACCATTAACCTTATCCTATTAGTCAAGCATGCTTAATTGTGCTTCTGTTTCTGTCATGCACTTCAATCATGCTTAATTGTGCTTCTATTTTCTGTCAGGCACTGTCGTGGTTGTTTTACATGAGGAAGTCTCAATGCACTCAGAAGTGCAACACTGCCATAAGTTTATTTCCTTGCAAAAGTTACTAAAATATCCAGAATTTCAGAATGTATTCTGTATTGCCTTGGTTTCCCTTCTCTTAGTTCTTTTGTTTATCTCAAAGTGAACATGGATCTTTCAAATTCTATTTCAACACAAATATTCCGCAGCAACGCGCGGGGTATCATCTAGTTTCTACTATGTTTCAAAAAAAATATATATTTCATTGACAACGAAATTACTTTTGAAAAGGCCACTGCACATTTGTACCTGGTTGGCAAATAAAAAAAATTTATGAGTTTTCCTTTTTTTTTTAGAAAAGAGATTTTAAGTTTCTCAAGATAAAATTAATTTCGGTAAATGGAATCCTCAAGAATTCAGATAACCCCAGCTATCGATAAAATTAGGGGCAATTGCAAATTTACCACTACTTTGAATCGTTATTGCAAGACTGCCACTAAAAAATTGCAAAAATACCACTAGAACTATCATTCGAGTGACATCCTTGCAATATTGAAAAAAACAGTGGTAATTTGCAAATGCCCCTAAAATTAACACCATCTCACTATCTGTGTTTCCTTTATTAATGTCATGCAAGCATGTCATAAACATTCGTAGATTAAATGATCAATATATATATAATATATTGGGTTTGTTTTCTTTGATGGTACCACCGAAGAGTAACATAAAAATATAAAACGGCAAAGCATAAAAAGGGGATCAGTTCTACAGTTGACCTTAGCTTGAGTACGTGCAACAAATTAATAGTGTATACATCTGGATATTCACCAAATTATAAAATGTTGACAGCCTTCCACCATCTGTTAGCAATGAACATGCTGGCCTTATTTCCCAAATATATATCATGCCGTATCTCCTTTTCTGTTGGATTTGGTCTTCTTTTGCACAAATATATAGATTGGAGAAGATTTTATTCCCATAATGTTTGACAACCTTTTTCATGTTTACTGTGGGAGTGTTTGCTTGCCATAATCTCGTTCCAATGCATGGTGCATCTCTTTTTTTAAGACAAAAAAAATGAAGGGTGCATTATAAAGCAGGGGACAGAAGAACAGTGATTCCTTCCAAAGCATTGTACTCGACTACTCGTGTACGTGCAATCCACTTCAATAAGAAAAATGAAATCAAAAGAAAAGGACGAAACAGGTAACTTTGTTGCATCCAGTTACTTCACAATTTGCAAACGGAGAAGGAAAACAATTAACAAAACAACTCAGTACAGCCTAAACAACCATCTTCCCAAAGAATGATAGAAAGCACATTCTTGGATTCGGACATAAGAGCACTTTAATTTGTGTCTCTTTGATTCAGACTCAACCATTACATACACCACACTTAACATTTTTCTGCTAAGTGCGCACACGTAGAAGCTAGGTTCAAACCTTAAAACATAATTTTAAAAAAAAGATATTTCTTTACAAAGAAATTAAATGGAATTTTCTTATCTAGAAAGAGTCCAATATTCTACACCTATAAATACCAGACATTTGATAGCCCTAAATTAACTTTTTGGTTTTACGAATTATAAAAAGGGTAAAAGTCTAAGGTATGTTCTAAAAAGATATTGCAATACCACGTTACTATTCAGTCATGTGTTCTCTTCATCCTTTTTCATTATTTTGTTGAAAGGAACAAAAACTAGGGAAAATACACTCCATGTTGGTGCAGCAACACAAGTGGAAAGAGATAGTGTTGCTTTGGACAAGGAGGAGCCTGGAAAATACATGCACCTAGCTTCATTCAGCTTTTGACGGTAACACATGCAGTTAAATAGCTATGGAAATGTATAAAAAACTACCAATGATTATTCTTTTACTTTGCATGTGCTGATAAAAGATGATCTTTTAGCCAACGATGCATTTTAGTAATGAAGTCATGTTCTGGAGAATAACCTGAGTTTGGATGCAATTATGTGATAGTACAAGTATGATGGAGCTGGGGGCAAAAAAAATCAGGAGAACTTTTGTGTCTATGGTTAATTTTGTTTTGGCTAGATCCTGGTGAAAGCACTCCTGTTTTGGGGCAATCCTGTCAAAGTCTTACTCTTAAATTGGCAGCACTCAATGATGTATATGTCTAGCTTTCTTTTGCTATGTTGAAAGCAAAACTTGGGGGACAAAATATATTCAGGCTTTAGATGTCCAATGCAGCAACAAGGATCACATTTTAATGTTGAGTGTTCACTGTCCAAGCCTGTCAACTTTCTGCCATTGCAATCTGAAACTCTTAATCTTATTTTGTCTTAAAATGACTCAATTAACTTGTTCATGTTCTCAAATGCTCATAGAAATCAGAGTATCAAATTTTGGCAGTATTTTTATCACATTCAGTATTGAATCAGAGTCCCAATTCACATCAATTTTCGGTCTCATTTCATATCTGTACAATTCCAATCCCAATTTCTCAAACAGGTGTTGTCGCCCTCATTCAGAAAGCTATGATTGTGGTGGTGGTCGCCTCCCTCCCTTGGCAGCAACAGTCGCGCCTTTCTCCCATGCTAGTGCGGCTTCTTACTGGCATTCCTCCGACGTGGGTGGTGGTACCGCCGCCGTGGAAGCCGTTGTTGTTGAGGACGCCACCGCAGTGGAAGCTCTCGCACGGGGGAGAGGGATGGAGAGGAGGACGGCGTCAGAGGAGTCTTCGACTCCTCGGTGGTCTGCTCCTCCCACGCCCACGCCAGGGATTGCTCTTTTGTTTTTTTGGCAAGGGCGGATTGACGAGCAGCGTGCTAGCCGGATCCTATGTGGTTTACCTCAACTGCTGACACATGATCGATTTACCTCTTTGTAGAATTGTAGGTGGTTTTGACAGTAGTTTCGTCCTATGTGGTGTCTAAGTGGCACTTTGACTCGGTCTTCCACGTGATGTGGAGCATAGATGGCATTTTCCCAATCGGAAAGAAAATAAAAATAGGCAAGGCCCACATGTAAATCCCTCGAGGAAAAAGTAAAAACACAATGGGCCCGCATACAATCCTCTCATCCTTCCACCTCTTACCCGGCCGGCGAGATGAGACCGGAAAGGCCGCGGCAATAAGATAGAGCCGGAGGAGGGCGAGCAAAGTGTCGACGGTCCAATCTCCTCTGCATGCTCAAGCCGTGCCGTGTCCACGTTGCCTCTCCCAAGCTCGAGCATAGGAAGGGGGATATGGGCGGAGAGGAACGTGGCAGGATCAAGTCGGTAGCCGTGAGGTGAGGCGGAGAGGAACGTGGCGGGACACTGGCGGTGGCGAGGGCCGAGGGAAGGAGAAGCTCAAGCGTCAAGGGGAAGGAGCAAGCGCGGTGAGGTAAGGCGGAGAGGAAGGACGCTCCACCGAGGCACCGAGCTCGATGACGTCCCCAACCACTCGGCGTACCTGCCCCCACGGATATGGGCGAACCAGGGGTCGCTCGAGGAGGGCATTGGAGGAAATCGACAAGGGCACCGTCCGCCGGTCAACTCCCTCCTCTCCACTCATACCGTACTCCCCACGTAGTTTTGGCCTTGTGTCGCGGTCGACCACATCCACCACCACGGCGTCACCTACTTTGTCACCGTCGTAGAGGGCTCGCCCGCACGACCAAATTTAGTGGCCTGCTTTGGTAGGGAGAGGGGAGGGGAGGCGACTGCTCTGAGGCCGAGCAAGACTGACTCGAGCAATGACAGTAGCAGCAGCACTACCACCACCTCGACGTCCACCGTCGGCGCAGCTCCCCCTATGTCATCATCTCCTCAAACGACGGCACTAGTGGTGCTTGCTCCAACTCCTTTAATAGCTGCTACATCACGTCGCAGCCGCAGCCACCGCCGGCAGCATACTCCCTCTTCCTTAGTCCCCTCCGTGGACCGCGACGGTCACCAACTTCCAATCCTTCTTCTTGACCTTAACAGCCAAGGTGGCCAGCGACCTCGGGGAGGGGTACCGCGCGACAAGCTTGTCCATCAAATTCCTGGTGTCCAGGCGGCGACGGCGGTGCCATCCCTACATACGATGCCACGAGCACGCAAACAGAGGTGACGACAATGACGGAGAATGAGAAGCAGCACATGATGGCACACTTGTGTCCCTCCCGCCACCTCCCTACACCACAGCTGATGCCACAGCACCCGCTGCCTCTTCCGCTGGTGGCCACCCCAGTAGCTCCGTGTGATGCGAATGAACGAAGGAGCGACGCCCGACGTCCCTCAGACGTTGCACGCGTAACGTCAGACGATCCACTTCCAAATATCATATGCATCACATGTCTATATCCTCCATTCTAAAAAGAATTAACTTCTAAAGTTGAATTGGATAGGCATCAGTCCACGTTCATCCTTAGGCTGAGTTTGTTTGTTGTATTTCTCAACTCACCCCTTATTTTTCACGCGCACGCTTTTCAAACTACTATTTTTTAAGTTACTTTAGAAAAATCATATTAATCTATTTTTTAAAAAATATTTAATTTTTAATTAATAGTCGCTTTGTTTTATGTGTAGGTTGGATTAGTTACCAAGCCAGGGCAACAACGCAGCCTATAGTTGAACTACGTGCTTGTCATGACAAGGCCTGAAGTAGGAGGCCCAAGAGGCCGGTATTATTGGGCCTGATGGCCGAGATCCTGCCCAGAGTTGGAGATCGTGTGATTGGCTGAGCTATATAAACGAATAATTCACTTTATAGGTCCCTGAATTTGTCAAGTCTGAAAGTCACTCCTAACCGAAATACGAGATAACGAATCCCTCAATTTACAAATAGGATCACTCCTATTTATTTTAAATCCTAGGCTGTATTATGTCCGGTTTTAGCTGATATAACAAATTGAATCATCGTAGGACCATATATCAGTTGTAGGTGCTTTCTTCCTCCCCTCTCTCTCTCTCTCTCTCCCCATGTCTTCCAGCGGGAGCTGCGGAGGGAGCAGACGAGGACGTTGAGGACGGAGGCGACGCATGAGTAGGAGCTCTCGATGCCACCTCCGCCGCTGTCGCGGCCGTGGCGACAACCGCCGGTGTCAGCCCAAACCTTGCCGGCGGTGTTGAGGCGTGGCGATGGCGGTGGCGGGTGGGCGGGGAAGCGGAGGAGGCGGTGGCGGTGGTCACTTGTGGCTGTGCCTGCGGTGGGGAGAGATGGATCTTGGGTGGAAGCTGCTGGGACGGAGATGGCGGCGTCATGGACTCATCGTCGTACGTCAGCGTGGGGTTGGTGAATGGCTGAATGCGAGCGCCGACATGGGCTTCTCGTGTTTGGTGGTGTCCGTCCGGCTCATCGGCGGACGAGCACGAGGCTACGGGCAGAACGGCGGCTCTGGCTTCGGCTCCACGCGGCCGCCGGCGTCGATGGGCTTCGACGACGCCACAGGAGACATCTTGTTAGCACCATCTCCTCTCCACCACCAGCGGTGGATGATATCAGCACATATATACTCTGAGATCTGCTGGGCCTTGCACTGGCATATTGGGTACGTACGTCAACTACAGTATCTCCATTCTTTTTCTCGGATTCACGTAGCAAAGCTTCAATACAATTACTTAATTTGTCACAAATTTTGTAGCCCTGGTGTTCCCCATACGTGTAAAAATCTTAGAAACGCAACGCTTCCTTTTGCACTGAAACAGTAGCAATGGTATCACTTTCTAAACATATTTCCAGTTGATGTAATGAGCAAACTCAGGTGGCCTTTTTCTTCTTTTTTTTTTGAAAAGATACTGAGGTGGCCATTAATGTTGGCATGTTGTTGATTGGCATGACGTTTTATACTGATACACGTGAAAATCAGCTGAAATTATTGGTAACACTGTACAGGACTTACCTTGATATATTCAACTACTGCATTATATATTGCACTCTAAGTACTGGTCATCAAATTTTGGGAGTTGTCCAGGGACAATAAAATCAGCTGATGATCACGAGGGTACTTGTGATATAGTATATTGTTATTACTGTTTTTGTCTTGTAAAATTAAATCTGGGGGTCGCATAACTTGTAAAAACTTTCACATAGGCTAGCATGCTAGTGACAAATTAGTGACAGTCATAAAGATATAAGCATTTTTTTTCTTGCACCGTTGCATAACATTTTCCTTAGGATGTTAATCTTAAGCTCTATAACTACAAGTTCATCTTCTTATCGTACAGTTGCAAATTACGGTATAACAGCACAGGAGGAGCTCCTGTTTCTTTCAAACAGAATTTGTTGATTTCGGCAAGTCTGCTGGTATGATCAGCGTCTGGTCGTTGCGTAGACTTGAACTTTTGCACTCGTTTCATGCTACAGCTCATCGTCTTTTGTGCCTAAGTCGAAATCTTTAAGAATTAAGAAACTATATATTCTCCCATAGATGTCAGATAAGAAAAAAAAAAGATAAGTACTGTATTTTGTTCTGGGTCGACACTTGCTTATAAATGAGTACGTAATTAGCACAAGGAAAATAAAAAGGAGAGAATTGTTAATGAAAAAGAAATGGCACGCGTTCCACGTGCATGGCGCTTGGCCTCATCAACAAATTAACACGAGATGCGTCGTCGTCAGTTAAGAGTACTTTTGATTTTAATTTGGACGTGGTGGCATCGCATAGGCACGAACGTGCCTACCTGCACTGCACTGCACACCACACATATTGTGATCATGTCATGTACTGATGACTCGCAGGTACACTCTAAAAGCTACTCAATCTGTCTTATTTTAAACACAACCATGACTTTCGTGTCCAACTTTAATTTATCGTTTTATTTAAAAATATTTTTTTTAAAAAATAAAAGAACATAAATCACGCATAAAGAACTATTCATGTTTTATCATCTAATAACAAAAAAAATTAATTATATACAAATTTCAAATAAGACAGACGATCAAACTTAGATACGGATCAACTCATGACTGCGCTTAAAATGGGATGGAGGGAGTAGCATTTGTATGGATAACAGAATTTCTAGAATCCGAGAAAAAATGTTTAAGCAGTCATGAATCTTATCGAACTTTTTTTTTTGGTATTACACGGTGGCATGCTCCCTTGCTACTATTACTAATTTTTTTTTATTGTTTGGTTCAGTTTGTCATGTTACATGCCAGATGCGTCACACTTTCATATTTTGTTAGGTTAGTGTTTGGTTCGTTATTATAAGTATGATAACTCCCATTCTACTAGCTCGTTGCTCCGCATATCATAGGTCCTTTTCAAAAAGCTTCTAGCAGCTGCAACTTCTATCACAATTTTCAATTAACATAAGCTCCTCAAACAGTTTAGATTATCGTCCACATTATGAGAATCTATAGCTATGTATTCTGTAAAATCAACTTTGTCAGAAGCTAAGAAACTCAGCCTTTTTATATTCTCATAAGTTTGCTTCTCTCACCAACAGTTTCTCATAATCGTAAGTTTCCCTAAGCATAGCCAGACTCATTTTATAGCTAAATATTGCTATGAGGCCATTTATTAATTGGCTACACTTTGTATGATTTGTCAGGTGGTTAGCTGGCGCGTGCCGCTAGCGCGCACTCCTGCTTAACTACCTCTATTTGTTAACACTTGACAGTCATGACAGTAATTAGGAAAGATTATGAAGATTTTTCTTTTTTTGAGATTTTTTTACTAACAGATCGAAAAAATTTTAAGTTAGATTTGAAAACTTTCGATTTAAGATTTAAATTTTAAAGTCAGATTTAAATTTTAAAAAACTTTCTACTCGATATTTGAAAACTTTCAACTCAGATTCGAAAACTTTTCAACTTGAAATTTAAAAATTTTCAAGTCCAAATTTGAAAAAAAAACTTTCAACTTGAGATTTGAAAACTTTCAACTCGAGATTCGAAAACTTTCAAGTCCAGATTTGAAAATTTTGAAAACTTTCAACTTGAGATTTGAAAATTTTTAAGTAAATATTTAAAAATTACTAGTGAATTAATCACTGGTAAAAATAGGAAACTAATCACTAGTAAACTAATTACGAATTTTTCTCCTACCCTTGCGGCAGCGAACTGCGAAAAAAAAAGGAAAAAAGAAGAAACGGCGGTAGCAAACTGCGCAAAAAAAAAAGAAAAAAGAGAAAAGAAACGTGCGCACGCGTGCGTAGGCTGTGTGGGCTGGAAATACGCGCCGACAACGCGCGCGCGAATTAGCATTCTCATGCTTTTGGCAAGTTAGGTGGTCGTAAAAAAAGTTAGCTTCCAACCATCATACCACCCGTGTTTCCCGAAACACATTTTCCATATCTACATCTACAAGACGCTGGCTCTTAATTTTTTTTATTCTCTAATACAATGTACAATTATGGTTAGCCTGTTGTGATATTTATGTAGATATGGAAATAGTATTGGGAAAGTAGATGGAGTAGTGGTGCATTACTCGCAGTTACCATGTTCAAATATTTTATCCTTTTTTTTAGTAAAAAATCTGTTTGTTGATCCCACAAACTCATTTCACATATAGGGGCATAACAACGGCTTAACAAATGCATGTATGCACAATTTAAATAATAGTTGTATTGAAAAGTAGGGATTTTTCGTACGAATCAATTCAATCCCCACGAAATTTCTCAAAATTAAATAACTCCATTAAAAAAACATTAAGAAACATTTTCGTTCTATCCGAAGCTTAGGGGTAATAGGGCCTAATATTTTCACTTATGTTTATACTTATCAGCTAAAATTTAAATTTTCAACCTTAAATTTGAAGCTGATTTTGAGGTTTTTTATCGAAGTTTATTTTTCAGCATTTGCTTTTAGATCGCTAAGAACACGTATATAAAAATTTTACTCAAAAATTACTTTTTGCTTGCGAATATGTCGTTTTGCTTATTGCACGAATAAGGGAAATGATGGCTCCAATATTTATCTTTCCATTAATTACCTACCCGAATCAGCGTAACTGCCATTAATTACCGGCCATAAAAGATAAATAATGCCATTTCTTTATCTTTCCCGCGCTTTCAAAGCTGGCCTTCTCCATTCAACGGTCAAACATTCAATTCCATTCCTTGCATGCCGTGTTGCCTTCCAACCCTATATAAAACCTCACCTCTCTTCTTCTTCCTCCATTGAATCGATCTCCTCCTCTTCAAGCAACTCAACAATCTCTCCCCGATCCATCCATGTCGTCGTCCTCGCCGTCGCTGCTGTCTCGTCGGAGTACGGCGGAGCTGGAGCTGCCTGTCCCGCCGGAGTTCCGGTGCCCGATATCGCTAGAGCTGATGCGCGACCCCGTCGTGGGGCCAACCGGCATCACCTACGACCGTGCCGGCATCGAGGCGTGGCTGCTCGCCGCCGGAGCGGGGAAGACGGCGGCGGCGTCGTCGACGTGCCCGGTTACCAAAGGTGACCTCCGCGCCGACGACCTCGTCCCCAACCACGCCCTCCGCCGCGTCATCCAGGCGTGGTGCGTCGCCAACCGCTGCCGTGGCGTCGAGCGGATCCCCACGCCGCGGGTGCCCGTCACGCCGGCGCAGGCGGGCGAGGTGCTGGGCGAGGTCGAGGCCGCCGCGCGGGCGGGCGACGCGGCGAGGTGCGTCGCGGCGGTGCGCGAGGTGGGGCGCCTCGCGCGGGAGTCCGACCGGGACCGCCGGTGCCTCGCGTCCGCCGGCGCGGCGCGCGCGCTCGCCGCGGCGGTCGCGTCGTTCCCCGCGGCGAGTGACTCGGCGTCGGCGTCGTCGGTCCTGCTCGACGACGTCCTGGCGGCGCTGGTGCTCGTCATGCCGCTCGACGAGGAGGCCATCGTGGCCATCGGCTCGTCGGCCGCGTCGGTGGCGCTGCTCGCCAACGTCGCCAAGCACGGCGACCTGCAGAGGAGGCTCCAGGCGGTGGTCGTCATCAGGGAGATCGTCGCGTTGTCCTCCTGCTGCTCACGCAACGGCGGCGCCGCCACCGCCATTGATCTCAGCGACAACCTTGACGGGATCATCGAGGTGTTGGTGAACACGATCCGGGACCCGATCTCCCCTCAGGCCACCAAGGCCTCCCTCGTCGCCGCGTACCACCTCGCGCTCGCCGACGGCCACGCTGCGGCGCGCCTCGCGGAGGCCGGCCTCGTGCCGTCCCTCGTCGAGCTCCTCATCGACGGCGACCGGAGCACGGCCGAGAAAGCGCTCGCCGCGCTCGACGCGACGCTGGCGTCCGAGGCCGGCAGGGCGCGCGCCCAAGCCGACGCGCTCGCCGTGCCGGTGCTCGTCAAGAAGATGTTCCGCGTGTCCGACACGGCCACCGAGCTCGTCGTCTCGGCGCTCCACCGCATCTGCAAGAAATGGCACGACGGTGATGACGACGAGGTGGGGTCGCCGGCGGCGAGGCGGAGCGCCGTCGTGGAGGCGGTGCAGGTGGGCGCGTTCCAGAAGGTGATGATGCTGCTGCAGGTTGGGTGCAGGGATGCAACCAAGGAGAAGGCGACTGAGCTGCTCAAGCTGATGATCAAGTATGAAACTAGAGGAGGAGCTCACTGCATTGACGCCATGGATTTCAGAGGGCTCAAGAGGGTTTCTTGAATCTTAAAAACTAACTTGTAATTATGATAATATGACTTAGATTAGTTACATCATGAGAGGGTTTTTAGCTAGGAAATGTACAAAAGTTTTAAATCTTTTGTCTTTTGTCCAGCAAATGAGTTATGGATCAAATTGGTAACTTGTGAAATTTTGATGTGCTTGAAGGTAACTTCTTGTTTGTCTGAACATATACGAGTTTCCAAATTTCATACAAGTTTGAGTTTAACATTTGTAGCGCTGTGTGAAAAAAAAACTTTGATTCCAAAATCAGTGGCCAGAGTCGAGCATGTGACTTCTTGATTTCAAAGGGACTAGGGACATCGTAGATCATAAAGTTATGATACAGCTTCGCTACAAGAGTTATGATATAGCTGCCAGCTTTGAATGATTTATGCATCAATTACATATCCAAAAGTGAGCCAAAATCTTACATCAAGAATTCGTCACTCCTGAAAAATTTTGATGTGCTAGCTTGAAGTTAACTTCTTATTTGTTTAGGTAGTCTGAACAAATACGACTTTCCAAATTTCGTACAAGTTTGAGTTGAACGTTTGGAGGGATTTATGAAAAAAAAAATCTTCATTATCTAAAGAACTAAAAATAAATCTTTTGATTCAAACTTAGTGGCCAGAATCGAGCAAGTCATGTGTTGATTGCCAAAAAAGTTATGATACAGCTTCTCTACAAGAGTTATGATTATCTTGCAAATTGCTCATCCAACAGTGAGCCAAAATCCTACATCAAGAATTAGGCACCGTATTATGGCTACGCTTCATGCCAGGATGCTCTAGGTTTCTTATTTTTGGCACACCAACTTCTATTGCCTAATTGCTATCAGTCTTATATTGTAGGTAACTAAACATAGAGTAAAATCAATGTCCAGTCCTTAAACTTAGATCGTGGTCACTTAGGTCTATAATCTTATAAATTGCATATTTAGATATGTAATCTTGATTTACTGTATCACTAAGGTCCAAAGCACCTTTTACTAGTCTTGGGTGGCAACCATTTTGCATTTTAGCCTCACCGTGCACAACCATCTAAGCGCCACAGACTCGTCAAAGGGTGTTTAGACCTTGGATGATACATTAAACCAATTATATACCTAAATGAGCAATTTGCAAGATTATGGACCTAAGCAGCATTCTGATCCATGTTTAAGGACGTATTTTAGTCTTAATCATATATGGGACCAAAGATATTGACATGTTGTTAGTTTCTCCTCATACATATCAACAATGATCAACAACATTTCGTCAAAGTATATTCCCATTTTTCTGCACACAGAGAGTTCAGTCTGAGTATGCTTCGAGCTCAGTCTAGTGTCCATTTGCCCATTATCACTGTGAGCTTGTGTGTTTGTCAGCTTCCTTTCCATCCTTTCAATGTCTTCCATTAAACATGATCGTTCTATTGTCCATGATCTATCTTATGCATTCAAAATTGTGGAATATGATAGCGATCGTTCATCGTTCAAACTATTGCACTTTGATTAATCTTTCAATCCAGACATCTAGTCAATGACAACATCATCAGGGGAACAAAATAATAATCTTAACTAGTCAGCTGAACATGATTTATCTCTTATGTTTATCTAAAGGACGGACTGTTTATTCACTCTCTGAATAATTCAATAGCTGAGTGCTGCTCCAGCCATCACCATGTTTGAATTACAAAATACTAGACAAGTTGCAGAGAACCAGACATGCATCATTCCTCTCTTCAGAATAATCCAACTTAGTAGGCTTCTATTCTAACTCGCATCGCGAAAGTGCAGCAGATGATTCAGATCATCCCAAAACTTCTGAATGATATAATTGATGCATTAGCTCACCACGAGGAAGAAAAACTCAATACAACGTGAGCTGCATTTATCTTGTCATGACAGATCAAGATCAGGATCTAGAAGCACATAATAGTAGTAGTCAAAACACTGGTGCTGCATGCTTCTGCAAAAAACCACTTGGAAAGAGCCAACAAAGCAGGATAACTGTTCTTCCTACCAATGTGGTAGGCTCAAAGCCAAATAAAGTCACAACATAACTGAATTCTTTTGACTGTAAAGCGTCTGAGTTCCAAGTTTATGTATGATATGTCGGTACTTTATATCATTTAGGAGGACAACTAAACTCTGCTTAATTCCCCTAAGAGATATATTGTTTGCTTCAAAAGTAGGGGCAATGCATTTTGTGAATGCTATATGCTACATGTTGGTACTTTTAAGGATGATTGCTAAAATCTTTGAAGTGGAAAACAATTAATACTACTTACCGAGTTACCACTGGAATGTTGCTTTAGAGCAAGTTCAATATTATAGCCAACTACTAGTTCCATTTTATCTATAGCCAATCTAATAACTCATTCATACAATAGTTACATACTACACTATCAATAACTGGTCCCACCTGTCATACACACACTGCGTCTTGGAGTCCGTACTATAGCTGGCTACAAATCTGTAGCCCGCTGCACCTCTCTCTCCTCATTTATCTCCTTAAAATACGTTTGCAGCTGGCTTATAGCCTGCTATTGTACCTGCTCTTATACTCCCTCCGTTTTAGATTATAAGACGTTTTGACTTTGGTCAAAGTCAAAATACTCTAAGTTTAACTAATTTTGTAAAAAAATAGTAATATTTTTAACCTATATTATGAAAATTTATTCAATTATAGATTTAATAAAACTATGCTGGTGTTATAAATATTACCTTTTTTTTGCAGAGTTAGTCAAACTTAGAGTAATTTGACGTCTTATAACCTGAAACGGAGGGAGTATTATATTTGCTACTGAGGCATTATACTCCATGTAGTTTTCAGTTAAACATTTTGAGAAACCCTTCTCTACGAAAGATTCTTGAATCCAACTCAATGGTGACAAATCAGAGTGGAATATCTTGCATGCCAAGACAGCAATTATAAAGTCATGATAAATCTGACAGACTTGAAAGATCTATGCATTATTTAGATGCCCAAAAATATGTTATAATCCTATTTCTAGAATTTGGCACTCTACTTTTCATGGTCATGCTTCCAAGAGGTTCTGGATTTCTTATGTTTGGCACAAGGCTTCTGTGGCTCAAATACTATTTGCCTTTTTAGATTCCAGGTTAATGATAGACCATAGATATTCACATGCTGTAAGTGTCTGGTCACTCTATGTCTCTGTCACACGTATAAATATGTTTGATTGGGTTTTGTCGTTCATGTTTTGGTCAAAGTATTCCCATTTTTCGACTTTCAGAGTTCACTACATATATTCTCAATATCCTGAGAGTTCAGTCTATGCCCATTTGCCCATTATCACTGTATTCTTGAGGGCACTATCAACTCGTGTGTTTGTCGCCTTCCTTCTGGACCCTTTTCAGTATCTTCTATCAAATAGCATCTTAAATATTTGCATAGAGGCTACAATCTGTGGTATGGATTCAAAATCGTGGAAAATTATGAAGACAATTCTTCGTTCAACGCTTGAAATAATCTTCCATGCCTGTCGATGAAGACGTCGTCATCAACTATTAAATACTCCTGTTGTTACGTTGTACATGAAAGATCAGCTCAGCTAGCTCTATCCTATATGCATGAAGCTATACTATTGGAATAGGTAGCTAGGTTTTTTTTTATTCCACTCTGGATGGCATAGTTGTTTTAGAATATCGTTATAGATTCTACGTGTTTTCTAATCGGTATTTCAGTTTGATATTATTAGGAGGAAAAAATGGGCATTTTTCCCATAACTTTGAGTCTTTTTATTTGTTGACTGTTGTTGAATAGTCCCACATTGGTTGTGGAAGGGCAAAGAACCTAAGATATAAGTGGGGGAGCCCCTCACCTCAAGGCTAGCTTTTGGGGTGGGAAAGGCCCTTTACGATCCTACAATTGGTATCAGAGCCTGCCTAGGTTAACATCTCTGGCCCGATGGACACGTGTGAAGGCCTGATGGACCGTGGGTGCCTGCGGGGCCCGTATACCTGATGGACCGTGGGCCGGTGGGGCCCGCATACGGTGAAGGGGCGGTGAAGGGCTGAGGGACACCAATGTGTGAAGGAGGGGCGGTGAAGGGCTGAGGGACACCAATGTGTGAAGGAGGAGATTGTTGAATAGTCCCACATTGGTTGTGGAAGGGTAAAGAACCTAAGATATAAGTGGGGGAGCCCCTCACCTCAAGGCTAGCTTTTGGGGTGGGAAAGGCCCTTTACGATCCTATAACTGTGTGCTTGTTGGTAGAGATCGAAAATGTAAATCATTTCCATTTTCTGAAAAAAAATGGTTCTCAAGGTTTTGTTGTATATTCACTGAATATTCAGTTACCTCTGTGTTGCATCTCCAGGCATCACCATGTTTGACTGGCAAGATTATCTTTAGACTAGTAGCAGATCAAAACCACTTACCTGCCTCTGTCTTCAGGGTATCGGAATGCGCCGTTGTAACTCGCAGAGGTGCATCAAATTAGTCCAAAACTTCTTGTGAAAAATTAATACGTTGGATCACCATCAGAAGGAAAAACTCAAACCAAGTGAGCTGCATGCATTGCTCAACATAAATCATCAAGGTCAGGGTCTAGACACACATACCCAGTAGTGGTCAAAATCAGGTGCTGCATGCTTCTGTAAAAACAAAAACCACTTGGAAACAACCAACAAAGCAAGATGTGTGTTGTTGCTACCAATGTGGGTAGGATGAAAGAATAATATTAAAGTATAATAACTGAATTATTGTGACTGCAAACTATCTGAATTCTACGTTTACGTGCACGTACACGTTGCTGCTTCAATTTATATAGGAAATGTAACTAGTTTTTTGCTTAAAGGTAAGCATTTTACTGTTTGTAAACAAGGCCATGCATCTGAAAACTTGTTTGTAAACAAGGCCATGCATCTGAAAACTATGTAAGCTAGATATATATGGCACATCCTAGCTAGGATGCAAGCTGAAGAACCCTAGAGTATCAAACAAGTAATATTATTTATGATTTTTAAATTTGTTGTTTTGCATTGTATGCTCCCTCCGTTTTGAAATGGTTGACATTGGTCAGTACTAACCAACATCATCAGAAAGAAACAGAGGGAGTATTTTTTACGGAGGCTTTATATTATACTGCATTGATACTGTTTTCATATTTTTATCAAATACCTTGCATATAGTTCAGTGTGTGCCTTTACTAGTTAGAAAGGAAACTCCAGAAGATTACCAGCTTGTACCAAAAAATATTATGCAAGATACATCGGTACAAGAATCCGAGTTTGCAATTTCGGTAACCACTAAAATTTCGGTTGTTGCCAAATTTTAAAAATTTCATGAATTTTGGAGTCTTTTGTCCGAAACTATTTGAAATTTGAACAAATTATGAACAAATTCATAAATATTTGAAAAAAATCCAAAAAAAAACAGGGGAGATTTGTGCTTACCGATAGGGTCCAATTAAAATACCCAAAATTTCAAACCATGACACGAATACGTGGTTCTCACAAGCTATGGATCCATGGGGAGAGAAACCAAAGGTTTCAGGGGAGTGCATCATATTTTTAATTTATATAGACTAGCTTTTCCTCATATTTTACTTGTTTTTTTCTGATCACCAACCAATCTAGAATAAGAACAGTATTAAGTGAAGACCATAGACCAAACACAGCATCTAGATATCCTAGAGAAGAAAGATCAGAGGAAAACAATGAAGGATCTGCATTCTTAACTATCTTCAAAGGTGGACACCTCATAATTTCATATGAACAATGACACCAATGTTCACTGTGAGATGAAACAATAAACATAAACAAAACCTAGATTGAGCCCACCTAGTTTGTGCCTTCAGTGAGCCGAGTTTAATTTAGGTATGTGATAAAATAGATTAACATTTAGGATGAAACATAAATCTCAAGCAACAGAACTTCTTGTGTGGAGTTCTTTTTAGATACACCAAACTGAACCGTTCATTGTACAGTAATTCAATGGCCATTATTTCTCTTAACTTTTGGTGATAATGTCATCTATTAATATTTATAATAAGGTCTATTAATACAAATCATTGCAATCCAACATGGAATTTATAATGGAATCGTTGAAATAATTTTAAATTTTGACTTGCATATAATTTATCTTTCGCATAATGGCTAAATAAAGTCCTTTTTCTTCATGCAAAACTTATTTTTGCATATTTGTATATTTACATCCATTCTTTCTATATATTTAAAGCTATAATGCTATAAAGGGGCTTTTAGGTGAACCCACACCATCAAGAATACATGAGCCATTATATATTTTATCTCAAAAACTATTCATCGTGGTGCCATCATATTCAAACTTTATCCTCTCTTTAGTATTCCCCACTGCAGTCTAAGGTGTGGGGAATTTTTAATAAGCAAACTGCAGATTTTCCTCTACCTTACTCAGGGTGTGGGGGGCCATAAACACCTCCCAATAGTATGTGTGAATTTGATTGATATGCATTGCTTGATCAAAAAATAAACATGCCTGAACTGAAGCTAGTGAAACATATACATGTAAGGCTTCTCGTTGCCTATTCAAATTCTTGGTCAAACTTTGTTGTGTTCAAACCAGTCTAAGGTGATCTTGCGAAACTACCACCACATCATGGATGGGTGGTTGGTTCTTGGTTGAGCTGTTTACCAGTCAATCCCTACCACCTATTACAGAGACCAGAAGAGACAACCAGAGAGACCTTGGAAGATTCACATGTTCAAAACAAGACCTGATCTGCCAACATAACAGTGTACATAAAGATTCAATGATTGGATAAACCAAATACCTAATCCATTGCAAGAAAATTATTTTTCAAACTAGTTTAAAAACTCTGAAGTTTGGGGTGCAGATCTATTGATATTTTTCCTTTAGACATGTCTGATCCCATTTGTCAGTGTGACAAAGGATCTGCATGCATTGGACGAGCTTGGAGACAAGTGACAGGTCAAAGTAGATCAGTCAACAAAGTTAAGGTCCTAAAATAGGATCAAACCAAACAGTGCATCTCCTTTTCGGGAAAGAAAAGTTGGCACTGTAATTTGTTACTCACTCTTTCCCAAAATACCTTTAATTTTAACCATATAGATACTCCCTCCGTCTCATAAAAATTACATTTCTAGCTAATTTAGGACAAAACAGTAGGATTAGAAAATGACCACAATGACCTTATTTAATGAACCCATTGCATACACATATTCCATATATACAAATGATTAAAAGAAAGTTTGAGAGAATTAACCCATATAATTAGCATACTTAAATTACAAGCTGAGAGAACTTAAGGAAACTTATCTAGATGAATCAATTTGCTGGGCCCCACATGGCTAGAAATACAATTTTTAGAGGACAAAGCCTTAGAGCTAGAAATGCAATTTTTTTGGGACGAAGGTAGTACAAAACAAGGTAGAGACAAGATGACCAAAATGCCACTTATTAATAGAAAAATAGTATTGGTGGCTTGATAGGTAAATATTAGGTATGAGTATGGAAGGAATTAATAAAGCTCATCGATTTATGGACCGATGACAGATAACAGAATAAAAGTAAAGTTATTTTGGGATAAAAATGATGTAGACTAAGATAACGTTTCTTTCTCACAACCTTTCTCAGCAATGCCAATAACTATGGGCAAGAAGGCACATCTACTGCTTCATCCATTTCCAAATATAAATATTTATTGGTTCTTTAAGTAGATATTAAGATTCGAGAAGAAAAGACTATAGTGATGGTTCAGTAAATGAGGGGCGGTCAAGAGCGGGAGGGAAGTTGAGAGTAAGATATATACAAATCTCAATGACAAGTGATTGATAAGACCAGTACTACTCTAGAATGCTTATATATATTGTATACATAATTCGAATCTAAAAATATTTATATTTGAAAATAGAGGGAGTAAAATATTATAAGTATAAACTGCAATTAGAATGTTGCCATAATATCTAAACTACACTTTACATAAAAATATATTGCATAAATAGGGGGCCTCCTACCCCGTGTGTGCGCGCGGGGAGATTAACTCGCGCGCGGGAATAGCAGTGCGAGTAACATTTCTACTTTTCTTTTATGTTTTCTTTTTTTTGGAAAAATAACCGCCCGCACAATTTATTCCTTTTATTTAGGACACAATAAATTGGGATATGTACGGGAATTTAGCTGCAACAAACTTTTAAATTCAAGATTTAAAACTTTCAATTTATGTTCGAAAACTTGTAAGTCAAGATTTGAAACTTTCGACTCAAGATTTTTTTGAAATTTTCAACTTAAATTTGAAAATTCAAGTCTTAAAAACTTTCAACTTAGATCTGAAAACTTTCAACTCAAACTTAAAAAAATTCAAGTCAATATTTGAAAGCTTTTCACTCAAATTTTAAAATTTTCGCCTCAAAATTCAAAATATTCAATTTAAATTTAAAAACTTTCATCTTAAAATTCAAAACATTCAACTTAATTTTTTTAAAAAAAATTCAACTCAAATTCAAAACTCTAAGGTGAAATTGGAGGTAAAGATTCTATTTATAAAATATTGCAAAAAGAATCACACGTGTTGAGAAAAAAGGGACAGATTTTAAAAAAAAAAGAAACAGCCGTTGTGCACGCTCGGCAGGAAAGAAGCGAAAAAAGAGGAAGCGATGGGTAAGTGGGAGTGTGTGGGCCATGTACAAGTATGGGCCAGAAACGCGCGCGAGTTAAGCTTATGGTGCATACGCACTAATTAGCAATTTCGGCAAAATAGACCAAGCACACGTTTTCTTGGTAAACACTTTTTAGGTGTGTATTAAATGAACTAGTCCATGGATATACATATGCCATGTCGATTTTGTGCCGAAGTGGAAAGTGAGGGAAGAGACGGGAGAGGTCGGCACTCGGCTGAACATCAATTCTAGATTTGATAAAAGGTCCCATTTTACCCAAATAAATTATTTGTTTGTTACTTTCTTTGATAAAAACACATACTTCAATCATATTAACAAGTATATTACTTTAAGCTTTGCATTGTTATTACTATTATTTATGGTATTTTCAAAACTTTTGTTATAAGTTTTCTTGGAAGCATTATTTGTCGAGGGGTTCGACCGTGATTACGGTAATTGGAAATATAAAAGAGATGGGAGACAAGAATTTTTTTTACAAATTCGGAGCCCTTATCTGATAGGTAATAACTCTACTCCTATTGACCGAAACTGGTGCTGCTTTTATATATCAGTATCACACGAGTATAATATTTGGGATGACCTAATCTAGTATTTATCCTCGAATATGAACTCGGCAAGATTGAAGGTAGCGGTAGATCCCTCATATCGGTTTGCATTAGGAGTTCCCTTAAATATCATTCGTTTTAAAACACTTTTTAAAAAAAAATAAAAGAAAACTAGTGCCTTTGGGCTGAGATAACGGCCCAAAAGCCCGCAAAATACCCAGCCTGCTTCTCTCCCCTTCCCATTCTAGCCTCGCCGCCGCCGCCGCCTCGTCCCTCCCCTAGACGGCGGCGACGGCGACCTCGCCGCCGTCGGAATCGCTCGCATTCCGTACACCATCGCCGGGGCACCAGATGGGTGAGGATTCCGTGGCTCGACACCGCCCCCACTCCTGCTCTCCGGAAACCTCACCGCCGCCGCCGCCGCGATCGCCTGCTGATGACGACGATCTCCTCTCCGAGATCCTCCTCCGCCTCCCACCGCAGCCGTCGTCCCTCCTCCGCGCCTCCCTCGTCTGCAAGCGCTGGCGCCGCCTCGTCGCCGGCCCGGTCTTCCTCCGCCGCTTCCGCGCCCACCACCACCGGAGCCCCCCGCTGCTCGGCTTCTTCATCGACGACTACGGCGACGCCCTGTTCACTCCCACGCTTGATCCACCCAACCGCATCACCGCCGAGCGCCTCTCTCTCAGGCAGGGCCCCGGCGAGCGGTTGTCCTTCCTCGGCTGCCGCCACGCCCTCGCCCTCCTCCTCAACCGGCCGCGGCTCGAGGCCCTCGTGTGGGACCCCGTCACCGGCCGCCGCCGCGCCGTGGCGTTCCCACCGGAATTCGCCATCAACCAAGGTGATTTCGTCCGCGGCGGCCGATGATGGCCATGTCCATGTGCACGGCAATTGCCCCTTCAAGCTGGCATTGGTGTTCATTGACAATGGACGAACACAAATTTCTGTCTGTCTCTACGATTCGGAGTCCGGTACATGGGGCGATATCGCCTCAACAACATTGGTTACACAATGGACTTCTTCAGTGGGTACTAGCACCATGGTTGGGAATGTTCTTTGCTGGTTGATTCATCGCCCTATTTGCATCCTTGAGTTCAATTTGGACAAGCAGATCCTGTCTGTAATCGGAGGGCTGGCGCATGTTCCGGATAATAGCCGCCCTTCGAGCAGCTTCATATTCCCGATGGAAGATAGCAAGCTTGGGATTGGGATTTTGAGTGGACAGCGCATCCGGTTGTGGGAGAGGATGGCCAATTCTGAATGGTTGCTGCGGAGAGCAATGCAGTTTTTGTGCTGACGGCTATTGGCGTGTTTATGATTCAGCTCGATTCGCTGCAGTTCAGGAATCTTTTTGAAAGCAATTTCGTCACTTCATTCTATCCCTACACGAGCTTCTATACTGCAGGTAATTGCTTGTCTGTAAACCAGTACATTTCAGAACCAACAGAATCAAATTATGTTTTGTATCGATGCTACAATATCAGATGAGGTGATATGCCTATCTAACACCACACCTATCTATTGGGGCTTGGGGCGGGGCGACATTATACACAAAATCTAACCTTATATGGCAATATGGTTGCTAATAATTAGTGGGAAGAAACAGACCTGTACTGCAGCGGAGGGAAGAGAGGTGGGGGCATTAGGGAGGGGAGGAAGGCAATCCTGGATGCAGCACATATCTATGCTTTTGCCTGGTGCCATGATTAGCATTTCTGAACATGGCAGAGGGTCCAGGAGAAGCATCCACAACAGCAGAAGGGAGACAAAAGCTAGAAGAAAACGAGGGTCGGGGTGGAGTAGGGACGGAAACCTAGAGGTGTGGAGGAGGCGGGAAATCTTGTTCCTTCTTTTTCATGCCAGTAGGATATCTAGCCACTGCACTGAACTAGAATAGTGTTTTTCTTATATTTGATATTACTGTACCTCTTCCTTTTGTGCTGAGAAACTCTAGTTTTATCTACTACTTCAGTACTTGAAGTAGCCATGGTTTTATATACAGCTTTTTCCTAGTGCTAGGCACTAAGGCGGCACTAAGGCAGTCGGTAGAATATGTCATGGGCATATAATCTTATTAACTCATAATAATATTAATACCATGTTGCAGGAGTCTAGTGTTTCTTGCACATGTAAAAAACCGAGTAAGAATCTGTTTGACTGACAGATTGTTTGCTTATACAGGGCTCCAGAGTTTGATCTACACCTAGAAGATGAAGAAATTTCAATTTGATGCAATAAATTTCATATCAAACAACATCTCAACTCACTTTTCTCGAAGATTTTCACTTCAAGGCTTGAATTTGGAGATAATAAGACCATCTCTCATATCAAACAACATCGCAACAAACAACATCTCAACTCACTTTTCTCGAAGATTTTCACGTTAAGGCTCAACTCACTTTTCTCGAAGATTTTCACGTTAAGGCTTCAATTTGGAGATGCCAAGACTGTCTCTCATATCAAACAACATCGCAACTCACGGCTAGTCTTGCGTTTTGTTTAATAATCTTCTAATATCGTTTTTTTCAGTAATCCTCTAATATCTCATCTCTTATGCTAGTCTAGAGACGACATAAGCACAAAAACACACGTTATGTTACTCATGTACATTTCCTCAAATAAACTTTATTAGCTTAGTGTTGTGTACTACTACATCAATAGAACAAGAATACAACATCAAAATTTATAGGTCTGATGTGCTATCTCAATCGAAATGAAGCATCTAAGATCGCAACCTTCTCATACTTTCATCATGGCAAGGATCATGCATGTCACCTCTCCTTTGAGCAGCAAAGTCAAGCATGCATAGATCAATAATCCTTTTAACAGAGGAACCTGCGAAGTTATGAATTATGGTGATTTCCACTGGTGGAGAAACCCTTTGTAGTCCGGTTCGTAACCCCCCTTTAGTCCCGGTTTCCAAACCGGGAGTACCAATCCGGGACTAAAGATCGCTATCTTTAGTCCCGGGTGAAATAACCGGGAGTAAAGATCGATCTTTAGTCCCGGTTGGTAGGCTCAGCCACGTGGCCGGCTGAGCCATCTTTAGTCCCGGTTGGTGTTACCAACCGGGACTAAAGATAGAGCTGACCTTTTTTTTTTTTGCATGCCCCTGTTGCTGCATGGTTTATATATATATATATATAAACCATGCATATATATGTTTCAATACATATATATGCATACATATATATATGTATTTATACATATATATGTTATGCAAATGCATATGTATATAGATATATATATGAACACAATATATTTACATTATAGAAAATGTGTACACATGCATATAGAAACATATGTAGTCATGTATTAATTACAATCCATTATATGTCCTAGCTAGCTACGATTTTGACGTAGTAGTACTCGCTGCTAGCTCAGAAGCTAAGGACCGGTGAATTGTGTTTCCGTCGTAGTAGAATTCACCCTTGGGATCAAGGATTTCTTCGTTGATGAATCCCATGAGTTGTTCTTGAACCGCCGCGATAAATTCCTTGTGTGTGGTCAGGTTATCCCTCATGCGAATAAACTATATGAATGTATGAAATTGATTAGTAATTAAACAAGAAATCGCTACGTAATGAAATTTTGAATTTATTTGTACGTACATCGAGCTCTCTTGTGGTGATGATTTGGTCTGCAAGGCAGTGGCAATACTCGCACACGTAATAGCCGCACAAGTTAGTTCCCTGCTTTTGCTTTGCGCACTACAAATAAATGACAAACAACGAGAGATCTAATTAATATACACTTGTATGTATTTGAATCGGAGAAATATAAATGTAGAGCATGTGTACTCACAGGAAATTTGAACTTCCGCCTAAGTCTTTCTCTCCATTTGCCGCGGACCAAATGACGGAACCGATACCAAGCCCTACATGGAGTTTAAAGCTATGATTCGTAGTAGCAATTAACATAACAAGATTTTCTTAATTAACAAAGGAACTTATGATGGTACCTGTCTATAAGTTCGAAAACCTTGTCAAACGTAGACTCTTTTTTATCCATTGAGTCATATACGTTGACGGTGCAGGCCTCCAGGTCGATGAGTAAAAGCACCCAGTGGAATCTGCAATGTGCGTGGGATGCATTACATATGAAACACTTAGCAAGTTCGTACGGGAATGAAATTTGGTATGTAGGAAGACAGTAAAATTAAACTAACTCTGTGTTGTATGGCAACAGTATGAACGTCTTGTAATGCTGCGCCTTCAGGAGATGGACGAGATTGTCCTCTGTTTCTTGTGGATATTGGTCGAGCATTGCGACGTTTACTTTCCGAGGGTCGATGAATCCAGTATCGAAAACCCTCCGCCGTCGGGCCCTTTGAATCTCCATTCTACAACGATAAAAGGGAGTATATTATTTTCTATGGTCTACTTATATACAAGGACCTAATTAATTAAAGGAGACGTATAGTAAGAAATCTAACTGAACGATATACTTACAAAATCCAGCAACTCATAATAGAGACGTCGAGGGCGTCCAGCTGGTATAGTTCGTAGATTCCCCTGAAATTGATCCAGAGAATGTCATCTCCTTGCAAGAAGTCCGTGTCCCTGATCCTCGCTCCGATCATCTCTCTACCGGTGGCGCTCATCTCCATGTACAGCTGATGGAACTTGTACATTTGTGTGGGTAGGGACTGCAGCAGCTCAGGCTTAACAAGCGGTTTACCGAGTTCGTACATGTATTTCACTTCCGCCTTTTCGATTGGTGCGACTCCTAGCAATTGATCCGTAGTTAGACCGGTGTCAGTAATAAATTGTTCTATCGTCATTTCTTTACCGGTCACCAACGGCTCGATCTCCTGGTTTGGTTGCTCTCCAAGCTGAGGGACTGGTTTGGACTTTCCAGAAGATGCTTTCTTCAGCGTTCGCTCATAGTCCGATAGCTTGATGGCCTCCTTGACAGATGCAGACATACCCCTGAAGAAGTTCCTGACACTGGGGTCTATAGGAATCTTCTTTTCTGGACTTCGAGGCTTGAATTGTCTCTTGACTTCTGATGCAACGTAAGCGTCAAGCTCCTCTTGCGTGCAATCGTACCCCGGGTCCTTGTTCTTGGCGGCGTCAACTTTCGCCTTCTTTGTTGCCCTTATGTGGGCAAGCGGTGGAGCTGGGGGGGCCCTTGACTTTGAAGGTGCCGGAAGAGGAGCTTGCGGGGGAGTAGGTGTAGGAGCACGAGGAGGAGTCGGTGCAGGATCCTGAGGAGTCGATGCTGGAGCCTGAGGTGGAGACGGTGCTGGCGGAGCATGAGGAGGAGACGGTGCAGGATCCTGAGGAGGAGATGGCGGAGCCGGAGGAGATGGTGCACGAGACGCCGCTTGTCGCCCAGGGAGGATGATGTACCGCCTGCGCCATAGAATAATGGCATGGCATGTGTCTCGTAGATGCGTCTCACCGTCTCCTCCAGGGTAATCCAGCTCGAGGTCCTCGTACGCGCCTTCGACCAACTCAACTTCGACCTTGGAGTATCCTGCTGGAATCGGCCTGCAGTGGTAAGTACCTGAAGGGTCCGTTGGGATGGCCATGCCCGACGCCACCTTCATGTTGTGAGAGATTATTTATTAGTAATCAACATATATAAGCAGCAACTAGCGGAATGGCTAAATCTTACCTTTATTGATAAGTTCTTCAAAGGAATATGCAGCTCACATGGTGTCCGCTGAGTGATGTCATCAACGGGACAGGTCGATTCGTCCTGTGTTTGCATGGCGTCCATGCTCTGTGATCCTACCTGCCCCGTTGAGGCGCAGCTGCTACGGTTTCCTGACGGGCTCACCATTGCAGGAGGAATGGTCGGCTGGGGATCATGGGACCGATGTGCGGCCATGCGTTCATCAACCTTCCTTGCCACCTCCTCTTGCATGTTGAGTTCGTAGCTCGATACCCGGAACTCTAGGTCTGCAATCTTCGCCTCGGTATCTCTCTTGCTCCTCATCCGACTCCTGTACGTGTGGATGTCCTCCTTGAAACCAATCTTCCAAGGAATCACCCCTTTCCCTCGAGTTCGTCCTGGATGCTCTGGAGTCTGCAGGGCGAGTGTCAGCTCGTCCCTATCTCTGTCTGGTCGGAACGTGCCCTGAGAGGAGGCTTCCACTGCATCTGTTAGTCGTCGCGCAGCCTCTTGTATCTGATAGCCGAAGACCAGTGAGCCATCAGCTGGGTTGAGCGTTCCACCGTGAGCATAGTACCAGAACTTCGATCGTTCCGGCCAATTGGCTGTTGCCGATTCGATACCCCTCTCAATCAAGCTAGCCTCCATCTGCTCCCACTTCGGCATCGCGACGCTATAGCCTCCTGACCCCAAGTGGTGATGGTACTTCTTCTTGGCTGCATTTTCTTTGTTTCTTTCCATCATCGCCTTCCCTTGTTCACCTGTCTTATATGCAACGAACTCGTCCCAGTGATCCCTTAGCTTTGGGAATGTGTCGAAGTTCGGTGTCTGCCCCTTCAGTATATACTTCTGGTACAGATCTCCCTTGAAGCTCTGAAACTGTTCTGCCATTTTCTTCAGAGTCCACCTTTTCACTTTGTCCTCTGTACCCGCAGGAAGGGTGAATGTCTCGAGCATTGTGGTCCACAACATCTCTTTCTCCGAATCTGGGATAAAGCTCTCATGATCTCCGCGTGCCCTTGTTCTTCGCCAGTACACCGTACTGACAGGCACGTTATCCCGCACAACCCAACCGCTGTGACGTACATAGTTCTTGGCGGCTTCGGCCGGGGCACTAGGACGTCCATCTTCTTCCACTTCCGTTATGATGTGCCGACCCTCAAGCTTCTTCGCTGCACCTCGTTGCCCGCGTGCCCTCTTCTGTCCAACGGAGGGTTGACTACCACTAGCCTCCTCCTCCTGGTTCCCCTCCACATCCCTTTCCACGTGCCCCTGCTGGTTCCCCTCCGTATCCCTCTCCACGTTCCCTTCCTCGTTCAAGTACTGGTTTGGATCCTCGTTCCCCTCTTCTTCATTCCAGTACTGGCTGCTTCCCTCCGCGATTGTATCGTACAATATCTGTTCCTCATCGCGGTCAGCCATCTGTTGATACAAGAAACATCTGCTAAGTCACGAGACATTTATGTTTTAACAATCTAAGTCATGTATGCTAAGTGTAAATGTCGTATATTAGAACCCTACACAACCTTACGTGCTAAGTCTAATTACAAATCGTGATATAAGCTAAGTCTAGGTGACGTATATTATACAACCCTAGCTAGTAAATAATTATATACTAAGTCTAATTACAAATAAAATAATCTTATATTAAAACTCAAATAATATTACATGCTAATACTAAAATAGTCATGTATATGCTAAGTGTTTCGTGCGTATATGCTAAGTCTAATTAAGACTACAATAGTCAATTGCTACTTGTCGCACCAATTCCGTAGCAATAATTACATACCAAGTCTAATTACAAATAAAGTAATATTATATTAAAACTCAAATAATATTACATGCTAAGACTAAAATAGTAATGTATGCTAAGTGTTTCGTGCGTATATGCTAAGTCTAATTAAGACTACAATAGTCAATTCCTAGGAGTCGCACCAATTCCGTAGTCAATAATGTCATACTAAGTCTAATTTGCAATAAAATAATCTTATATTAAAACTCAAATAATATTAGAACACTACACAATCTTATATGATAAGTCTAATTACAGGTCTAATAATCTTAATTAATTGCATTACAAATATAACAATCATTTATATTATTACGTCACTTGCCTGCTCCAATTCCTTCTAGGGCTAGCTCTTCCACTCAGGCTTGACGGACGACTCCGACAACACGTCTTTTCTGCAAGATAAAAAAAATGTATTAGGATAAATGCGAAGTAACATATATATATATATATACATGTATATATATATACATGTATATATATATATATATTGCATTTCACGTTAACGTTCGTCCTCGTTCGTTCGCTCGTTCACGTTCCCTAGCTCGTTCACGTTTGTTCGATCGTTCTCGTTCTCGTTCACGTTGTCGCGGCAACGTACGTTGACGTGTTCGTTCTCGCTCTCGTTCGTTCGATCGTTCTCGTTCTCGTTCGTTAACGGCGGTGTGGCGGCATCAGGGCGGCGGTTGGCGCGGCGGCGTGGCGACGGCGGCGGCGGCGTGGCGTTGTGGGGCCGTGGCGGCGGCGGCGTGGCATGGCGGCGGTGGCGTGGCGTGGCGTGGCGGCGGCGGTGTGGCGTGGCGGCGGCGGCATTGCGCGCGCGGCGGCGAAGGCGGCGGCGGCGTGGCGACGGCGGCGGCGGCGTGTCGTTGGCATGCGGCGGTGGCGTTGCGCGGCGTCGAAGGCGGCGGCGTCGAAGGCGACGGAGAGAGATCGAGATCAGAGAGATCGAGATGCATGAAGGGAGATGCGGCGGCTCTCACCCCAGAGATGCGGCGGCAGCGGAGGAGGCGGAGGCGGCGGCGAGGACGACGAGCTCGAGACGACGGCGAGATACGGCGGCGTCGGCGCGGGGATTTGCCCTAGGCAGTGGCGGCGAAGGAGAGAGGCCGAGAGAGATCGATCGGCCGAAAACGTTTAAGTGTTGGTGAAGAAGACGAGGGCGCACCGGGAATATATATACCCCTGGATCTTTACTCCCGGTTGTTCTCAACAACCGGGACTAAAGATATCTTTAGTCCCGGTTGTTGAGAACAACCGGGAGTAAAGAAAAAATCTTTACTCCCGGTTGTTGAGAACAACCGGGACTAAAGATATCTTGATATCTTTAGTCCCGGTTGTTGAGAACAACCGGGAGTAAAGAAAAGATCTTTAGTCCCGGTTGTTCTCAACAACCGGGAGTAAATATCTTTTCCCGCTATTTCGAAATTCTTTTTAAACCCGGTTAGGGTTAAGAACCGGGACTAAAGATTATAGCACTGCATATGATTTTCGCTTACATATGTGTTTATAAAATAGAAGTTAATGCATTAACATTATTTAAAGTACAAAGATTGATGACAATTACTTCGAAAAATTATTTTTGTCTGTAATAAATTAAGTGGATAAATCGTAATAAGCAAATATATGACTTATAATTAATAAAAATTCCAATATATATATATATTCTTAGCATATATATGAATGATATTATTATATTGGTAAAAACTCTAATTAAGATATTAATGTACATACTGCATGATTTAAAATTAATAAAAATTGTAATCATCATATGTACTTAGCGTAGGAATTATATTAAATTAAATGCTAAAAACTCTAATTAACATATGTAAATGCCACATGCATGATTTAAACCTTTTAAAAATTCGAATAGTCATATATAAGTAGCATATGAAAGATAGTAAATTAAATTGTGAAAAACTCTAATATATGAATGATAGTTTTAAAAATATATTAAATTTAATACTTTTAAAAATTCTCCAGTCAATTATAATTAGCATATGAATGATAGTAAATTAAATGTTAAAAACTCTAATTAACATATGAAATTGCCACTTGCGTGATTTAAAACTTTTAAAAATCCTCTAGTCAATTATAATTAGCATATGAATGCTAGTAAATTAAATGTTAAAAACTCTAATTAACATACATATGAAATTGCCACCTGTGTGATTTAAAACTTTTAAAAATTGTAAGTATCACATATAACTAACATATACATGATTTAAACTTGTTGAAACCTCTAATAATCGTGCGTAATTAACATATGCCATACATCAATTGATTTATATGGATAATCAATACATCCAAAATAGTTTACATCGTGTACACAATAATTACGGCATTACATCGGCGGTGACGGTTGACCGCACGTACTTTCTCCTCACTATTGTTCCCTCCTTGTGATCGCTGCGTGAGTAAGGGGTGTCTTCATTTGATAGGAGGATGCTAGGGTCAATCGTCACCGTGAAAGGGGGTTGCCCATCCAACTGATCGTAATCCTCGTCAGTCTTGTCCTCAACTCCGACGATTTTTCTTTTGCCTGGGAGAACCACTTGACGCTTAGGCTCATCAGGCCCTCTGCCCTTCTTTCCTTTGCTAGACATGTCCTTCACGAAAAAGACTTGTGTTACATCATTGGCAAGGACAAAAGGTTCGTCCGAGTATCCAACCTTGTTAAGGTCAACAGTTGTCATCCCACTGTCATCAATCATTACGCCTCCACCAGTCAACCTAACCCATTGGCACCGGAACAGAGGAACCTTGAGAGGACCATAGTCAAGTTCCCATATGTCCTCGATGGCACCGTAATACGTGGCAGTTGTTCCATCGTGTCCCATGGCATCGACACGAACAGCGCTGTTTTGGTTCGTGCTCTTCATGTCTTGGGCTCTCGTGTAGAATGTGTACCCATTGATCTCATATCCCTGGAATGTCGCGATCGACCCAGACGGTCCCCTCGCCAGGAAGGCAAGTTGTTGGTTGATCGACTCGTTACCCATGAGATGTTGTCGTAGCCACGCGGGGAAAGTATCAATGTGATGCCGTGTAATCCATGCATCGGACTTACCGATGTTCCTGGCGCGAACTAGAGCCAAGTGCTCCTCGATGTAAGGAGCTACCAATGAAGAGTGTTGCAGAACAGTGAAATGGGCTTTACGGAATAAATTGTTGTCTACCGTCATTATTGCTTTCCTTCCGAGAGTTCCCTTTCCCCGTAGTCTCCCTTCATGGCGTGATTCAGGTACCCCGATTGGGCGAAGGTCTTCGATAAATTCTACGCAAAATTCGATGACCTCCTCTGTTCCATAACCCTTGGCGATGCTTGCCTCTGGACGAGCACGGTTACGAACATACTTCTTCAGAACGCCCATGTACCTCTCGAAAGGAAACATGTTGTGTAGGTACATAGGCCCGAGAATACGGATCTCTTTCACAAGGTGACAAAGCAGATGCGTCATTATATTGAAAAATGAAGGTGGAAATATCAACTCAAAACTGACGAGACATTGCACCACTTCATTCTGAAGGGCTTCTAATCTATCCGGATCGATGACCTTCTGCGAAATTGCGTTCATGAATGCACATAGCTTTGTTATTGTTGCCCGGACATTGTCTGGAAGGATACCCCTTATTACAACTGGTAGCAGTTGTGTCATCAACACGTGACAGTCATGAGACTTTAGGTTTGTGAACTTCTTCTCCTTCGTGCTTATTATTCGCTTGATATTCGTGGAGTATCCAGACGGTACCTTTATGCTCTCCAAGCATTCAAACATACTTTCCTTCTCTGCCTTGCTAAGAGTGTAGCTGGCTGGACTCAAGTAATGGCTTCCTTTCTCCTTTGGTTCCGGGTGAAGGTCGCCGCGTTGTTCCATATGCTTCAGATCATTACGTGCTTCCAGTGTATCTTTCGACTTTCCGTATACACCTAGGAAGCCAAGAAGGTTTACGCAAAGGTTCTTAGTGAGGTGCATCACGTCGATTGCGTGGCGTACGTCCAAGAATTCCCAATATGGTAACTCCCAAAATATAGAGTTCTTTTTCCACATCGCCGCGTGACCATCTTCGCTCTCTATATGCTGGCTTCCAGGCCCCTTACCGAACACTACTTTAAGATCTTTAACCATAGCAAACACTGTTTTCCCGCTGCGATGTTTAGGCTTCGTACGGTGGTCGGCCTTATGTTCGAAGTGCTTGCCTTTCTTCCGTACCGGGTGGTTTGCTGCAAGGAATCGACGATGACCCATGTATACAACCTTCCTACAGTGCTTAAGATACGTACTTTCTGTTTCATCCATACAGTGAGTGCAAGCCTTGTACCCCTTGTTGGACTGTCCGGATAGGTTGCTAAGTGCAGGCCAATCGTTGATGGTTACGAACAGCAGCGCTCGTAGGTTAAACTCCTCCTGTTTGTCCTCGTCCCACACGGGGACACCTTCCTTCTTCCACAACTGTTTAAGATCTTCGACCAGTGGTCTTAGGTACACGTCGATGTCGTTACCAGGTTGCTTGGGGCCTTGAATAATAATCGGCATCATTATGTACTTCCTCTTCATGCATAGCCAGGGGGGGAGGTTGTAGATACACATCGTAACGGGCCAAGTGCTATGGCCGCTGCTCATCTCTCCAAAAGGATTCATGCCATCCGTACTCAAACCAAACCGTATGTTTCGTGCGTCCTTTCCAAATTCTTTAAATTTTCTGTCGATGTTTCGCCACTGCGAACCATCGGCGGGGTGTCTCAGCATCCCGTCCTGTTGACGCTCTTCAGCGTGCCATCGCAACATTCTAGCATTCCCCTTGTTCCTGAACAAACGCCTTAGCCGTGGTATTATAGGGAAATACCACATCACCTTAGCAGGAATTCTCTTCTTTGTTAGCTGCCCGTCAACTTCTCCTGGATCGTCCCGTCTAATCTTGTATCGTAGTGCTTTGCAAACAGGGCATGCTTCTAGGTTCTCATACTCCTCACCGCGATATAGGATACAATCGTTCGGACATGCGTGAATCTTATGAACTTCCAGTCCTAACGGGCAGACTATCTTCTTAGCCTCGTACGTTGTCTCGGGCAATTTGTTTCCCCCCGGAAGAATGTTCTTGACGAGTTTCAATAAATCGCCAAATGCCTTGTCACTAACCCCATTTTTTGCCTTCCATTGCAACAACTCCAGAGTGGTATCCAACTTTTTGTGCCCCTGCTCGCAACCTGGGTACAACGAAGTTCTGTGGTCCTCCAACATCTTGTCCAATTTATGGGCCTCCTTTTCACTTTCGCAGTCTTCCCTGGCGTCCTGCAACATCTGACCAAGATCATCCGCAACGTCGTTACCATCAGCAGCTATTTCCTCCTCGCCCGTTTGATTTCCTTCAAATCCAACATACTGAGCAAAGTCCGGAATATTGTCGTCTTCCACTTCATCTTCTTCCATTTCAACACCTTGCTCTCCGTGGGATGTCCAACAATTATAGCTTGGCATGAACCCCGACTCAAACAAGTGGAAATGAATAGTCCTGGATGCAGAATACTCCTTCTGATTCTTAAACTTATTGCATGGACAACAAATAAAACCCCTTTGCCTGTTAGCTTCGGCCACTCTCAAAAAATAGTGCACGCCGTCAATAAACTCTTTGGACCGCCGGTCAGCGTACATCCATTGCCGATCCATCTACATGAGTCAAAAAAACCGCACACAAATAATTATTCTTACAATAATGACAGTCATACAATAATTATAAGATATCTTTATTCATACAAAAATCATAAAATATTACACCAAATAATTCTTAAAAACTATTTGTAAAGTTTTAAACTAATTTTAATGTGTTTTACTTCTTTTAATTTTTATTTTAGTTTGTTTTCTATTATTTAATATTAACTTTCACTAGAGTTTTCCTTCTCAACTATTTTATAAAACCTTGTTTAGCAAATGAACTAAATTTCTATATATTCTTTCTTCCCCACACACATTTTCTCCCTGATCAAATTACAACTAAATTTTGGAGACAAAAAAAGTGTGCAAAACATAGGTGCAAATGTAGTATCACAAAAAAAAACATTGGAGGATGAAGTTGCAAACCTTTTAGGCACCTCCGATTTATATGTAATCACCAAAATAAATTCAATAGAAATTTTGGCATGACCTCCCCTCTTTTTTGAAGAAATTTTGAAGCTTGCTCGGGCAGCTGGAGGAGGAAGAAGACATATATATAGGGGTGGGACTTTAGTCCCGGTTGGTAGCACCAACCGGGGCTAAAGATCACCGGGATCATTAGTCCCGGTTGGTATTACCAACCGGGACTAAAGTTAAGATCTTTAGTCCCGGTTGGTGCTACCAACCGGGACTAAAGATCCCGGGGGGGCCTGACAGGTCCTGACAGCATTCGAACCGGGACTAAAGATGATCTTTAGTCCCGGTTGGTAACACAAACCGGGACTAAAGATCAAATATGCCCGTTACCCTTTTGAACCGGGACTAAAGATCATCTTTAGCCCCGGTTTTTATTGCATCCGGGACTATTGTGGAAATCGGCCGACCGACGAAAGATGGTTTCTCCACCAGTGTTCCATGCGTTTTAAATGCCATAGTGCTTTTCATGCTTTCTCTGCATGATTACGAAAAGAAAATCATGGAATATTTATGTTCAAACTTGACATATTGCCAAATGAGCCTCACTCATGGAACGATCGATGAAAGGTAGAGCTCAGACATGTCCAGTACCAATTAATAGCAGTTTCTCTTATGTTCTTAACAAGCTTGGTAAGTTAACGATCGATGAAAGGTAGAGCTCAGACATGTTCAGTAGCAATTAATAGCAGTTTCTCTTATGTTCTTAACAAGCTTGGTAAGTTAATTTAATGACATGGAAGAGAGAGGGGAGATGAGAGAAACATCCATGTTAAGCTTAACAGCGACTTAACATAGACTCTTAACGTTTATGGAAACTTCGTTGTATGAGGATGAGGAAATGAACAAAAAGGTTTAAAAAATATTTTGGTGCATATTATTGGAGCCTTTATGGGTCTCAATTGTTGTAAGAGTCTTTGCCTTTGAACATTACCTTAGATAATACACGTTTACTTAAATACCATGCTTTTATGGAATTTTCTAACCATTTAAATTTTTAATTATACTAGAAAAAATATCCGTGCATTGCTACAGGTGAAGTCTATTTTAATATTTTTATTGTTATATGGTTTAGTTAAGATGAAATTCACTGTGGGAGTTCGCATATTTAGAAAATCATGAGCTGCAGTTAGGAGTCTAATCATTTCAAGTTAGCATGCGAGTTTTTTTAAACAGATTTCTTATATGATTCCTTCTGTATTACCAAAAGTGAACGATCTTTAAAACCGAGTCAAATACGGATATGTATTTCCAAAAGCAAATGATATTAAAAATTGACTCATACACAGATAACGTACTAAAATACCAGCAAAAACATCTTCAATTTTTATAATAGTAAAGAAGAGATATAGATTAAAACCAACACATAAAATTGAAACTGACTCAAACACGGATGATGAACTGCAGAAACATCTTCAATTTTTATAACCGACTCAAACATGGATGATGAACCGCGAAAACATCTTCAATTTTTATAACTGACTCAAACACGGATGACGGACCGCGGAAACATCTTCAATTTTTATAATAGTAATAGAAAAATTAAAAATTGCAAAACTTATTGTTCAAAATCTGATTCTTGTGGCCACGCTAGCCCGTCTGGCGTAGCAAAACAACACTGATACGTCACCTGCAGCGGATGTGACAGCTTTGTTCTGCCATGTCAAAGTGGCGTGGTTAAATAATGTTGCCACGTTAGTGGGACCAGCATGACAGTATTGTTTTGCCATGTCAATTCAGCTTACGTGGCTAAATTTTTCATATCTTGAAAATAATTTTTGAAAAGGTTTATCTTTAAAATTAAAAATAAAAAAGGTTTAAAAAACAAAAATAATCGCATTTACGACGGTTAAGACGACACTAATGGGGAAGTGATCTTTGCCTGGATGGCAAAATCACATTAGTGCCTGTTTAAATAGGAACCGGGACTCCCCATTAAAAAGTGCAACGGGACTTTATGATATTTAGTCCTGGTTGGTGTTTATTTTTTTGTCCCGGTTTATGATTTGTCATGCTCTGATCATTAAGCTAAAAAAATCTTTATTACTATTTTTCCCACAATCATGCAAGGAACTTACCATTCTTTAGAGGCTATGTAATGTTAATTGAGCCGTGGTAACCATAGCAACGATTTTTGTCTCCCATCTTATCAGCAATTTTTTCCTAATGAGTAAGAATAAAAACACCATATTAATGACCATTGTTTAGTTTATGTCCAACTAAAAATATATTACTCCCTCCGTTTCAGGTTATAAGATGTTTTAACTTTGATCAAAATCAAATTGCTTTAAGTTTGACCATGTTCATAGAAAAAAATAGTAACATTTTCAGCACAAGACATTTATTATGAAAATATATTCAATTATTAATTTGATGAAACTAATTTAGTATTATAAATACAGCAAAACTATTCTACACCTGCGGTATAGAATTATTCTATACCACCCTCCCATCCCAAGGGCTAAACCCACCTTCCCTCTGTTCTAAGAGCCCAAAACCCACTTCCCAACTCAGTCAAAGGTCGGTTAAAACGTCCACACACCAGTCAAACCTCGGTCAATCCGCCTACTAACACCCCCCCACCACCCACCTCTTCTCAGCTCTCGTGTCGTAGAAAGGTACAATAACACAATGGCCACTGTGCAGTAACACTATGTCTTATGTGTAGTAACAACTCTCAAATATAGTTAAAATATAGTCATGATGGATCTACTTTTGATAAGCACTTTTTTTCTAGCATCATGACGCAAACGGTCATAAAACAATATTACATCACATGAGACATATTGTTTTTCAAAGCTAGGCCTTTTCAAAACTAGTATTACTTGTTACTGCTGTCTATTGTACGTTACTACAATCCTATCGCGACATTACTGTAAGAGTCTAGTAAAGACTATACGTTTTGCAGTAATGTGTCATACTGCAGTTTTTAGACAGTGTTATTGCATAAACATGTGGTAACGTGTACTTGCCATGCAGTAACACTTTAACTTTTGTGTAGTAACAAGTACATTTAGCATGTGAGATTTTTAATCCATATATTTTTGTTTCGGTTCCTAGTTTACTACAATTTCACCACGATGTTACTGCCAAAAGTGCAGTAATGTCCTATTTGTTCTACAGTAAAACATATATTCATGTAGTAACATATTTCATGTTCCGCGGTAAGACACATATTCACTCGTAATAATATAGCTCGTTACTACATGTCAACCTAGTATAGTAACACATATCATGTTCTGCGGTAACACAGGATGGATCATGCAGTAATGTGGACATAAACAGGGTGATTTGTGTATATATAGTGTGCTATGCAATGGAGCTAAGATATAGAAGAGGTTATATATCTTAATGCCTTGTTGTAGTGTAATTGTTCATAAGCTATTATCGTTCTTTTTCTTTTATGGTGGAGGGAAGGAAGGCGCGGTTTCGCTTGTGGTCGAGGAGGAGCACCATGCGAACTAAGGCATGAGTCGAGGATATGATAGATCAAACAATTTGGAGGAGCCAGGAGGTGTAGAATAATTATTCCGAAGGGATGTGATTGTACACATAGTTTACAATGGCATAGAGTAGACATTTACTTTTTACTACTCCCTCCGTTTCAAGTTATAAGACTTTCTAGCATTGCCCATAATCATAAAGATATTATTGAATCTAGGCATACATATATGTCTAGATTCATTAACACATATATGAATGTGGGCAATACTAGAAAGTCTTATAATATGAAACGGAGAAAGTACACATTAGGTATATGGTTACTATATTTATTTCACACGTTGTTACTACTATGGTGTAGTAACACAGAGTAGTATCGGTAGTAACGTACGGATATACGGAATAGCTATAGTGTGGTGGTGATTCCTATGCGCTTAAAGGGAGGTCTAGAGTTCAATTCTTCTTAATGATTTCTTTTCTTTTCTTTGTCGTGAATGACATGGGTAGACGTATGCAAGCCATGAAGGAGGAAATTTTTGTTTCCTAGAGGAGAGAAAAACCCACTTTTATGGTAATGCTATAGTAACACAATAACAGATCGTATAGTAAAACAATTTGCGATTGACAGTAACAACTATTTGCATATTGTGCCAAGTGTCACGAGGATTAGCATCATAAGATTTGAATTAAGAAGATAATATTCCACTAAAGTTTATGTATCATAAAGTGAGGTGTAGCTTAGTGGTTAATACTTGTGGTAATTTAGTTAAAGGGTCTAGTGCTCAAATCTTATTAGCTGCATAAGAGAAGCCAGGGATGAGAGAGAGATCGTGAGAGACAGTGGCACAGGGAAGATCGAGGAGATCAATCGCGGAAGGAAGGAAAAGAAAAGAAGAAAAGAAGAGAAGGAAGGGAGAAGAGAGAGATCGTGAGAGGGAGGGATAACAGAGATCGATCTCTCGATCGGGGAGGGGGAGAGCACGTGCGAGTGGAGGGAGGCGCGAGCGGATTGAGATCAAATGCAGTTGCTATTGTAACTGCACACAATCTTGGCCATTCGTTTTCTGATCCAACGGCTTTGGATGAATGCTACAGTACTGCTGTTTATCCGGACCTTTAATTCAGTATCGTGTGATGCACATATAACTGCTTAAGTTGCAGTTATAATAACAACTGCACAGGGATCCTGATCCGGCACGAGCGGGCTGACAAAGCGCGCGCGTTAGGGGAAGGAGGCGCAGGGCAGGAGGCATCACGCGCGCGGGTGGGATGGGGAGTGTTGAGAGGTGGGGGCATAGAATACCTATTATAAATACTACTATATTTTTTTTCTATAAACATAGTCAAACTTAAAACAATTTAACTTTAACCAAAATAAAACCGTCTTATAACCTGAAACGAAGGGAGTATGTGATAAAGGTCAAGTAATAAATAGCGTATAGCAGGTTGATAGCGGATTAGTGTTTGGGTAACGGATTGCAAAGATAGCAGGCGCTATTGCGAACGCTAAGTTCCAATAGCAGAATTAAGAAAAATAACCATAAATTTATATTGTATATCAATATTAACATCAAGTTTCACTTAAAATTTAAAATTTAGACTGTCTATTTAATTGCTCCTACATTTCATAACATTAAAATTATGAAATAACACATAAATGTATAAGATAAAGAAGGCACACAATGCTAAGTTATTCTATCCATATGTCAAGTACATTGTTTATGCATTATAGCAATCTAACAAAATCAATAGCAGGGTGCTATAGCGGTTGCGAAGCGCTATAGCAGGGTGCTATAGCGGTTGTGAAGCGCTATAGCGGCCACTAAGTTCCAATGAGCTATATCTTGTAGCGGTAGCGGTAGAGGTCCGTTACCACTATAGTAGGTGTTATTGTTGGCGCTACGAACACTATTTATTAGTTTGATTAAAGGTATACACATGAATTACTGTTGAAACTGGATCGATAAATTATTTGAAAAGATCGGTTGTTTCATTTGTTTCAGCAATTAAATATGCTTAATTACAACAATTCAACAAAAGAATCTTCTTGTTTCAGCATGAATCATTACACAAGAGTTACACACAGACAAGTGCATGCGAGCTACACGTGTCAACTACAGTTATGATCGCCTCTCCGGCTTGCCGGTGAACCACCGGTGGTCCAGCGCCTCCGCCGCCGTCATCCTCTCGTCGGGGTTGAAGGCCAGCATCCCAGCGAGGACCTCACGCCCGGCCGCCGACAACTCCGGCAGCTCGTCGAACAGCTTGCATGTCCCCGTGGACTCGAGCCGGTGTCGCATGTCGGCCATCTCCTTGAGCATCCTCTCCTCCGACGAGTCGTCGAACAGCGGCCCGCCGGTGAGGATCTCGGCCATGATGCACCCAAGCGCCCACATGTCCACCGCTGGGTCGTAGAACTCGCTGTCGGCGAGCTGCTCCGGCGAGGTGTAGAGCAGCGTGCCGACCCGCGACTCCTCGTACGGCTTCCCCGGCGGCTTCACCGGCGTGGCCGACCCGAAGTCGCACAGCTTGAGCCCGCCGCCGTTCACGACGAGGATGTTGTCCGGCTTGATGTCGCGGTGCATGACGCCGGCGGCGTGCAGCGCCCCGGCGGCGGCGACGAGGTCGCGCATCACCGAGCGGGCTCTCTCCTCGGGGTCGGGATGGGCCATCCAGAGGTCGAGGCGGAGGGTGCGGCCGCCGACGAAGTCCGTGACGATGAACATGTCCCCGGTGCTGGCGTCCTCGACCACGTCGCGGACCACGACGATGTTGCGGTGGCCGCGGCACGTGGCGAGGCAGCCGACCTCGCGGATGAAGGCGCGCTGGTCGGCGGCGGCGCGCACCCACTTGATGGCGACCATGTCGCCGGTGCGGAGGTGCTCGGCCTTGAACACGACGCCGTCCCGGCCTTCGCCCAGCACGGTGAGCTTCCTGTAGTCGTAGATGGAGCCTAGCCGTAGCCGCTTCTTGACGCCACCGGTGGTCGCGTCGTCTTGCTCCGGCGCCGATCGCTTGCGGTTGCGGGTCGCCGCCATGAGAGAGCAGCAGCAGCAGAGCAGAAGAGAAAGCAGATCACTGAATTCGTCGTGAATAACTAACTGAATATATACTGAGCAAAGTGTCGTCGGAATCGGAGTATGTAATGGTAGTCCGACTCCGACTCCGACTCGGAGTGATGCCGTCAAGCAGAGCCCGGGAACAGTTGACCACGAATTTCCTATTGCCCGCGCTTGCGCCAGCGAACGAAGTCGCGCGCGGTTTAGGTCCAGCCCAGCATACGATAACGCAGCTTCGGCGCTTCGCAGTGCAGGAAGGTGGGGACACGTACACGTTCGTATGGGCAGCATATAGGATCAAATTAATTAGCGTAATCAAACTAATCACGATCAGAATTACGGTGACCATTCTATTTTCCTTTCTACATAAAGGTTATTTCCTTTTTTTTTCTGTTTGCATTTTTTTTATTGTGGCGCAAACGTTTTTCCTTTTTTTCGCCATTTCTTTCTGATTTTTTTCAATATTTCGCACACCTCTTTACAAATCTAGAATTGAAAGTTTTTAATTTTGACATGAAAGATTTCAAATCTTGACTTGAAAGTTTTAAAATTTTGTGTTGAAAGTTTTCAAATCTGGGTTGAAAGTTTTCAAATTTGGGTTGAAAGTTTTCAAATATAGTTTTAAATTTGAGTTGAAAGTTTTCAAATCTGGATTGAAAGTTTTCAAATCTTGATTGAAAGTTTTAAATTTGTGTTGAAAGTTTTTTAAATTTGAGATGCAAATTTTGACTCCAAACAAATTTAAATTTCGAGTTGAAAGTTTTCAAATCTGGATTGACAGTTTTAAATTTGAGTTGAAAGTTTTTCAAATTTGAGGTGAAAAGTTGAAAGTTTTCAAATTTGACTCCAAACAAATTTAAATTTCAAGTTGAAAGTTTTCAAATATGGATTGAAAGTTTTAAATTTGAGTTGAAATTTTTTCAACTTTCAGATGAAAAGTTGATAGTTTTCAAAATTTGACTCCAAACAAATTTAAATTTCGAGTTGAAAGTTTTAAAATATGGGTTGAAAGTTTTTAAAATTTGATTTCACGTATAAGATTTCTTTTCAATCTGTTACTTAAAAAATCTTAAAAAAAACAAATCTACAAATCTTACCTTAATTATCGTCATTATCTAAAACTAATCGGATTAGTTACACGTCTCCGTAAAAAAATCCCGAAAAGAAAAAAAGAAACCGCAAAAAACACTCTAACCACTCCGCCTCGCGCGCGAATTAGCTTTCTCGAATCAGTGATTAACTCTAATCACCGTAATTAACGCTAATCGCCATGATTAGTGATGGGAGCACGACGGGGTTCGCTCTGCAGCCTAACACGTGGCAGTGCGCGTGAGTTATACGCGAATTAGCAGTGTGTAGTTGATCATGCACGTGGCCCACAACCTTGTTCCGGTAGTCTCCGTGATGAGAAATTTTAAGGTCCTCTGAGAACTTACTCGCTCCATCTCGAAATATAAATATTTTTTATAGTGTTAAGTCAAACATTTTTAACTTTAATTATTAATAGTAAAAATAATAAAAAGATCAATCATGTAAATTTGATATTACTAGATTTATTATTAAAAAAAACTATCATAATATGTACTCTTTTTATTTAAAACATCTCATTTTTATAGATATTGTTAATCAAAATAGCATCTCGAAGACTGTGTTAAAGTCCAAAAATACTTATATTTTAGAGTAGAGGGAGTATCAAAATTTACACTAGGAAATATGGTACGTCTTAGTATCGTTTTAAGGATGATAAAATTAACTATGTTAGATACATGAAATGTGGTTCAGATTGAATTGTAGCTAGACCGTTGGAAAGGGTGACTAATATATGGTTCAACTAATGAAATACTCCCTCCGTCCAAAAATATAACAACTTTTAACCCTCGGCATTTGTCCCAAAATATAACAACTTCTCTATCAATATTCTCTTCCTAACTAATCATAACCCTACTCCATTCACTTTTTCCACCTACAGCCAAACATAACCCTCTTCTATTCACTTCTACCTACTTTCTTAGTAACCACTGTGTCCAACTCTAAAACTTCTTAATATTCTGGGATGGAGGGAATACTTATTACATGCTAACGTCATTATCAATTAAGTACGATAACATAAATATAGATATGATAATCACATTTAGTGGAATGATATACTATAAAAAATGATTTTAATTTGTTAACAGAAAATGGGTTTTCGCTGGTGGCCGACGATACAGCCAGAGTGCGTTTTGTGCTAGACAGCCAGGTGCGTGCCAACGAAAATGATTTTCTCTTGTTGCAAGCTAAGACAGCCATCAACGAAAATTGGTTTTCGTTGGCAGCATTGTTATGAGACCTGCCAGCAAAATCTTCTTTGGAGCAAAAAAAAAGTGTACGAGGACGTTGGGAGGAGCGGACGAAGTCGCAGAGCTTGAGCCCGCCGCCGTACGTGACGAGGACGTTGTCGGGCTTGATGTTGCGGTGCATGACGCCGGCAGCGCGCAGCGCCCCGGCGGCGGCGACGAGGTCGCGCATCACCAAGCGGGCTTTCTCCTCAGGGTCGGGATGGGTCATCCAGAGGTCGAGGTGGAGGGTGCGGCCGCCGACGAAGTCCATGACGATGAACATGTCCCTGGTGTTGGCGTCCTCGACCACGTCGCGGACCTCGACGATGTTGCGGTGGCTGCGGCAGGCGGCGAGGCAGCCGACCTCGCGGATGAAGGCGCGGTGGTCGGCGGCGGCGCGCACCCACTTGATGGCGACCATGTCGCCGGTGCGGAGGTGCTCGGCCTTGAACACGACGCCGTCCCTGCCTTCGCCCAGCACGGCGAGCTTCCTGTAGTCGTAGATGGAGCCTAGCCGTAGCCGCTTCTTGTCGCCACCGATGGTCGCGTCGTCTTGCTCCAGCGCCGATCGTTTGCGGTTCACCGCCCTGAGAGCAGCAGCAGCAGCAGCAGAGCGCAGAAGAGAAAGCGCTAGTGAACTCATTGTGAATAACTGAATATATACTGCGCAAAGTGTTGAGGGAATCGGAGTATGTAATCGTAGTCCGACTCCAACTCGGAGTTGATTTTTTTTTTTAACTAGAGACAGAAGGCTCCCGTTTCTTTTACTAGAAATGTTAGGCTAGTAACAGCAGTCTTTACAAAAGCAAAGAGAAAAAAGATTAGAAACTAAACATGAGGGTCACTCCAGATTCTGCCGGCCCATAGTTCAGAAGATTCCACAAACGAAACACTACCCCTGAACCATTACAAGCTTGTCAAAACAAAACTAGGACCCACAACAGCAAACATAAGCAGGCATCCATGCCCTTCTTGAGCAGAAAACATCACAAAACGGACATCAGACAGCAACTTGCATAGGCCTCCTTCTGTCTTCATCATCCTGCGATCCTATGTACTCCTCCTGGCCAGCCATGTCTTGAGTTGTAGACTTCATCTGCTACTTGTTTTAGCAGCCTGGCTCCCAGCTGCAAACTTCTTTGGCTTGCTTCCTGCTTCTACAAAATTTACCATGCATCCACCCAATTGCAGGCCATGTGAATTAAATTAGTGGGATCATTTTGAAGTTTTTTCTCCAAGCAAGCTTTATTTCTACATTTCCATATAGACCATATCACGGCAGCTATCCCAACCACAATGAGATTTTTTGTGAATTTGTCAGCATTCTTAATCCAGAAACCAAACAGTTCCTGCCTGTTCAAAACAGGTTTCAAATTTAGAGCACAAGCGATTATATTCCAAATCAATCTAGCCATGGCAAATAAAGAAAAGGTGTTGAATTGTTTCTTCCTTATCACAAAACTGTCATTTATTATCACCTTTCCTCCAGCCCCTCTTGAAAAGATTGTCTTTTGTCAAAAATTTATTATTGGTAAAGAGCCAAAGTAACACTTTGATTTTCAAAGGTATTTTGAACTTCCAGATTTTTTTTATGAGGGTAATTCACCTGCTTCATTTTAAGTGCATTATAGAAAGATTTCACAGTGAATTTCCCATCTTTGGACAAGTTCCACCACAGTTTGTCTTTATAATTTTCTTTCAAATTCAACTCTTCCCACCCGTGTGTAATTTTTCTCCAATCTCTCAGTTTGGCTCCATACAGATCCCTTCTGCATTTTTTAGAACCAATGCCCTTTTTGTTCAAGTCTGCAATGGTGATTTTTTTATCAAGGCTATGTTATAAATCTTAGGGAATTGCAAGGCCAAAGGTCTACCACCTATCTAACTATCTTCCCAAAAAGAGTATTTTCTCCATTTCCCACTTTTTTTATGCACAGACTGAAGAAACATCTTTCACCTCCATAATCCCTTCCCAAAAATGTGAATTACCAGGTTTGAGTTTCAGACCTGATAGTGGTTTGTTTTTGTAATATTTCTCAATATTGATCTCTTGCCACCAACCCTCTTCGTTCTCTAATCCTATCTTACTATAAAGTTATCCCCCGCTAACTCCTTAAGCTTAACATCAAAGATGTCACATCATCATCCACTAACAAGATGCCACATCATCATCCACTAATTAACAAGATGCCACATCATCATACACTAACAATCATCACATTTAAACATCATGCAAACATGCTATATCTTTATACTTCCTCCGTTTCACAATGTAAGTCATTCTAGTATTTTTCATATTCATATTGTTGTTAATGAATCTAGATAGATATATATGTCTAGATTCATTAACATCAGTATGAATGTAGAAAATGTTAGAATGACTTACATTGTGAAACAGAGGGAGTAGTTTTTATAATTTAAGAGCTTTTCAAATACAAACATGTTAAATTATCATCCAACATAATTCACATAATATTTTAATGTATATCTTTATTATGTTTTATGATATCCTATATACTTATATAGTTCATCCTCACTTAGTTAGTACTTAAATGATTAATCTATGGTCCAAATTATCTTTCTCCTTTTTTCCTCTAATTAAGTCATATCACATCAATTGTTTTTAGCCTTTAGATGATTAATCTACGGTCCAAACTATCTCCCTACTTTTCTTCTTCCATAAAGTCATACCACCTTACTTTTTACGTTTGAATCACCATTCCACATACTATTTAAATTTAAATTATCATAAACCACATTAATTTACTTAATCTGATGTTATCTAGTTATCTTACACGTTATTATTTTTGCTGTTATCATACTAAATTCCCGCAGCGATACGCGGGGTTTCACCTAGTTTCCAGATCCAGTTTCCCACCAAAGCTTTGTTCATTGCTTCCAAATCAATCACCCCAAGACCTCCTTGGTCTCTTGGTGAACAAACTAGGGGCCAATTAACTAGATGGTACTTTCTAATACTTTGATCTTCTTGCCATAGAAATCTTTTCCTGAAGTAATCCATCCTATCTTTCACCCCTTTTGGCAGTTCATAAAAAGAGAGCATGTACATAGGAACACTGCTTAAACTTGAATTAAGCAGCACTAGCCTTCCTCCAATAGATTGCAGCTTACCTTGCCAGCAACCCAATTTATGCTCCATTTTGTTCTTAGCCACCTTCTAGTCCTGGTTTAGTATTCTTTTTTGGTCAATGGGAATTACCAAATATTTCAGAGGTAAATCACCCACATTGCAGGTGAAAATATTACTATATATATATATATGTTGTTTTTCCATAGCTTCCCCAAAGCAAAAAAACCTCACTTTTTGTTAAAATTTATCTTAAGTTCAGAAAGTTGCTCAATCAGACAAAAGATGCACTTCAATTTTTTTGCATGCTCCAGATTATCATCAATAAGGAAATTGTGTCATCTGCATATTGCAAGACAACAATTTTGTTATCTCCACTAGTCCCAAACCTTCAACCAGACCATTCTCCTCAGCTCTTTGAAGTAACAAAGTCAAAGCTTTTGCTGCCAAATTGAAAAGCAGGGGGGAAAGGGGGTCTCCCTACCTTAACCCTTTGTGAGTTTTGAAATAAGGACCAATTTGCTCATTCACTTTGACTACCACCTTCCCTCCCATAATCACCTTCATGCTCCAATCACACCATTGATCTGGAAATCCCTTTGCTTTTAGCATTTGATAGATAAAGACCTAGTCCACATTATCATATGCTTTTTCGAAATCAACTTTAAACAAGATCTCACCCTACTTTTTTTGATGTACTGAATTCAACACTACATGTAATATCACCACTCATTCCATGATGAAACGATTTTTCAGAAAAGTTGTCTGTTGTTTAGAGATAATGTATGCCATGATTGTGTTGAGTCTATTCATGAGGACTTCAGTTATAATCTTAAAGCTTACATTCAGCAGACATATGGGACAAAATTTTTGAATTTGAGAGGCATCTTTTGTTTTGGGAATCAAAGTAATCACTCCAAAGTTCAATCTATCAATATTTATCAAACCCTTGAAAAAATCATTTATCAAGTCAATCATGTCCTGCTTGACCAAGTCCCAAAAATGCATGTAAAATTCTCCTGTTATTCCATCTGGACCTGGGGCTTTGTTCTTTTTTATTTCAAAAATCAATGTTTTGAGTTCCTCTAAAGTGACAGGAGTGGTTAACTTCTTCAAATCTTCCTCTGTCACCTTAGATACATTTGCCATATCAATTGAAAACATGTTTTCCTTTGAATGTCCAAAGAGATCTTTGTAAAAGATTGTAATATAAAGCAATAACTTATCTTGTCCTTCAATCATCTATCCTTCATGCACCAAACTATGAATCTAACTCGTCCTCTTCCTCCCATTTGCCTTAGCATGGAAGAACTTAGTATTACGATCCCTTTGAATCCACTTCAGTTTCTCTTCCCTAATAACAAATTTGAGTCTCTTTTCAAGCTCCCTTCTCTCCTCTCTATCAGAACCACTCATACCCATGCTTTCTACTCTAATGTCAATGGCATCAATTCTTTCCAGAATGTCCTGCTTTTCGATCCTATATAAGCCTTCCCAGTTTTTGTTCCACCCATTTAGTTTTTTTCCTAAGGGCTTTAAGCCTCAACTGTCATTTTTCTATACTGGTCCTAGAATAATTCTTGTTCCAGACCTCCTCCACTACTTTATTCAAGTCTTCCCTAAGGAACCAGCTCTGTTCAAATTTAAAAATGGGATGACTGATTGTGTTTTATCCAGTGGTAACTATCAGAGGGTTATGATCAGACAAGCCCCTTGGCAAAGATCTAACAGCAATGAGTGGGAATTGAACCTCCCATTTATTGCTTATAAAAACTCTGTCCAAGTTTTCTAGGGTTGGGCTGTCCTGGTTATTACTCCAAGTAAATTGCCTTCCTCCCAAACAAAGTTCTCTGAGACTAGCTTGTTCGATAATTGCATTGAAAATGAAACTCCATTTGTTATAACCACCGGCTTTGTTTTTTTTTCACTTTCTTTTCTTAAGATAATAAAATCACCTCCCATCACCAAAGGATTTTTTTTTGTTGATGTAAAAGATTTACCAAATGCGTTAAGAAACACTCTTTTCCTCTTTTGAGGCTGCTCCACAAATTATCAAGTCCCATTTAAACTTGGTAGTAATATTTATCAGCTTCACTTTGACATAGAATTTGTTTTCTATTAACTTCCAAGATATCAAATTTTTCAGTATTAATGCCAACTAGAATACCCCAGATTTACCAAAAGCAGGCATCCAGTTCCATCACGAAGATATATGACCACTAATCCCCTCGGCATTCTAGGGGAAAAGTCATGTTTCACTGTTTCCATTATACCAACAAAATCTATATTATTTTCTCTAACAGATCTTGTAACATTCCAACCTTTTCTATATCTATAGCACCCATTCCTCTAATATTACCATTCATCTCTTTTTTTTTTCATTCATCTCTTTTTTTCCTATTCCCCCATTTCTCTTAACAACTTTAAGAGTAACCTTAACAAATTTAAGGTTTCCTCTTGTTTTTCTTACTACTACCAGAAATGTTCAGAGTTTTCATCAAAACATTAATATCATGCAGGGTGTGGATCTTACTGGTTCATACTACTGCTAACATGGTTCATATTTAGATAGGAGTTGGTAAATTATTTGTTAACTGGGAGTCGGTTCATGTGGGCGATTCAGTGACATTTCTCTTGTCTCTTGTTGAACCTTGCCCATTAGTCTTGTGAGAGCACCAATGAATAATAGCATAATCATGCTCAATCTTAATAATACGACCAACTATCTTAATAATGTGACCAACTTTGCCGACAAATGTGGTCACAAACAAAAAAATGTATTGTTTCACTGACTTGATTGACCAAAAAAGTACTAAGGTTCACAGTTGCCACCAAGTAGAAGAATTTCAATTTTAAAGATAACGCGATCGATTACTTGTATGTATCTTTTTTTCTAAATGGATTAAAATGCTATGTTTGAGGTTCATCAATTTGCAGTGGCAAAGAGAAGAAAAACATTTTTGTCACGTACATGCTAATTAGTCACTCTTCACTAATTGGTGATACTTTGGACATGGTGTGTTAGAACTCAAAAAGACTCAAACTCTAGCGAAGAGCAAGCTGGCTAACACTCTCGATGGCAGAGCAGTCGGTCGGTGATCATCTATGGCTAGCACTCCCGATGCTTCACATGCCTATCCATGTTTTCTACCAACATTGACAAATGGAGAGTTGTTAAATGGCTTAAAGTTAAAGTTTTTTCGGAGGAAGCGCGTATACAATAAACTTAGCAATTTTACAGTTCTTGAGTAGGTACCGAGAGGTACACCTCTTGGTACATTAAGTACTAAGATGTACCAAATTTTACACTAAAATGTTAATACCTCTTGATACCTACTCAAGGACCGTAAAATTCCTCTAAACTTAATGCTTCGGAGAAGCACTGACATAATTACCGTTCAAAACAGGAGTTAATTCATGATTCATTAATTTAGAGTAAATCAACACTATGCATGCGAATCTGCTGTCATACACCTTTAGAACATTACAAATTTATGTCTATAATCGGTGATTCAGATCGCTACAGTGAAAATTTAGGGGAAATTGGGTAAGCATCATCCATTGTTGGTCGATCTTTTGGTGATGGATGTGTGCACACTTAGCCCAATCTTAGGCAGTTGTTTGGCTCATGTTTTATTTCAGGCACAACTAGATTTGGGTCTTCCCATCCATGACATTTGGTAATACTGCCAGTTGGGCGATTTCATTTGATGTGATCTAAAATGTCATTCATTTGATCTGGAAAGTAGACTCCATGAAGCTGTGAGGGTTCATTCCATCCTGAATCATCTCATCAGTTGGGTGATTTACTGTGATCATTTGTGCAACTATAATTTAGTAATTGTATACATCACCCTTAGTTGAGATTTTGCACACAAAGTCATACTCGCGGTGGAATAATAAAAAATGGGTGTCGAATCCTTTAAGACAGTATTCATGACAAGAACGTACCTAGAATAATTCAGAGTTTTTATATAATATCAAAATGAGCACAAAAGCTCAAAATAAAAGATAAAGTACTCTTGGTTATCTTTGAAGAAGGAATCAATTTGAGAACGAGTAATAATGCTTTGGGTATATATATATATATATATATATATATATATATATATATATATATATATATGTATATATATATATATATATATATATATATGTATATGTATATATATACATATATATATATATATATATATATATATATATATATATATGTATATATATATATATATATATATATATATGTATATGTATATATATGTGTGTATATATATATATATATAGTGAATCTATTCTACACCCCTCCCCTAGAATAACTATTCTACATCCCCCTCCCATGGGTCAAACCCACCTCCCCCACCCTCCCTAGGGCCCAAAACCCCCCTCCCACCTCGGTCAAAGCGTCCTCCCGCCGGTCAAACCCCCCCACCACTCCCTCTCCCACCTACCACTTTGCTGCTCTCGTCTTGCAGGAATCGTGCAGTAACAGGACGGTCATCGTGCAGTAACAAGACAACATTATCGCAGTAACAACGTAAAAAAGTAGCCATGATGGATCTAGTTTCGTTAAGTGTTTTGTTATGAACTTCATGGTGCAAATGGATTGGAAATACAAGATATGATGTGAAAGATATTGCTCTCTAAAGATTGAGATTTACCTCTTTTTTTAGTACTCGTCTCACTGGAACAGCGTAGTAACACGATGGCCAATATACAGTAACACATTTGATTTTCGCACTAACAACGTTAAAAAATAGTTATGATGATTCTAGTTTCATTAAGCACTTTTTTTTACGAACGCCATGATGTGATGCAGATGGGTTAGAAAAATTAGACATGACGTGTACGTTAGTACTCTCTAAAGATTGAGATTTAAGATACTCTAGATCTAAACAACATTACTACTATAGGGCCACTGTTACTATGCATGTTCTCTGTTACTGTAAATTTCGTCATATTGTTACTGCCAAAAGTGTAGTACCAACCTATAAAGTTTACAGTAACAACCTATACATTTTTGCAGTAATATATGATGTTACTATCCTTCTGAGACAATGTTACTGCCGAATCATAGTAACATAACTGATTTGTTCACAAATCATCATATGGTGATTTGGTTAGAAGTGCTTGCTATGAACCATGAGATCATGGGTTCAAGTCGAAAAGTTGAGATTGGAGGGAGGATGAGAAATCGGGAGGAGGGGGAATCGGAGGGAGGAGTGATAAGAGAGGAGGGAGAGAAAAAAAAAAGAGAAGTTGAGATTGGGGGGAGGATCAGAAATTGGGAGGAGGGGAATCGGAGAGGAGGATGAGAAATCGGGAGGAGGGGGAATCGGAGGGAGGAGTGACAAGAGAGAAGGAAGGAGAGGAGGAGGGGGAATCGGAGGGAGGAGTGACAAGAGAGAAGGAGGGAGAGAAAAAAAAAAGAAGAAAAGTTGAGATTGGAGGGGAGGATGAGAAATCGAGAGGAGGGAGAATCAGAGGGAGGAGTGACGGGAGAGGGGGCGCGGGAGGGAGAGAGGAGCGACGGGAGGGAGGGGGGGGGGGACGGAGGGGGGCGGGAGGGAGAGGGGGCGCGGGAGGGAGGTGGGGACGGAGAGGGCGCGGGAGGGAGGGAGGAAGGTGGGGACGGATGGGAGGTGGGAGGGGGTGTAGACTAGTTATTCTAGGGGAGGGGTGTATATTAGAGCTACTCTATATATATATATATATATATATATATATATATATATATATATATATAATATGGCTTGTCCTTCAATCTTTGCACTTGTAACTATGTTATATTATAATTCGTTTGAAATCATGAATTATTAGTGTTGATTTGATCTTAATTGTAATATCTTAGTTTTATGTTTTTATTTTAGTTCATGCTTGTTAGTTAGCATCACAATTTTAAAATAGCTGAAATTCGGAATTAAAAATAAGAAATATTAAAAGAAGAGTCCATATAAGAACCCAATACGAGATTAATTAAAATTGGCAATAAAACTAATAATAAAATCTGAAAGTAGAAAAAAAATAAAAGAAGAGTTTAAGTAGGAATACAATTTAAAATTAGATGAAATTCGGAATTAAAAATAAGCAATATTGAAAGAATAATCCATATAAGAACCCAATACGAGATTAATTAAAATTCAGAATAAAAAATAAAATAATATCCAAAAGTAGAAAAATTAAAAGAAAGGTAATGTTCGTAATGTTCAGATGAAAAGTGATCATCAGGACAATCATCCCCTGATTTGTTTTCCCCATCTATATTTCTAGAAACTTCCTGCTCTTTTAAGAACAAACTAATTCTAGCACATTCAAGATTTTTTACCAATTATATGTTAGAATCAATCTCTTCTAAGGCACATCCTAACCTAATTCCAAGCAAACTGACAACATTAATTAAATCAACATTGGAATCATGGACAAAAGATGGAATATGATTCTGACCTTTATTAATAAAAGCATATTGGGCTTCCTTCCTCTCAATAGCCACCTCATGTAGATTTGTTTTCTTTGTCCATTAGCTTCTTACTTCTTCTCTTCTCTACTTCTTAACTATCAATTTCTTCCTCTGTATCACTAAACCCACTCACTTGTTTAGCAAAATTATTTTCAGACTCTTGTGAATCAAGAAACTCCTCACCCTCCCCAAAATCTACCTTCCTCATTTGCAACAGAGTCAGCAACCTCAATATTTATATATGTGTCTCCTGCATCTTCAAAACCTTTTCTAGGCTTAAAACCCTCACCATGTGCTGTGACTGCCTTGCTCAGCATGCATCTGCCCCTGTGTTCCCATTTTATCTTGCATATAAATCTTTTCAGTCATCCGACTAGGAGTTGATGCCGTCAAGCAGAGCCCGGGTCTAACACAACCCATGAATAGTTGACCACGCACGTGTCCCACAACCTTGTTCGAGGTAGTCTCCGTGAAATGTTGGATGATAAATTTTACTGTCCTCGAAAAAGTTATCAAATTTTACAGAGATAATCTATCCCATACCACTGAGTTTATTCAAGTTCAACGACTTACCATCGACATTGCTTCTTTCTGTAATATACCGACGACTTTATCAATTTTTCTATAATATACCATTGGGTTAGGGCTTCTTTTCAAAAATACCCAATAATTTTTATGTGGCCCACTTAAATAACCTGGAAGTTTGTATATAAGTTTTAAGGTTTTTCTAGTATATTTAGTTTTTAGAAAAAAAAATATTTTATGTGGTACTTGAGAGAAAATTTGCTTATACAAGATATAATAGCACAAAAATATGTTATATGTTATGTAGTGTATGAACGATGATTTATAGTAAAAACAAAAATAAAAAGATATTTTATATAGCATATAGCGGATAAGTTATATTTTTTTAGGAGTGAAATACATGGCCGGTCCCTAAACTTATCTGGTTGTGTCACTTAGGTCAGTGAACTTGAAAATTGCACGTTTGGGTCCGTAAACTTGGTTTAATGTACCATCTCGGTCCAAATGTGCTTTGACTATGTTTGACTGCCAACATGGCATGCCACGTAGGCAACACTTTTGCTCTTAGCGCCCTCCACATAACAACATGTCGCATATATCTCCTTGTAGCTATATAGTGACACCAGAATCTCCAAAAAAAAACTCAAATTGTTCTTCCCTCTTATTTTTCTTCTTGCATGTATAGAAAATATGGTCCCGATTAGTAATTGCCATTGATTTGCGCTCCAAAATGACCTTATCCTTACACAACAGGCACTTGATCAATGACACCTTATTCCGGCGACTTCAAGACGGCGACGAGCTTGGAGAATCCATGGTGTAACGTGGTTAAAGGACGATTGGACCGGGGTGGTACATTAAACCAAGTTTACGGATCTAAATGTGCAATTTTTAAGTTCATGGACCTAAGTGACACCACCCCCACAAGTTTAAGGACTGGCTATGTACACTCTTTTTTTTAAAAAAAAAATAGAAATGTGAAAAAACTTGATACTTCTATACAAATTTCCATGTTGTATAAGGAGACCACATAAAAGTTCTCATATTTGTTTGAAACTTCTAATGAGATAAATCAATTGTTAACCTTGTATATTCATAAGGGTATTTTGGGTATTTTTGAAAAGAAGGCCCAACCCAATGGCGTATTGTAGAACATTTGATAAAATCATCGGTATAATATAGAAATAGACAATGTCGATGGCAAATTGTTGAACTCGAACAAACTCAGTAGTATAGAATAGATTATCTCAATTTTACAATAGAAAATATGGTACCCTTTTAGTATCGTTTTAAGGATGATAAAATTATCTATGTTAGATACATGAGAAATGTAGTACAGTTGTAGCTGGACACGTTGGAAATATTTTGAGGGTGACTAATGTACCGTTCAACTAATGAAATACTTTATTACATGCTAAGGTCATTATAGATGAAGTAAGATACCATAATTAACTAGCCACATACTCGCGCTTTTCTATATGGTCTATTAGTTTAGATAAGTTTTTAAAAAGGTTTTCATATAATAAGTTAATTTTTTACAAAGTATTAATTTTTCCTAACCAACTATATATTTAACTACTTTAATTCTATTTAAGAACTTTCCTATATGGTCTATTAGTTTAGGTAAGCTTTTAAAAAGGTTTGATATAATAAGTTATTTTTTTACAAAGTACTGATTTCCCTAACCATATATAAATTTAACTAAGTTGTACTATATGTTTATAAGAGCAATCACTAGAAGCCTCATGTTTCTTCTCTCTTTATCTCCTCTCTTTTTTATCATGTGTTTAGGAGGAGGTACCAGAGGACTCCGGAAAATTCCATATGTTTAGCCCATTTGTGGTTTTCTTAATACATATACCATTTTGATTCAACGGCCATTGTTTATCCAAACCTTTTATCTAACGGCTAATATATTTGTGTGATGTGGCGCATTCTCCTGCAAGAAAGCTTATTGCTTTCACTATATAAGACTAGAAATTGAGCGTGCCTATTGGCAAGCATGCTAATTTAGCCTCTAATATTTCATTTAGATATTATTTCGAATATGGGATTTATTTATAGCAATTAGTGTAAAGATTTATATCAAATATATGCAAACATCTTACGTTGAAAGTATCCTTTAGTGTGTTCGAGATAAGTTTGTAGAACACCGAAGAATAACATATATCATGCTATAGAATAATATTGTTTTAAGTTTGAACTTATCAGCGGTGAAGATGATATTTTAATATATAGAAAAGCGTATTTCCTGAATATTCTACATTGCTTTTGTACTTTTTTAAAGTTTAACATCTAAGTTGTTATGATTAGAATAAAATAGTTTTTATTATATACTTGCTTTCTATTTTTTTTTGAAAATTGTTGTTTTACTTTTTTTTAAGAAATACAGGTTAACTTGTTGGAATCTCTCTTTTTTTTTGGAAATCTCTCATTTACTTTCTAAGAAGTTAAATCTGCAGATGCGATAGAAAAAAAGTATTTATATCCTCACCTCTTGTATTTGAACCGTCTATATTGAAATTTAATTTTTATATATAATTAATTTATTTATTGCTTTTCTTCGTACAAGCTAACAGTTTAGTTTATGCATATGCATGTGACAATATGTGAGCTTACTGCACCGTTGGCTCGGTCGGCATAGTGCAAAAGCACTGCTTGCTCATGAACCAACGTGGGCAAGCGAGACGATCTAGAAAGTGCATGATTTTTACACGAGAGGCACACACTGTTACTCCCTGTTATTCCTGAATGGCAACGGAGGCATGCATGCGTACGCACGAAGTTTATGCTACGCCGGTTGTCTAAATGGTGGAGAGACACGTGGCAGTAAATAAACGGGTAAAACATGGACCAATCAGCTGGCAAGGAGATTAGCCAGCTTCAGATATATAGATAGATAAGATAGATACGTTAATCACATGTAGTAGAACGATACACTACTAAAAATGATTTTTTTTGCTGATGGTCAAAATGGGTTTTCGCTGGCGGCTGATGGTAGCAACCAAAGGCCAGTAAAACAATACATTTGGTCTGACGGACAGCCAGCCGTGCGCCAGCGAAAACGGGTTTTCTCTAGCGGAAAGCTAAGACAGCCACCGGCGAAAATCAGTTTTCGCTAGCGGTGATGCTACGAGACCCGCCAGCGAAATCTTTTTTTGAGCAACAAAAATTGAAAATCCAAATCCAAAAAGTTTCACAAATTTTGAATCATTGTCCCAAATCCACAATCGCAATCCCAAATCATTGTCCCAAATCTACAATCACAATCCCAAATCAAAGTAGTCGTCGTCAGTTGCCATTGATGAGGGAAGCAGATACCAAAGCTCCCCTTGTCGTCCATGGTCACTGCCCGCCCGCACCCAAGCGCCACCAAAGCTTGTTCAACCACTGGCTGTTGAATCCACCGCTGGAGCCCGGCCGTGTTGGAGCCCTTGCCGAAGCCCGCGCGAACCCGCTGCCAGAGCCCCCCTGTGCCGGAACTCTCCCCAAGCCCACCCGTGTCGGCGCGACGGCTGATGGTTTGTCACCCCACCATTGGATCTTGGTGTTTGGTGCAGGGCATAGGCGATGGCCCCACCGCCATCCCTCCCCTTTGCCGCTGTCACCGGTCGGGAGGAAGGAGGAGGCGCCAGATCTGCCTCTCTGCATCCCCCCCTGCCGCCCTCCTGAGCACCACCGCCAGAGCCGCTGCCGCCCGTGGCCCTCTAGTGGCCGGATCTGCCGCCCGCGCCTCTCCCATAGCCGGATCCACCACCCGCGCAAGAGAGGGGGGAGAGGATAGAGATACCTCGGTAAAATCGTTAGTAAAAAAGTCGCCACGGGTGGGTGGTGGGCCATGGTCATTTATAGGTCATGGTAATATTTCACTAGCGGTTGCTTTAGTCGGCTGCTAGCGAAAATAGCTATATCTTCGTTGGCGGTCTACGTACCGTCATCGAAAATTATTTTTCACTAGTTGTTTTTAGCCTCCCCCCATCCCAAGTTACAATTTCACAGAATGTGCACAGTGCCGCCAACAAAAAAAAATTATGGTGCCGCCACGAAAAACCGATTTTGTAGCAGTGATACTTAGGTATCATACTTACGTCGGCATGATACCAGAAGTACCAGACACGATATCCACATGTACCATGTTGACCTCATCATGATGTCAGTAAACATAAACTAGGTTGCAACCGTGTAGTGTTTTCTAGGATTTATGCTCTTTTTTATTATCAAAACTTTATCATTTCAGCAAAATCAAATTAGCCAACATAGAGCACTAGATCCAAATAAAACCTTTGTTTCACATGGACACCCTCATAAGCTAGTTTCCAAAAAAATGTTTTTGACACTACAGGGTGGAGGAATATTGAAAGCAAACAAGATACACCGTGAAGCAAATCTTGCTATGCGACATTTAAAGAAGACACGCTAAATTGTCTCTTGCGCATTAAAGACAACATTTCTTACCACCACCCCAAAATAAAATTCATTTTTCGAAGGTTTTCCTTTGTTAGGATTAATTTATTCTGAAATAACCACATAAATACTTTGATCAACTCCCATAAGATCTTCCTACAGATGTCATATTAGAGTTCATCGTCGCATTATACATTGAATGAACTGAAAATTTGTCATTTGTTGCGGCCTTATCGTCCTGCCGCTCGCCACCCCTCACTCACGGCGTCGGCAGTGGCGCGACCCATCTCGGAGAGGAACCTGCAACGGAGAGCGTGTGAGGCCAGGAAAAGGTAGGAGACCTCGATGAGGTCGCCTGCGTGGGTGCAAAGGAGCAGCGGTGGGAGGATGAGGACGGTGAGGATGCCGCCGGCAGCAACAGGGAAGATGAGGGATGAAGTGGTGGCGGTGCTGCCGAGAACGTGTCCGGGCGCGCGGCTGTCGCGGCGAGGGTACCGCAGCAGAGGAGTGGAGCAACTGAGCAAGAGGGCGCAGCGGCGGCGTACATGGCCGCGAACAGGCGGTGTTGTTTGCTTCCCTTCATTTTCTTCTTCTTCTTCTTCTTCTTCTTCTTCTTATCTGGCTGCCTACGCGCCGGAGCCGGCGATCGAGGTGCTCTCGATCCAGTGCTCCTGTACGGCGTGGACAATGCTCACAGCATGGTATCATCAGTCCACAGCCTACCGGCTTGGCTTGCCTGCGTCGTGCTTGCGGCAGGACATACTCCGCTGCAGGATGTTCCTCCCCCGTCGCCCCTACACGCCGACCACGCACTGCTGTTCCTGCCACCCAGCAATGGGGAGAAGGAAAGGAACAAGGAAGAAAGCAAATGTGATGGAAAACTAGACGGCAGTGACAAAAACGGGGTGATGGGTCTCTTCCGAGACATCCGATAAAATTGGAACGATACAGAGAAAATTAGCATGGCCCTTGCACAACGATGACACGCACAAATCGAGAAATGGTCTAAATTTTTTTGTTGGATCACTACCTTTTACATATTTGGGCCTCCCTTTGGGAACCACTAGACCAAAGGTAATTGACTTTGCACCTCTTGTTGATAGAATTGAAAGGAGGCTCTCAACTACCTCTGCTCTTTTGTCTTATGGTGACAGAATCACAATGGTAAATTTAGTACTTTCCTCCCTCCCTACTTATTACATGCAGTGGCGGAGCTGGAACCAAATCGAGGGTGGTACACTACTTCACTCTATAGATGTTGGCTTATTACTCTAAATAATGGTATTTGACCATTTATATATAAATATTGACACCAAATCATTGAATAGCAAGTAAAAGTGTTTACCGAAATTTAAGATGAAAAGAAACCATGAACGGAAACATATAAAGGATACATAAAAGACGATCAATCTATGCAAAATACATCCTTGACCTCAAAACTGTCAATGTCAATATCATCGATAGTTAATAGCCTACAATAAAACCAGAACATAAGTCAGAAACATCTTAATTTTCAACTAAAAATTTATATCCAATAAACATGTAAAAAATATAAAAAAATAAATATGTTTAGGGTTTAGAGTTTATGTTCCAATAAACACAAAAAATTATTGGGACTATTGGGCGCTTTTCTCTTGAGATACTTGTATATAATCTGTCAATTAAATAGTTTTATTATGTTAGACTATACGTGCACTGTACAATAGAACAATGTACACTCCAAATGCAATGATAATTTGATAATATCATAGTGTCACAGTGTGCTTATAATTTTACTAGTGATGGTGCCTTCAAACTTTAAACGTCCAGTTCTTCAAAACTTTAAACGGTTTAAACCCTAGCTTATATAAATCTGGACAATTGAAAAGGCAGTATATATCAACAGGTTACAAATCTAACTAATCAAAATGTTACAAGAGAGGAGGATAAATTGAAAGTTTAGAACTAATCAAGAGAATTAGAGAATGAAAAATGATAAATACCTTCATCAATTTGCCTGTGCTGCTTGCACTGCTCGGCTGCCCTTGTGCCCTGCTTGTAGTCCAGCTGCTACTGCCTGCTGCGAGCCTGCGCTGCTCCCTGCCACCTGCCTCCCTGTCGTCTGTCGATGCACGCAGCCACGCACCCGGCCTAAATCAGTACTCCTATATCCTAATGCCTGCAGCCTGCGCCACTGCGATGCGATGCCGCGATGCACATGCACCCGCCACTACCTGCGCTGCTGCCTATCGATGCTGCGGCCGGCTAGAGAGACTACAAGAGGCGGGCGACGGGGGCCGACGGCGATGCTGCCTGCTAAGGCGACGGCGATACCGCCGATACGGATGACGAACAGACGCGGAATCGCGGTGGGGAGAAAGAAAGAAAAAAGAAAAACGGGAGACGAGGAGTTCTGAGGCGCGGTGATTGAGCGAGCCTCGCGGCGCGTCGCTCCTGGGTGCGTGAGGTGCGCTGTGCGCCCCCTCGCCTCATCCATCTCCCCCATGTGGCTGCCCTGGGTGAAGACGCGCCCCTCCTCCCCTTCCTCCGCCGCCGCCTCCCCCTCGCCCTCCACCGCGCTCGCCGCCGCCGCCGCCTCTCCTCGCTTGTCCTTCTCCTCTCCCTCCCAAGCGTTACCCATGGGCCTAAGGCCTTCACTTGTTCGCTCATGGGCCAGGGGTGGTGCATGATGTTGGGTTGAGGGGGTTCCTATGTGGTGAAAATAGGGGGAAAAAGTCCACTTTGACTCCCTTAAATGTCGGCCGAATCTAATTCGTGACCCTCAACCGCAAAACCGGGTATGATGACTCCCTGAACTATTGAAACCAGTGCAATTTGACTCCCTGAGCGGTTTTGGAGGGCGGTTTTGCTGATGTGGCGCTGACGTGGCGATGTTAACCTAGTCTTCGTCTCACGTAGCGCTTGTGTGGCATTCGAATTAAAAAAAATATATGTGGGACCCATTTTTCATTCACACACAAAATATATTGTGGGACCCACTGACACGTGGGGCCCACATGTCATCCTCTCTCTCTATCTCTTCCCTTCACCGGTCTGCAGGGGCGGGAGTCGAACAAGCAGCGACGGCAGCAAGCGACACTAGGGCGGCGGCTGCGCCGGTCGAGGGAGTGGTCGGCGGCGGCGGCGGTCTAGGGAGTGGTCGGCGGCGGGGCCAGATCTTCCCCCTCCCTCTCTCTCCCTCATCTCTTTCTCCCTCATTTGTCCTCACGGGAGCAGAGGCCAGATCGGCGTTGGCGGCGGCGACGGACGGGGGTCGGGTTGGCAGCGGCGGCGGACGGGGGCCGGAGCGAGATGGTGTCACTACCGCCCTCCCGCCCGCCGGCGTCGGCGCCGGCAACGACGCCGCGGGGAGGGGCCTTGGAGGCTGTGGCATCTGGACCGATAAGGCGGGGCGGCAACGGCACCGTGGGCAGGGGCGGGGGAGGATGTCGACGACCCGTTTGGATGAGAGAAGGAGGGGCGGCGAGGGCAACTCCCGGCAGCTCAATCGAGAGTATTTGCCGGCGTCGGGTGAACTCCGGGCGGGATGGGGTTGGAGGAGGCGCCGGCCACCGCCGCTCGGCCCCCGTCCGCCGCCGCCGCCGACGATCTAGCCCCTGTTCCGGCCCTCGCCCACCCGCCGCCGCCGCCAGTGGCTCCCGGCCACCGCTACCACACCGCTGGCCCTCGTCCGACGCTGGCAAAGAGAAAGAGAGGGGGAGGATGAAGAAGGTAGAGAAGAGAGGATGGCATGTGGGCCCCACGTGTTAGTGGGTCCCACAATATATTTTTGTGTGTGAATGACAGATGGGTCCCACATATATTTTTTTTTAATTTGAATGCCACGTAAGCGCCACGTGAGACGAAGACTAGGTCAACATCGGCACGTCAGCGCCAAATCAGCAAAACCACCCTCCAAAACTACTTAGGGAGTCAAATTGCACTGGTTTCAATAGTTCAGGGAGTCATCGTACCCGGTTTTGCGGTTGAGGGTCACGAATTAGATTCGGCCGACATTTAAGGGAGTCAAAGTGGACTTTTTCCAAAATAGGGGGGTAAGTACTAAATCTAGAAATTGGGCCGGGTGCCTATGAACCCCCCTAGGCCCATTGGGCTCCGCCCCTGATTACATGTGTTCCCTCTCCCTCCTAAAATCTGTGATTGAAAGTATTGATAGAGCAAGAAGGCATTGCCTATGGAGGGGGTCTGACATAAATTCTAGTAGGAAATCCTTAGTGCTTTGGGAGAGAGTCTGTCAACCAAAGAATAGAGGTGGCTTGGGTGTTATTGATCTCAATCTTCAGAATGCTGCTCTCTTAATGAAAAATTTGCATAAATTTTACAACAGGCATCCTATTCCTTGGGTTAATTTGATCTGGACCTCTTATTACTCTCATAAATTACCACATGTTGTTCGCCCAAGAGGTTCCTTTTGGTGGAAGGATGTGTTGCAATTTGTGGATATTTTCAGAAGTTTGTCAAGTTGTAAAGTGGGTGATGGGAAAACTTGTTTGTTCTGGGATGATTTTTGGAATGGTAAAGTCAGGTCAGCTGTTTACCCTAAAATTTATTCTTTTGCACTCTTTCACAAGGACTCAGTAAGCATAACTTCTACTAAAAGCATATCACAGCTTTTTGCTCTGCCTTTATCTGAACAAGCTTTCCAGGAATATGAATCCATGAGTGAAGCTGACCCCCTCAACTTATTATCTGATGATAAAGATGTTTGGGCTTATGTCTAGGGGAATGGACTGTTCTCTTCTCATAAAATTTATACAATAAATTGCATGCATGTTCAAGCCCCTGGGTACTTAAGTTGGATTTGGAAAAGCAAATGTTCTATGAAAGTTAAGGTGTTTGCTTGGCTTCTCCTAATTGACAGATTAAACACTTATGATATGCTGCAGAGAAGGCACTGCCCTCCTGAAAATTCTGATCTAGCATGTGTCCTTTGTCCAGCTTAAGCAAGGGAAACATCTTTCCACCTTTTCTTTCAATGCCAATTCAGCTCAGATTGTTGGGTGCAGCTGGGAATTGTCTGGAACCTTTCTCTCAATTTTGATGATATGCTGCTGCAGGCAAAGAACTCATAGATCTACTCATTTTGTTGAAAAAATTCTCTATGTTGCATGGAACATTTGGAAGCAACGAAATGCTTTCATTTTGCAGAATGTACCACCTTCGGTTGTTTCCTGAAAAGCTCTCTTTAAAATTGATCTTTCCCTTTTAGTCTTTAGATTAAAAAGTTTCTGAGAGACAAGCTTTATCTCAGTGAATAAACCTTTTGTAAATATTTTGTATTCCTTCTTTTAATTTAATTTATTAAATGTGGGGGCTTCCTCTACAGTGTTTCCCTAAAAAAAAGGGGTGATGGCATGGTTTCAGTTTACTGTGAATTCAAATGGCATGTATACGAACAGATGAATTATAATGATATTTATCTGAATCAGCATATTTGCAATGGCATGAAATCAATTAATCATTTCTTCATATCAGAACTGGAATACTGTGATCCATTATAATGTTTAGCCTTTTGTCATCTATTTAGTTTTTGCTATATTTTTTTAGATTAAACGGAAGATGCATACATAATACATGACATTCCACACGCATATCATACCCACACGCCACAAATACACAACACAATATATTAATTCGTTGGATACATAATAAAATAATTATTCAACCTTACATGCATCATTCACTTTTACGTGAAAACATCAGTCATAAGACTTTCAACATAATCGAATTCGCACGGCAAGTTGAAGGGTATCATCCAGATTAACTAACTATTCATTAGACTGCGAGATATGACTACGATATATACTCTTTTTTTCCAAGTCATCCACCATTCCTTCTGTGACGATTTTCATTAGCCTGGGAGATATGGCTACGATATATACTCTTTTTTCCAACAAACATCATTGTTCCATGTGGTTGTGTCCTGTCGAGACTTGAGACTATACCGCATCACGCAGATCTTAGATCTTGTTGGTCGTACTTCTACATGTATTTGGAATCAAAGATCCTGTTGCCGTCCTAACAACCTAGACCTCAATTGTGTATGGAAATCGTGTCTGGTTTCCAGCCGTGGCGAGCCACCGTTGGGCATCTTAACGAAGGATGCTAGTGTCTGGTGCTTTTTCAGTTAACCTCTACTATCCCATCTCTTAAAGGCATGAGCATGCAATTTGTTACTCGTGTGTACATACCCTCGAATCAACTTTATTAGCTATGCATTAGTGTACTGCTACCTCAAGCAAACAAGAATGCACCATCTATATTTATAGATCGATCTGATGTATTAGTCTCAATTGAAATGAGGGCATCAAGACCACAACGTTTTTCAGTTTCTCATCATCTCATCATGGCATGGGTTATGCATGCGCTCCTTGAGAAAGCTTGGTCATGCATATTCATAGATCAATAATCCTTCTAAGAGAGAAAACTTTAAATTGTAATTATTATCCCACGTAATTAATTAGGAGCTCTAAACCAACCGAACCAGGCTTATATATATCTGTATTACTTGCGCCGCTTAGTGCGCCTGATTAACACGTAATCGCTGCACCGTCAGCGTTCCAATCTACACTTCTGCTACTCTGAATTTCTACAGTAATATCCTTTTTGATAATTAAGTCAGCAAATAACAGCCTGTATCAGTATTACCATTAGATAGACCACAAAAGAACTAGATCGAGTCCCCAGAGGCAAACTTCTGAGTAGATCCAACAACCATTCATGATTCTTTCAATTTGACATTGACTACTCTAACCTCTCTAATCCAAACTGACGAATATATTGCAATAATGATTCTTAGAACTAGGACACCATATAATTAGAAAATTTTATAATATATTTCTCTCTACATGAAAATTTTAATAATTATGCAGGGATTGAGCCGTAATTTTATAAAGATTCACCGAATAGAGAGTGGCGGGACCAGCATTTAGACATGAATGGGGCAAACCTAGCTTGTCAAGTGATAATGATCATAAAAGAATATCATAAGTATGCACTCATATTTTACATTTGATTCGAGCATCGGAGTAAAAGTTCTACTTTTAGACAACTTATACATTGGTTGGGTTGCCTCCCCCGAGACTAAGAGAGAGGAGAAAAAATATATTTTTTAAATGTGACTAGCATTTGGGTTCCACTAACACATGGACGTCACTGTGTCATACCACATCAGTGCATGGAGCGGGTTGCACTATACTATAGAAACGAATTTTCTAGACGAGAGCCCCTCGTTGCAGGTAAGCCATAACTGCTCGTATCTACGAAAGTTGCTCCCCCCGGAGGGCAGTTCAGAGGCCGCATGCAAAGATCGGTTTTGGCCGTCTACAAAAACAGTTACTCCCCCATTCCAAATTAATCTACATATTTCATAGGTACACCAAAACCAAGAAAAGCTAATAACTCTCTTATACTATATTTACTCTAGCAACAAACTCAATGCATGCACCATCCCCACTATTTCCTAGCCAATAGCAAATCAAGATATTGCATGTGGGTTATAAATACTTATGTGCATGGATGCATGCATCAATGTCTATTTACTCCAATACACAAATAACGAATAGACTTAATGAATGAACACAAATATGTAGATCATTTAGGAATAACCTAAAAAAATTATATGTAGATCAATTTGGAATGGAGGGAGTATTTACTAGTGTTGGAGCCTGTTTGGATCTAAATGAACATATTGTGTGACCCAACAATGTACTTTTATTGTTCGGTAACCTAGATAACACACCCTCACAAATTTAGAGACAGCTCATAAACTCTATATTATATCTGAGATGAACGTATCTGAGATGAACAGAGCTGGAGGCGGAAGAACAAGTGCCGAACAAAGCCATCAGGAGCTCGGGGAAGATGAACTGAAATGGTAAAGCGGTATGCGTAAAGCCCCATTCACTTCTAGTCATAGTCCCATTCCTCAACTAACAAAACTGGATTACTCTAGGTCCTTAGGTGGATTGGACCCCGGTTTTATCCGACGTGACAGCTGAGTCAGCATGGGTCGCACGTCAGGGTGACCACATCATCACCTTCTCTTTCTCCTCTTCTCTCCCTTCCTCCTCTCTCTCACTCTTCCCTGGGCAGGCCGGACGACGGGTGGGGAGGAGGCCGACAGGGTAAGGCGGGAGAGGAGGAGGGCATCGGGGGCCAGCAACGCGGCGATGGGCGACGCCGTGGCGGCGGCGGCGACGCAGGAAAAGGGTTGTCGCAGAGGGTGTGGTGGAGGGCGCCGAGGCTGAAGTGGGCGACCAACCTTGAGGTCGCCTGCATTGTTGAGGAGGAGATTCTCCGGCTTGATGCCGCGATTGTACACGCCACGAGAGTGGTAGTACCGGACAGCAAAGATAAGCTTCCGAAAGTAGTGTTGTGCGAGGTCCTCTATCATGCGGCTGGACGCGTCGAGCAGGGAGAACAGCTAGTCGCCAGCGGCGAGGTCGAGGACGAAGTGGACCTCGTGGCGGTGGTGCTACTTGGGGAGAATGGCCGCCTCCCGCTCGATGGGTACGGGATGGAGATCCTCGCCGCCGCGGAGGCCATGGCGGGGGTTGGGGAATGACTTGATGGCGATGTTGCGGCCGGTGAGGAGGTCGCCGCAGGCCTCCCTGCCCCCTTGCTAGCCCCACCTCATCCCTCGACAGCGGCCCTCCTCCAAGCCTACTTTCTCTGCAACCGCCACCTCCCCTTCTCTTGTGTCGTCGCCGCCGCATTGCTCGTCGCCGCGTCGCTGACCGCCGACGCCCTCCTCTCCCACCTCGCCCCGCCGGCCGGCCTGCCCAGAGAAGAGTGAGAGAAGAGGGGAAAGAGAGGAGTGGTCACCATGGGTCCCACTAACTCAGATGCCACGTCAGACAAAGACTGAGGTCAAAACCGCCTAAGGTCTCATAGTAATCCGCTTTTGTTTGTTGAAGGATGGCATATATCTAATTGTAATCCGATGACAAGACGAGGGCCCTCATATGTATATTTTTTGCCAGGATTATTTTGGAATTGGGAGTTGGACCTGGCGTCAAGCAGTGTGTGTTCGTGCAAAAAATGGCAGTTAAAGCAGGCTGCTAGTGGGAGAAAATGTGTACAGTTTTCTTAACGAAATAAAGATACACAGCATCATATTCCATTAGAATTACATTTTTATCCATGACAATCCATCAAACACTCCTTGGTGAACGAGAGGTCAGCGCCCTGAGTTCGGATTGCGGCAAAGATCCCGGCTCTTTTGGTTTGAGGTGAAACTTTGAGTGCTTTAATATATAATTGTATTTTTTTTTAATTTTGAGATGGGACATTCATATTTGAATTGAAATTTAATGATTTGAGATGAAAATTTACATATTTCCGAATTGAAAGTTTGTAATTTTTCCGATGAGAGTTTCGAGGCAGAAATTCATAGTTTTTGAATCGTACGTGTGATGCGAGTATTTCCGAATTGAGTCTAACTCCCCTCAGCGTGCGGCTGCGTGAAGTCGATCGACTTGAGTTCTCAGCGATTTTCTCAATAACATAAATAAAACTTTTATTTTGCATATTTCATTTACAGTGAGGATATTCGACAACACAAAAATCTATATGATTTTCTGAACGAAATGAAAATCAATACATTAGCATCTATTGATAGATTACAAATATATATGGACTATAAAATTCCATCGATAACTCCATGCAGGAGGTGAACACCCTGAGACCGGATTGTGGCAAAGATGGCAGCTGCTACCACGCTCTTGTGCCCAGCCAGCATCTTCACCCCCTCCTGCTGTCTCACGCCAAGAACATCTGCCGTGTGCCTCAACCCGGCATTGCGCAGATCTTGACGGTCGTGTTCTACCAAATATTTTGAATCAAATATCCGGCCGCCGCCTAGCCGAGATTTGACAAGTTGCATAAACTGTTGTCTCGTCTCCGGCAACGGCTGGCCGCCGGTGAGCATCTTGAGCAGGTAACCCATGTCGTAGGCGCCGCCGAACGCCGACCAGGTGAGCTCGCCACGCCGCGACGGCGGCGGCAGGATGGCGAGCAGCTTCTCTCCGAACGCCGTGGAGGTGACGCCGATCTGCCGCGCGAGGTCGAAGTCGATGCCTTGGTTTTTGAGGAACTCGACGGAGTCGACGACGTGGGGGTCGCGGCCGGCGTCGAAGTCGGAGAAGACGACCTCCCACGCGATCTCCTGCTCAGGAGAAGACGAAGATCTCGTGGGGAGGTTGCCCTCCGCGTCGGAGAGGGTGATCCCGATCTGGACGGCGGGCACCTCGTCGACGTTCGACTTCAAGGCGGCGTAGATCTCGTCCGGCGTGGGGCGGCTGCCGGTGTAAGGCGGGTGGTGGACGACGCCGGCGAACTCGACGTCGATGGTGACGTAGGGGTACTGCACCATCATCTCGCCGATCAGTCCCATCTCCGAGTCGAGGTTCGCCGCCGTCATGGTCCGGAGCCAGAGCGGCGGCGCCGGCGCCGCGGCGGCATGCATCGCCGGTTGTGGCACGTTGACGTGCGGCGGCGGCGCGGGCGCCGCCGGCGCCTGGGCGAAGTTGTACGTGGTGGCATTGATCAGCGGTTGTGGCAAGTAGACGTGTGGCGGCAGGAACGTCGACTGAGCCGGGTATGGCGAGTAGTACGGCGAGGGCTACCGGTACAGCGGCGAGAAGGCCATGGGCGGCGGCGGAGGGCCGAATGGCATGGCTACCGGAGCGGCGCCGGCGGCGGAGTTCCGGCGAAAGTTCATCGCCTGTAGACAATGCATGAAAACGATGAACCCCGAGGATTCTTGTTGTCACCTTAAATAGTGATTGCACGTACACGTGCATGTATGCCGTGTCCAGATACGACTCGGATTGGGCGGGCCCACATGCAGGGTCAGTGAAACAGAGGCGGATTCGGCGTGCGGGCGTACGTAAGACAGATCGAACCGGACACGGCGTAGTACTAATTAACGCGGACAAAACAAACCTTGCGACACAAGTGGGCCCACCATCTCTACGTGGACTAAAATCAAGGCTAAGACCTCGTCTTTGGGCCAAGGGCTAATTGCGCTTTGAGCCCTGGTTCAAAGCTTAACTGCTAATTTGACATTATTTTTTAAAAACTTTTTTCATTTGATCCTCTTATTTAAAAACGAAACTTAGCGAGAATGTCAATGAACGGTCTATCAATCCTACCAAACAATATCGGATGGTCAGCTTCAACAACTAATTTACTAGTGTACTACTGCTCCCTCTTTTGTTCCAATAGTAATCTTTAAAATGTTTTTTTCTTATAAACTACTTATCCGATCTACGATCTAATTACACTGTTGTATTTATTGTAATTAAATATTTATAACAAAATATCGCATGATTATATTATGGTGAAAGAAAAATATATATTTCAAACCGTTAAAATTTAATGTTTCATACATGATAGTGATACGTTTCAATGTGTGTCTTCAGTGTTTTGCCAAAATTCCCGAAAGTACCCGTCACTATTCTCTATTCTCTATTCTCTCTCTCCACCTCATCCATGCACGTATGCATGCATTTTGGCGAGCTTTAAAATGATTTTTCTCCTAAACTAATTATCCAATCTATGATTCGGTCACACCATTGTATTTATTGTTATTAAATCTTTACAGCCATATATCACATGATTATATTTTGATAAAAGAAAAACATATGTTTCAATATGTTAACACTAATTGTTTCATATATAATAGCGACATGTTTCACTGTGTTTATTCACATGTTTCATAAAATTTTTAAATGTTTCAGTTGTTGTTTTTTTTTCACCATATCTCTACTATTATGAAAATTGAAGATGTTTTCGCTAAAATTTTGGTTTGTAATCTGTATTTGAATCGGTTTTAGTTCCTTTTTTCTTACGCTAGAGTGTCCCTCTTATTCGAGACGCATGCGAATTAATTGGGCCGCACCTTTTCACGTGCCCCTTACCTCACGCACCAATCGGGCGTGCATGAGACCGTTTTCCACACGCACCTTTGCGCGCCACCGCGATTGGGCCCGCAACACCCTCGCGCACACGATTTTCCGCATGCCCAATTGGGCCCGCGACGCTCTCACGCGCGATTTGCCCTTGCCGCATGTCCGATTGGGATAGCGCCGCCCTCGCTCATGATTTAAAGATTGAAGATGTTTTTGTTAAAACTATGGGACGTTGTCCGTATCCGATTCCCGTAACGTGTAACATTCATTGCAAAGTCACGACTCGTGAGCGAACTGTGAAAGAGAGTTCGTGTGATGTCGATACCAAGCAAATGAAACTCGCAGAGTCCGTGTGGATATCATGTACGTCGTTGCCTAGATCATCTGATTCTATTCGTATTACATCACACGATTTCTGGAACATGTTAGCATAATTTTAAGTCAGTCTCCACACATGCTCGTACGTAAGAATTAGTTTTACTTTCTAAAATAACGTGCCAGCTAAAATAAAGGATGATCAAAGTTGCTGAATCCGTCCGTCATCAACTCCTGCCCGACTTGAGATAAAGCTGGACGACAAATCAAACTCATGTTTGAAGGCTTCATTGTTTGGCTTATACTTATTACTATAAACCAAAATTTAAATTTTAGAACTTAATCTTGAATTCGACTTTTTGGTTTTTTATCGTACTTTATTTTACATCATTTGTTTTTAGTCGCTAACAACATGTATATAAAAGATTAGCACATAAATAGTATTTTATTTGGTAATAAGTGATTCAGATAAGCACATGAATAAACGAAATAATGGGCTGTGATTATTTATCCACTGACACACATGTACAAATTAAATTGAATCTACCCGTTGCAACGCACGAGCATCTTTTCTAGTATAACTTGATGTTTCACTCGTTAGTCAACTGGCAAATTTGATTGCCTAATATTTTTGGGGGCATCGAGCGCACAATGGGTAGATTCTTCCGAAACTTAGGTTTGAGCTGTAGGGATATGCGTAGGCTACGATAGCATAAAACAAAAATTTTCTACCACGTAAAACAGGGACCATGCAAGTATTAGATCATATATCGTTACCACTCGACGTGTTGTGCAGTGGAAGTAAGTGCTAAGTAGCCGAAGGAACGTCTGGGATGTAGCGTGCGTCGGTGTAGAGGAAGTAGTCGATCGCAGCAGCTCGACGTTCTCCTCCTCGTGCATTCTCCTCGCCGTGCTCTCACACCGATCAGCACCGCAAACCAGCGGCACCTATACCGGTATCCACACGTACAGGGATGGAACACCACGCGCAGACGTGCTAGCGTCCGCGCGCGGATAGGGTTTTGCTCGGGGAGAGGAGTGGCGGCTAGGGTTTCTCACGTGATGCAATCACACCACCGGTCACACCCCTCACGAATATATAGGATCCATGACTCGGCCCTCCAAGGCCCAAAGGACTCCTATTCGGATCCCTATCCGAATTAAGCTCATATTGGATCTACGTCCAATCCCCTTATTCCGGCCCATTAAGCGCGCGACCCTGTAGGTTCATGTACACTCGGGTGTAACCCGAAAACTTTATATTTTTTGAATGCATATGTAACGTTGTGGTTAGAATTTGGCCAATTAAGCGGCAGCTTCGTTTTTTAAAAAGGTGGTCAAGTGAGTAAAGTTAAAAAAAAGGACCAAATTGACTGAAAAGCACAATTATCCCTTTGGCGAAACACTAAATATTAATACGCCGCACGATTTAAAATAATTTGTAGTTAAAAATTTATATATACAAGGGATTTAAACTTTAATGAAAAAGTTTTAAAATCAACTTCAAATTAAAATTTAAAATCTAAATTTTCACATCGGCTAATTCTATATATAAGAAATGTTAGGGCCCGAAAACAAAACGGATATAGATATCTGTATCCTTACTTAAATTTTCAACTCGAATGAATGGTTAGAGTGAAAAGGGGACAAAAGGAGTGTGAGAGATGCGAAATATTTTTTCTTTGAATGAAGATATAAATCGAAAATAAAGTATCAAAATGTTTTTGTCTTCTTCCTTGTTTTTTTTAGAACAGTCTTCTTCCTTCTTCTATTCTTTTTTTTAACGGAGTTCCTTCTTGTCTTGGAGAGAGTGCACACGTGGCTGTCTTTGCTAATCCAGTAGGAAGATGGCTGTCATTAGCTTCTACTGTAGAGAAACTAAACAGGTTAGATGGTATGGAAGTACACAGGCGACTCCAGCTAATCGCTGACTGACTGGAAGGCAATTTTTGCTGCCATTTTTGTCAAGATAGAAGAAAGAAAAGGAGATCTGTTACATGAATGATTTGGACGTAGTCCTAACAAGATTGCATCTACATGTGTATAGACTGTCCAACTGAGAAAGCAAAAATGCGTTGATGCTTGTGCAAAGCACATTTCAATTGATGGTGAGGATGTTGTTAAACCCCGGCCTTCAATTACATTCAAAACCTGATATTGATGCAGATGCAGATGTCTCTAAACTCGGGATCTTTTGATGTAACCCAACCGAATTCTCCTTTCCTGAATGGATTGTAGGAGTAGAATATTTTTCCCCAAAGTCCTTCCTAGAGAATAACAACAACAAAATGGCCATTCGGGTTTTTTTTTTATAGAAGGAACAACATTATTTCTAGGCTGGCCTGGCCCAACCCGGACCAACCTCAGCCCATGGGCCACGGATCCCATGTTGGGAGAGCCCAGCCCGCTAAACCCTCGAGGCCCTAATAAAAAGAGGAGATAAAACCCTACCTAACCCCTTCTCTTCCCCTCCGCCGCCGACGACCAAACCCCACCTCCCACCCCCCGCCGCCGACGAGCCACAGACGAAGATGGCGGAGGTGAACCCGAAGGCGTACCCGCTCGCCGACTCGCAGCTGGCGCAGGCGATCCAGGAGCTCGTCAGCCAGGCCGCCAACTACAAGCAGCTCAAGAAGGGCGCCAACGAAGGTAAGTTCTCGCTTTCGGTTCTTGGGTGGAATTGCTATGATGTTCTTGCTGCTGCTAAAAGGGTGTGAGTTTTGTGTGCTTTTGCAGCGACGAAGACGCTCAACAGAGGGATCGCGGAGTTCGTGGTGATGGCGGCCGACGCCGAGCCCCTCGAGATCCTTCTCCACCTTCCCCTCCTCGCCGAGGACAAGGTCCATCAGATTGCTCAATGCTTCTTTTTTTTTTTCTAATTGTTGCGGGTTTCGATAGCTGTTGCTTGGGGTGCAGGGTTTAGATGAAACAGCACAAGAAGTGATAGAGTCGTTAGTATTTAGGCAGTAAATGTGATTTGATACCTGTTAGTACTGAATCCAGTGCATGCATTATTTGGCTGACAAATTTTGATTATTGATTATTCAACATTGCGTATATTCCGATAGTTTTTTTGATGCCCTGTGCTTTATTTTGTCATGATCTACTCGGTTCAGGTTCAATTATGTATAGATAAGACTTAAGACTACCTTGATAATTTTCCAAATTGCTGACGAGTAGCTTGTCCAAGAACATTTAGTTGCAATTTGGAAAAGATACTTATGTGTTGATAATTTGTTTTCCCTGTTTTGTATGTGAAATTGTGATATTTTCTTTTGAAGCACATCAATATTACCTGACTCTGCCAATGTGACTGATGATTGTTGAGTATACTCTTCCACAAATTATTAGTGTATCTTCTATACTGCATTATTTTACAAGATACGGTAGGATCATTTTTTAGTTGATTGATGGTGCTGTACTGCTCTTATTACACTCAATTGTTCCTTCTGAATACAAAATCATGAATGAATTGTTACATCTTGACCTTGCATCTCACTTTCACACGCACGCCCACTGGCCATAAACCATGAAGAGTTTCATCCTCAATGGTGTACCGAACTCATTTGTACCGATGTGCAGAATGTGCCATACGTCTTTGTCCCATCAAAGCAAGCTCTCGGCCGTGCATGTGGGGTGACGAGGCCCGTGATCGCCTGCTCGGTGACCAGCAATGAGGCCAGCAACTTGAGAGATCCAATCAATAACCTCAAGGTGATGACCGATGGATCACCCCCGCCCTCTCTCAGAGGCTAAACCTCCCAACTTTTGCATTCACCTCCTTCACAGCTTGTTAATTCTATTCAACCTTATGAATCATTGCAGGTCGCTATTGAGAAGCTCCTGATCTGATCAGTGATCTGATGAGGTGAAGTTCAACCATGGCGTTTTCGGCGTGAAGGGCCTCACAAGGAGCCGGAGGCCTGGACTGGTGATGGTGTCTCTGTGTTGCAGATACCTGTGGTTCTAAGTTCCTTTTATATGTTTTTTGCCAGACAGTTTAGTCAGCTCCCAGTATTATGTCTGAGAATTTTCTGCCATTAATCTTAAAGAGCAGTGATTGATCAGTTGAATTATTGAGTTCTCCAATGAATTGATGTGTTCTGAGCAGGGTTGACAGTATTTGTTTTCGGTCAAACTGGCACTAACATGAATTAGTTTCGTCAGCGAAATTCAATAATCGAGTTCTCCAGTGAATTCAGTCCTTGCGAGATGACGAATTTGGAGCGAAATTCATGAAATTTGATGAATTTTGTTCAAAATTCATTGAAAAACGGAGCATTTTGGAGGAGCTATAAATCCTGGGCAATGAATTTAAACGAAATTCAAGCGAAGCTGTGTACTAAATAAACCCTTGTGGTCAAGACACATTCAACATAGAGCTAACAGGATCTCTGGCCCACGTGTCAGATTCTCTTTCTCACCGACAAGTGGGCCCTGCCTCTCCAACGAAAGCGCCAGATATTTCCCTCCTCCAAAACCACAATAAGGTCGCCACGTAGCGCCCGAGCGGCACCATACGAAACACCCCCACCCACTGGTTAGGTGGGGCCCACGTCGCCCGCCCACCGACAGGTGGGCCCCGCTTCGCCCGCCCGTGCCAGCCAGGATGGGAAACCGCGTCCGACTGTCCGAGTCGGTTTCTCCGTACGGGCCGCGCCGCCGCCTATAAATTCGACCCGATCCCCTCCACCCACCGAACCGAATCCCCTCCTCTCGAATCTTTCCTCCTCTCTCGCCTCGCCGGCGAAACCCTAGCCCAGCTGCGGCGGCGGCGGCGAGACCGAGAGAGAGAGGCCGGAGAGATTTTGTGGGGAGGAGGAGGATTGGTTGACGGTAGGGCGGGGGGGACATGGCGAGGTGCTTCCCGTACACGCGTAACCCCGTGGCGGAGTCGATGTCTTCGGCGGCGGCGGCGGCGGTTGAGCCGGGGATCGATAAGGTTCGTTCGCTCGCTCGCCCGTCGAGCAAAGTCCGATTCGGTTTTCCCGAATTTGTGCTGTGCTACGGCCGCCGCCGCTGTCGAATCATCGACTCTTAATTGCGATTAGGATTAGGATTATGAGCAGGATCTGACCAACGCCGCTAGTAATTAGGCAGGCACGGGTGATTGGTTGTTTGTTTGTTTGTTTGTTGGCCATGCTTGCTTTTGGGTTCTTGTTTGTTGGTTGCTTCAATTGGGATTATAGTGGCATGTTCTTGAGAACAAACTAGGATTAGGGTTATGTTTGGGGATTAGGATTAACTGTCTGTTTGGGGAGAATTTGGGGAACAGGATTAACTGTTTGTTTGGGGTGAAATTCTCTGTTCAAGAAAAATTGGTTCAGGAAATTGGAAATTGAGCGGAGAAGTTGTGCTTGATTGATTGCAAATTAGTTAAGTCTTCCGTGCCTGTTGCTGGTTTATGGTTTTCCATTATGGAATGCAAATGCCTCTGGTAGGCAAAAGTTCAGCTATATTTGGGTGAAACTGTCGTTGATTATCGTTGATTGCAGAAGATGATTTTGTTTTTCCTCCTTAGGTGAAAACATCTTGTAATACAAGATAAATGTCCTTTTTGGTAAAATGTGACAACAAGATGTAGTCACTCACAAATGGCAATAAGAGTGAAATTTGTTGCTGTTTGCTTCTAATTACAGACCTCTTCTCTGTTACTTCCGTTTATGGAAATGTCCATTGTGTACTTTGCATTGTCAAAAACCTTTCTGCCATCTGTCTTGACTTTTTTTTTCAATGTTTTCCGGTTCCATTTTTTTCCTCGCCCTTAAATGTTTTATTTACAATGTTTAATGTCTTGACTTAATTTTTTTTATCAACATATGTTTGATGTTTTCTCTTAAACAATGAAATCTTTTAAAATGTTGGTTTCTTGCTCTTTATTCATCTGCGGCTTGCTCTAATGTTTTTGTGAAATTGTGAGATCATATTTCAGTTCCGTTTTGCTTTCCTTTGTCTTGGAGTTTATTTTAGCCAGATCGTCTTGTAGTTTGTTTGAAGTGTGCAAATTTTGTTGCCATTTTGCTCTATTTGATAGTACAATGGGTGCTTGTTTGTACTTTGTGCTGGTTGGTAAGTACATAGCAGGGTATTTGACACGGTGACTAACAGAACGAGTCCATTGCGAAACAGTTCTAGACTTCTAGTGAACTTTGTAGGTTGAAGGTAAGCATTGTTGGATAATTCAAAGGGGACTGGTTTCTTATCTGTTGAGTCCGGATTATTGATTATACGCTAGAAAAAGTATCAATATTGGTGCATTGTTTTCATGCCTCTTTGCATTCCCGTCGTCTGTTCTGAATTGGAACTGACGATTAATCTGGTGGCTGAAGCTCCAGAAAGAAAGGGAAATGATGCAAAAGAAGGAAAAGAAGGAAAGGAAGAAAGAGAAAAGGAGACAAAAGAAAGCTGCCCAGCTGGGTGAGAAATATGAGACAGATGATCATCACTCTAAGCATGGCCATAAGAAGAGAAAGCACTCAGGCTGTGAAATAGTTGGCGAGGAGACAAGAAAAGTTTGTAATGTTACCATGGAGCATTTGGAGAAGAGCAGTCTTTCTGAAGAGCATGAGGCTCCTTCCTACAGTCAGGCTTTGCGTTGTACCCCAGAGAGCTCACTGGACAGCACTAAGAGGCTGAGGACTGAAGTGTCAAGTAGCCCTAGTCAAACCAGAAATGGTAAGGATTTTTCTGTTTTTTCTTTTTTATTTCTGCAACCTCTTTTTATATAAGCAATATTTCTCAATATGTGATGCTAATATTATGTGCCCTTGCAGGTGTTAACATTCGTGTAAAGTTTACACCTACAAATCAAAGAAGAGACCCAGAAGCAACAACAGGAATGTCAATGAAACCAAGAGTTACTGAACAATCACCAGTCAAAGAAACCGGAATGGATCTGTCCATGGCCAATAGGAAGAGAGAGTTCCAGCCTCATGTCAACACAGTGTCAGTGGTGAAACAAGTTGTCTCCCAACAGAAGAACATGTCTATAAGGAATGGCAATTGTTTGGATGAGTCAAGAAAAGTCAGTCAGCAGCATGATGCAAAGTCCATGCAAAGAGTCAATATGGTGCAGAGAGTTAGAACTAAGTCAACACCGATTGCTGCGATGCAAAGAGTTGATCCGCCTTCATCTGAGAAGGCAGTGATGCAAAGAGCTAATCCTGCGCCCACAAAGGTTATGCAAGGGGTTGAAGCTGCACCTGTGAAGTCAATGCAGAGAGCTAATCCCACGTCCACAAAGGTGATGCAAGAGGTTGAAGCTACACCTGTGAAAGCAATGCAAATAGCTGGCCATATCACTCTTTCGAAAGTGTTCAACAGAGAGAGTACTCAAGTTCAGTTGAGGAAAGAAACAGGAGGTCCCCTACTTGGGGGCCAGCTTAACACAGGGCGACCTACTCTGCTAAACAAGCCCAAGGTGTGTGCTGATCCACCTATCTTGTTAAGCAAGCCGGAGATGTTGTGTGTTGAGCCACCTGGCTTGTTGAACAAACCGAAGGCGCATGTCGAACCACCTGTTGTCAAGCAGCAGCAACAGATTGTGCCCGAAGCACAAGAAGAGCCTTGTTCTGTTGGAAGTGTCTTGGCAGCAGCATCCCCAGTAACAGAGGCACAACAGTCCAGCTCTGACCGGAAAAGCCGCAAGGCTGAGAAGAAAGGGAGGAAGCTTGCAGATTTGTTTGTGAACTGGAAACCATCACCCACACAGATGGAAGATACAGATGTTGGTGACCAGGACTGGCTCTTCAGCTGCCGGGCGACCCCTAAAAATAACTGCAGGACCTTCGATGGATCAGCAAGGTGTCAGCCTACCGAGCAGCTCTTCTCGCTGCAGCCCAGAGCAGTCCATTTGCCTGACCTTCTTATGTATCAGCTGCCGTTTGTTGTGCCTTTTTAGGTTATAAGTTTAGATTTAGATGAGTGACGGTTGTAAGTAGCTTAATGGGCAGTGGACAACAAGAAGCTGTGAAGCTTTGTGGGAACTGGGAGCCGTGTTTCCTTGCTTCAGTTTTCCAGCTTATATGTTCTGTTGTATGAAAATCATTAAATCAGTGGAGATAATAACAAGCGAAAAAAAACTTCACACACTGTTTGATGCCGTTCTTTCTCTTTTATTGTGGCTTGGCAAGATTCATTCTTTTGTTTCCAAGTATGTAATGCTTATTCTGTATTACTTCATGTGGTACTGGGCCCCAGCTAGCTTTCAACATTTTTGAATTCTGTGCAAGTTTTTAAAAATTACAAAAGGATAAAGTTATTTACTCCATTTTAAATTGTTGCTCTAGCTTAGTTCAAAGTACATTTATATCTTTGATAATCAAATTTTAGAAGTTCATGTGGTTTAACTTCTGAATTATACATTATTCCTTCCTCTTCCTGCTGTTGTTTCTTTTTCAGTTCTCTTCCGATATTTGTACTCCTGTTGTAACACCTTGACTACCATTAATAAAATGGTTATAAGGTAGAGCCTCTCTACCTTTTTCAGTCAAAAAAAATTATACATTATGGAAGTGTTTCTAAGGTGAATCTAAAAATATAAATCTTATTTAAAATCTTATGATGTTAATATCAATTATTCAAGCATGGTAGACATAAATCTTAATATTATTATGAGCACATTGAATAATGGCAAAATATTTCAAGGTCATCAAATAATTTAATAATTCTCCAAAAGAGTCCAGAACTAATTACGGTGAATGACAAATCACTATGAAAGAATATATTCTCAGAAGATAAACCATGCACTTAGGCATCGCTAGATATCTATGATCAATAGAAGACCCACAACTCTCTGGCGAACCCATGGTGCTGCAATATTGTAAAGAACCCTGCTATACATCCGACTTTCTTGTCCCACCGACGTACGACTAAATGGCAAAACAGCAAATGGACAACGGCGTGAGGCTCAATGAGTTGGAGGATTAAACAGCGCGGGGATCAAGCCATGAACGGATGTTGCAGTCGTACAGGAGTCGGACATTTCGGACGTACGTGTAGCATTTTTCTATTGTAAAGCAGTTTGTGAAAATAAGGATGAATCCTGAGTTAAGCCTCTCTCCGGCTTCTATAAAAAGAGAATAAATGATAGATGTGGTAGTTACTACCCTTATCCATCCAATAAAAAACAACGTGTTAAGCCGTTATTTCTCCAGTTACGGCAATGTAGGAAGGGGGAAATTGGTATTTCCTCTTGATGTTTTGCCAGGGATATTGCACGCAACGCATGAACGCAATGTTTCTTTGATGTAGCACATAGTGCATCTTTGATGCTGAAACTGAGGAGTTGTTAGGGATGTTGCACGCCGTTTTCAGTTGATATTCTTAGATTTTGCATATATTAGATTTTTTATGTTGCAGTTAGGTCCCGTACATTTCTGATTAAACTACAGATTTTATCTCGGTTTTCGTTAGCACGTTATTTCGTGTAAAAGCTTTATATATAAAAGTTGATATACAATATTATATAAACCCATTTTTCATGTTTAAAATAACTAAAACTTAATTAATTATGTGTTAATGACTTGTTTTGTGTGGCCGTACTTACTACTCTCGAGTGTGATTTGATTTAAACATGTATTGGGGTTTAGGGTTAAAAGCGATAAAACCTAGTAAAATTGGATCACTCATTCTAAATTTAAAATCCAAAATAATTAGCCTTATAGATTATTCTTCATGAATTAATAAAAAAACGAGTAGGACTATGGTGTTTTTATCCCACTCGGACTGATTAGGGGTTGAATTTAAGGTCTCTTTTAAAGATGCTCCAAAGTCATCTTTTTCAAATTTTTATCTCCTTTAGGAGATGACATATTAAAATAGTGGTCAAATCATCTTTGACAAATAACCATAAAATTATACTACTAGTGTTCTACGGTAAAGCAGATATTTTCCTACCTAAAAAAATGATTAAATTACTCAATCCAAATTTAGAATTAAAATTTAATTAAACCTGATAGGCTACGAAACTGCTAATTGGCGCAGCGCGTGCCCTCCACTTCACCACGTGTCCTCTATTTTTTTCACGATTTTTCTCCTTGATGTTTTTTCTCTTTTTGTGGCACGATTTTTTCCCTCCTAATTTGGCGCGATTTTTTTCTCAAATTTTATCGTCCCTCCCCTCGGCGCATATTCTATATTTTTTTTGCATTCTTTTCGATTTTTTTAATCTAAGCACACGTGTTTTCAAGTTTTTAAGTTGAAAGTTTTCAAATCCGAGTTGAAAGTTTTTCAAGTTGAAAGTTTTGAAATCTGAAGTTAAAAGTTTTCAAATCTCGACTTGAAAGTTTTCAAATCTGGAGTCGAAAGGTTTCAAATTTGAGTTGAAAGTTTTCAAAACTCGACTTGAAAGTTTTCAAATCTGGAGTCGAAAGGTTTCAAATTTGAGTTGAAAGTTTTCAAATCTCGACTTGAAAGTTTTCAAATCTGGAATCGAAAGTTTCAAATTTGAGTTGAAAGTTTTCAAACCAAAGTTAAAAGTTTTCAAATCTGAGTTAAAAATTTTCGAAATTTGTCTTACTAATTTAAATTTCGAGTTGAAAATTTTCAAAGTTTGATTTGAAAGTTTTAAAATTTAACTTCAAAGTTCAAATCTTAAGTCGAAAGTTTTCAAATCTAACTTAAAAGTTTTCTATCTATTACTCCCTCATTACCTAAATATTTAATACCGTTGACTTTTTAAAATATATTTGACTATTCGTCTTATTAAAAACTTTTGTGAAATATGTAAAACTATATGTATACATAAAAGTATATTTAACAATGAATCAAATGATAGAAAAAGAATTAATAATTACTTAAATTTTTCGAATGAGATGAATGGTCAAACATGTTTAAAAAAGTCAACGACTTCAAATATTTAGGGATGGAGGGAGTAGTAAAAATAAATAAAAGACAATTTTATCTTAATTCTATCCTTAATAACTACTCCCTCTGTCCCATAATATAAGAGATTTTGAGTTTTTACTTGCAACGTTTGACCACTCATCTTATTCAAAATTTTCTGAAATTATTATTTATTTTATTTGTGACTTACTTTATTATCTACATTACATTAAGCATAATTTTTCGTTTTTTATATTTTTAAAAAAATTTGAATAAGACGAGTGATTAAATATTACAAGCAAAAACTCAAAATAGGACGGAGAAAGTAACTAGTTAACCTAACCCGCCGAAACGCGCGTCGCCTAGCTAGGTTTGCCCGATAGATTACTCTTGGCCAAAAAAGGAGTAGGACTCTGGTGTCCTAGTCCCACTCGGACTAGGCGCAACCTCCTATAACATTACTCGCGCCAAACACGCGCCGCCCGCACCTCGCCGTCTACGGCCACCGCGCAATCCCCGCCACGACAACGCCGGCGATGTCGGCCACGCAGCCGGTGAGCGAGGTGTTGATCCGGCGGGTGACAGCGGACAACCTCGCCGTCGAGATGCTGACCATCCGCTCCCACCTGCCCTACTTCCCTTACATCACCATCCACGCCGACTACCCCGTCGACAACGCCGCGGCGCGCCACGGGAGGCGCCGCCGCCGCCGCCGTGGCGGTGGACGCGGCAACAAGAGGGAGAGCGAGGCCGACGAGCGGTGCTACAGGCTCGCCAAGTCCAGGGTGGACGAGCTCGACGTGCTCCAGCTCGGCATCACGCTCTGCGACCACCACGGCCGCCTCCCCGCCACCGCGATCGCCTGCCCGGGCGGCGCCGCCGTCGCCGTCGAGATGGCGTGGCAGGTCGGCTTCTCCGACTTCGACGTGAGCCAGTCCGCCGTCGACGCCCTCCGCGCCGCCGGCGTCGACTTGGAGCACCTGCGCGCGCGCGGCGTCCCCGCGGCGGTGTTCGGGCAAGCGCTGCGGGTGTTCGACATCGTGTCCGCCGCCAACCTCGGGCGGCTCACCTGGGTGGCGTTCGGCGGCCTCTACGACTTCGGCTTCCTCCTCAAGATGCTCGACGGCGGGCGTCCGCTGCCGGAGACGGCCGAGGGGTTCGCGTCGCGGCTGCGCGGGCACCTCGGCGTCGTGTACGACGCCAAGTACGTGGCGGCGCGGCTGCCGATGGACGGCGTCGAGCTGCGCGGCGGGCTGGTGAGGGTGGCGAGGGTGCTGGGCGCGCCGGCGGCGGCGGTGGAGGAGCCCCGGCAGGCCGGCGAGAAGAGCCTGGTGGCGAGCCAGGTGTTCATTAGGATGACTGGGCTCTTCTTCGCCTACCACGACGTCGCCGTGCACGCCGGCAAGATCGACGGCCTGGAATGACGTCATGTTCGCCGCCGGCGATGGCGCAATGTTTGTGTTCTTTCTGAATTTTGATCAATGTTCAATGGTAGTAATACCTGTGATCTCAGATGTATATCTCGATGTGTACTATAAAGATTTAGTAGAAAACTTTATAACTGTTTAAAGGCATGAAAACTAATCTTGGGGACACAAGTTTCAGTTTAAGTTTCAGAAAACTGAACTTGCAGAACATTGCCATAGATAAAGATCAGTTATGTTTATATATCTTTACAGAATCTCATGACAAAATTCTGTGATGTAACACAGCACTTAACGATAGGCAAGAGCATTCATCACATCAGAATCCTCCTTAATTGAAAGGAAAATAGGGGATAACATGTTCATTAGGAGCTAGCTAGAGTTCTAGCAGTAAACTGAAGTTTATGTCCTTCCAAACCAGTAAAGTAACACGCAGGATGAACCCTAAAAACATTGGGCAACTTGAAGTGACAGAACAGATACAAAGTAGATGAATCCAACAATAACCATATCAAAATATGTGGAGATTGTGAGCTTCGTCTCGACGTCGTCCCCTGATGAATGTAATGCATCCATCCGATTTCTATCATTTGAAACGAATCCAATTACAGCCAGTTCAGCATACATTGACATATTGTCAATTGTAATGTCGATCTCGAGGAAGATGCTGCCTGCTAGCTGCAAGAGGACATGTTTTTCATGTATGAATTAGCTAAATTGTACCAGAAACAGAGCACTTTCACTTAATTTATTCAACAATGTATCGCTCATGCAGTGCTCCAGACTGAGACGGACTCACGAGCATGCTGAATGCATCAGTAGCATAAAAAATGGAGAATGAAATTCCATATTTCCCAAAGGAAGGAAAGGAATAAACTTATAATTGAGGAGTAAAATTAAAAAGGATGACTAAAAATTGTATTTGAAAAGAGTTCCCATTTTTTCTGTTGTTCTAAATTGGCTCCTACGTTGCGCTGCTGCATTTTACACATCATAGCAAGCATTGCAACACTACTAACTCGTAGACTGAACAAATGAATTATGTAACTAGTAATACCTGCATGGCACATATGGCGACTGAAATCAAGATAGAAAGAAACGAGAAGCAAAACGTAGTACATATGGGAAGGAAATCATATGTAGCGTTAGCAGCTGTGATCTTTACAATGGAATGGAAGCTCACGCTTGCTATTGGAGGATTTTAAGGTACATACGTCTTCCTCTTGTTTCTCTTCGTCAGACGAAGCTCGAGTACCATCTTCTTGCTCTGCTACATGTCAGTCGTGACTGAGGGTGGTGAGCTCTCCTTTTCGTCATCTTCCTCTAGCAGATCATCCTCTTTATCTGCCAGATTATTCTCTTGCTCCCGAATATGTCGATCATCCCATCTACGGACTACAAGGGTTGGATTGTTGGGGTGGACCTCGGTTGCACGCCTCAGACCTCGTGCACCAAGAGCGTAACGCTCACACGCTCCAGTGAAGGGAGATGTCCCATGGCCAAGTCGAGATCACCACTGCTACCATTACCGATGGCCATGTCGTTGTCCCATGCTCGGAGGCTGAACTCAAGGTACCTAACCCTCGGCATGGCTCCTCGTGGGAACATGGATGGCACTCTGTCGCGCGTTGGAAGGCGTTGGTGCTGACCACAAATCTCTCCACTACACGCTCCTCTATGCTGCCAGTTCTCCAAGGATTTGTATATCCCCCGGTCGCACTTGATCAACCCACATGTCTATACAGGTGATGAGGAGCAATGGGTTGATCCATGTCGGCAGAGTCGAGAACGAACCGGTAGATCCTTTGGACAGAAATCTGTGGAGAGATACAGGGGGCATCCAGCCTTCCTGCATCAGATTCAGACATCCACCAAATGCGTAGATATTCAGGATCTGCAGCCTGTGCAAACTTCCCAGGCACTCTACTAAAGCTTTGTCCTGCTTCTCACCCACTTCTTCCCATTCGATGGCAAGCACTCTCAGTCTGGTCAGTTGGCGCAGCTCTTTCACAATGTCTACACATTTACTAGTTGAGATACTCGACAACTCTTCTAGCGATGTCATTTCGCCTAGCTTGTCTGGCAGCCTTGTGTCAAAGCTAACACGTAGGCACATCAAACGTCGAAGCTGAACAATAGTGGCAGGCAACTTGTTTATACGAGATCCAACTAAGTCCAGTGTCTGCAAAAACTCTAGTTTGCCAATTTGCACTGAGAGCTCGTGACCAACATATGTGGCGGTATGGCTTTCTGCATATTTACTATTCCATTTTATAATGTATGTGTCTCGTAGTCCTAGGTATCTAAGGTGAAGTCACAACCTTCCAAATCCAATACTCCTATCATTTTAAAGCTTGAAAGGGATGGCATTAAGTTAATTGCAGGACTAAACATAGTGAAGGACCTCACTTGAAGCATAGTCAGGGTACACCAAGGGGTATTGCACTCTGTGGTGCTATGTTGGAGAGATAACCTGCGTACCTTGTTTCGTGAACATGTGATATTCCCAATATCATTGAACACAGTGATGAAGTTTTGTTGGCTTGACATGTGGCATATGAGATCAAGCACCATGTCATGTACACGACAAGCTTTTGCTCTGCCTTCAGCATCGATATCAATGGGTTGGATCATGCTTCTATTTACGAGTTCGTTAAAGTAATTTTCACCTTGCTCAAATAAGCTACCACCATTTTGTGTTTGTTGCACAAAACCTTCTGCTATCCACCTCCATATCAGCCGGTTTCTCCTAATCTCATAATCTTCTGGGAATACACTCAGACACAATAAACAAGACTTCAGATGTGAAGGTAGATCATAATAGCTGAAAGATAATATTTTCTGCATGTCTTCAACATTACGGCCTTCTGTAAGTCCACGTCCAATAGAATTGTGCAAAGTAAACCATTGATCCTTTGTCTGTAACTCCTTATTAGCCAAAAGGCTTGCTATAGTAATTATGGCTAATGGCACACCGCCACATTTTTTCAAAATTTCATTGGATACTTCCTCTAGTTCACAAGGACATCCATTCCCATGAGGAAATATTCTTTTATAGAAGAGTTTCTTGGAGTCATCTTCAGAAAGAGGTTTCATTTTATAGATTATATCATTATTGGCAGAGCAGCATGCTTTAGATACATTGACATTGCGGGTCGTGATGATTAACCTACTGCCAAGATTGTCTTTAGGAAAAGCACACTTGATATAGTCCCATACTCTCTCGTCCCATAAGTCATCGATTATGATAAAGTACCTGAATATTAGCTTGTGAGAATTTGGCATTAACAGGGAAAACAAATATATATAAAATTTGTAGCTTTGATGTTTTTCCTAGTTAGGAAGTCGTTACTCCCTCCGGCCCATTTTAATTGCACTTGTGGGTTTCTGTGTCCAACATTTAACCGTTATCTTTTTTGAATTTTTAGATTAGTATTTTTTTATTAGATGATAAAAGAGTAAAGTGCACCAACGGTCCCTAAACTTGTATAGGTATGTCATCTAGGTCCCTAAACTATCAAAATGCATTTTTGGGTCCCCGAACTTGTCCTGTGTGTCATATAGGTCCATCCGCTAACGTGGCATGTCACGGTGACGCCTACATGTCGGTGGGGACCCACATGCATTCACATAGAAAAAAATAAAATTTAAAAACATATTTTTCTCCTCTCTACCTTATAATTAATATTTTTAAATTTTATCTTTTTCCTCTTTACCTAAGAGAAGAAATATAGTTTTTTAATTTTATTTTTATACATATGACTAACATGTGGGGTCCCCACTGACACGTAGGCGCTATCGTGGCATGTCACGTTAGCGGATGGACCTATATGACACCCATGACAAGTTCGGGGACCCAAAAATGCATTTTGAGAATTCAGGGACCTAAATGACACACCCACATAAATTTAAGGACCGCTGGTGCACTTCACTTATGATAAAACATGAATAGTACTTTATGCGTGACGTATTTTTTTAAAAAATCTTCAAATAAGACGGACGATCAAACATTGGACACGAAAATACACAACTACACTTAAAATGGGACAGAGGGAATATTAAATTAAGAAGTGTCAGATTCTAGACGAGAAAAATGCTACTCCCTCTGGTTACATAATACTTGTTGTTTTGGACAAGACTCAAAATTTTAGAACTTTGACTATAAATAAATTTTAAAATGTTTTACTTTACAAGCATGGAAACTATATGTATAGATTAATCTTGAAAGATACAATGATAAAACCATATATTCGTTGTATATATAGGAAAATGCAGATTTGCATTTGAGCTCACATGCACCCACAATCTACACCGTTGATGTGTTCCAAGATTCGTGCTGCAAAATGTACCTAACCTTGATCAAATGAATTCTTACTATAAAAAGAAAAGATTAGGTTGGTACACAACACATATAATAAGTATGTTGCATTTTTTTACCAAATATTTTTTTCAATAACAATTATATATGAAATTTGTGCATGATATTTCTCTAACCCTTATTTTTTTATAACATGATATTTAGTCAACATGAGAAAATGTTACATCTATTATATCACCAAATTATCATCTTGCAAAAATGATATATCCTACCATCCAAAACTACATAAATGAGGTAATTATATAAACAAGGTAATTTATATAAACAAGGTAAATTTGATCTGATAATTTGATAACCTCAATGTTTTACATATAAGAAAAAAAATTACATCAACAAGGTATTTTGCACTTGTAAAAAATATTGTATAAAGTAAACATCATGTGATGGTACATTTTGTTAGTACCTAATGTACCTGCTCTAAGATTCGTGCAACCTATATATAGTGTGTAGATTGTGGGTGCATGTGTGCTCGAGTGCAATATATATATATATATATATATATATATATATATATATATATATATATATATATATATATATATATATATATATATATATATATATATATATATATATATATATATATATATATATATATATATATATATATATATATAGTGGCCGAAGTTGTCTTTTGAAGACCGTGCATTTGTCCTAAATGACAAGTATTATCGAATTGGAGGGAGTAGATACTTATAAGAACAATGTATTTATATACAATGATTACCAACACAGTACTAAAGACATGCATCCATGCAGACTCCAAAATAATGGTGAGATTATTTAACAAAAGAGAAAAAAAAAAGAATGTTGCGTAGCAAAGAAATGAAATACCCGCAGCTAAAGATATATATATTTTTTTAAAAAAGGATCGGCTTAAGCAATTGAGCAGAAATCATCATTTATGCTTATCCTAGAAGGTAAAGAAAGGTATATGTTCTCTGTTCGGTCATGGGTACCTCTTGTCCTGAAGAAATTCTCTCAATTCGTCAATGAGCTGTATTTCATCCCTTGATGATTCATTGATGTTTGCATATTTTACTTTGTCCAATTGATGAAGCATCTTCTTGAAAATCATTCTTACGTCAGGATTCCTAGAGACAGAAACAAAAGCCGAACAATCAAACTGTGCTTCAATTTTCTCATGCACTGCTCTTGCAAGAGTTGTCTTGCCCGGTCCTCCAAAGCCAACGATGGAGATAATCTTCAGTTGCTGCTTGGATGAATCTTCACCTTCTGTCAATGTCTTGATCAGTTCCTCCCTAGCGTGATCTATACCAACAAGATCTGTTGCGTCGATGTACAATGCTGTCAAGCGTGGATCAATAGTACTAGTAACCATGCCGCTGTTTTGCAGCTCGAGTCCGCTGTACCTTTCACGCAACCCAGCCATCTGCTGCGCGAGGGCTTGGGCTTCCTTGATGGCATCAGCAATCTGATGGAGCTCCTTTGCCTTTCTGAACAATTTGCTTATCTTTTTAATAGGCCTCTTGACTCTGTTCTTGAAGGTACTGGGCCCACTATGGGAGTCATCTTCCACACGTACCATGAATGCATCACCGGCATCCTCCATGTCGTACGAGATCTCTCTCACCTTGGATGCCCAGATCTTGACCTGATCATCTAGCTGGTCTAGGGGCACCTCAGCCACCTTACGGAGTGCAGCATGCATCATCGTGAGCTCTATCTCCAGAGACTTGACCCCTTCCCTCACATGCTTCTCAAGGTTGTATTCATCCTTGAGCAGCTTAGCAAGCTTGGGGAGGAGAGCTCTCATCGCCCCTGCTGTGACCTCCATGCCTCAATTTCTGCAATCATAGAAATTTCCACTCAGTCCATTTTACACCCCCAAACTTTTATATTTGTCTAAAATATACCCCCAAACTATAAAACCAGGTATTTGACACCCTCCAACTATCAAAACCGGACATTTTACCCCCTAAAGCTGTTTTAGACTGGTTTTGGACACCACGTCAGTATAGGTCTCACCAGTCAAACAATCCTCCTTTTTTTCCCTAAGCTCGCTGAGAAGCCGGCGAGCTCCCTCCCTCCGTCAGCTTCGTCCCCGGCATTCTCCCTCCCTCCATCCCTCCACGGCTCCACCCACCCACCGCCCCCACCCCCTTGATGATCCATCAACATCCATGCCGAGGGGGGAGATGCTATGGCGAGCGGCGAGCGACGACGCGAGATATCATCTGATGGGGCGGCGCCTGGAGTAGCGAGAGGTCGAGGAGATCATTGCCGCCTCCCTCACGAATCACAAGCCTGTTCTCCCCGCGCGGGAGACGCGGACCTCGCCGGAGCCACACGCACGAGGAGTCATCCCAGCATAGCGTCGTTGCCGCCTGGTTGAGGATGAGGAGTCGCTCGGGGAGGAGGAGCTCGAGCTCGCCGGCGACAACCAGCGCGCATCCGTCTTCGTTTCCGCCGCGACGGCGACGCCACGGCCCCTGTCCCTTCATCCCCGTGCTCGTCCCCACCCCTTCATCTCCCCATCTTCTCCAATCTTGGCCGAGGGGGTTGGCTCTACTGTGCTCTTCAGCGGTGAGTGAGTAGAGGGAGGGAAGAGAGGGAAACGCAACGCCAGATGATGGACGCGGAAGTCGAGGACGGTGCGACCAGCGGCAATGGATGGATGCGAAGAACAGGATCAACACAACCGGTGTCCGCGAGCTAGCTCCGTAATCACCGGTTGCCTCGCTCCATTTGCACAACCGAAGACTTTGAATGGCATGTCAAAAAAAAAAGAAGATTGGACCCAAAAACAATTAATCTGAATGCCATGTCATTTGCCACGCAGGCTAAAACCGTCTAATCTGAAACGAGGGGGTCATTTAAACGGTTTTGATAATTGGAGGTGTCAAATACCCGGTTTTATAGTTTAGGGATGTATTTTAGACAAAGGTAAAAGTTTGGGGGTTTAAAATGGACTTATCCCAACTACTTATAGAAACTACTCCTGCAATAATTGGGTATGCTTCCATTTTTTAGACGATCAAATCTTGACACCTCAACTAACGAAATTAAGTACAGACAAGTCTTGTATAAATACTTAGATGTGTGCTTGCTCTTCTTTTTTTTTTTTTTTTGGTAGATGATGAGATGTGTGCTTACTAATTAACCAGTAGAAACTGCAGAGAAGGGGAATGCTACTCTGTTGTCGTTTCCTGATGAAACTGGACAGCACCTTCCTGCTCAATTTGATCGTCCAATTCCAAGTCCCAACTCCTCCTCTCAGCTCATCTACAAAGAAATTGAAGAAAAAAAAAGAACAAATCATACAATTTGCACTCAAACTCACGGGCTTCCAGAACCCGATCAACTCCCGAATTCGACCATGCAATTCCGAGCTTTCAAATCGAACACTACAACGAATCTGCGAATTAGGGAGACTAACCTCACTGCTCGACCCATCGCCCCGACCTGCACAAGCCACTCTGCACGAAGAGAGAGAGATAGAGGGGAACCCACGGCCGCAGGAGGAAGAGAAAGAAATGGAGAAATGGAGTCAAGAGCCAAAGTCAGTCAAGCCCCGTGTGGGCCCTGCTTGTAATTGCCATGTTCAGCCGCCGGTAACAAAAGTTGCAGCTTCTTCGTGTTCAAGCTGAGGAAATGGGATTCTTTTTTTTTCATATGGAACAAAAGAGCCGTACATCGGGTATAATCTAATGGATTAGATTTAACCAGAGGATGGGACGCGCGCTAATGACACACCACCTGCTTATGATTTTTTTTAATTCACTCTTTAAACCTTTTGTTAGGCTAATTGACTTTGGTCCTACCTGTACTACTTTTTATCTTTTGTTAGTAAAATCAGAATTGGCTATCTAAACTTCTTTCATGCATTCGCTTCAATAAAAAAAAATTTGTATTAAGATATATATATATAGATATATATATATATATATATATATATATATATATATATATATATATATATATATATATATATATATATATATATAAGTAACAGAATATAGAGAACCAATGAATAATCACTGGTCATCTGGCAAATAGAGATTTAGTTCAATACATTATTATATTAAGAACATCTTCGCTAGGATCATGATAAGAAAAATGGGCCTGATTAACTAATATAGCATGCTACCATAATTCTGGCAAATAAAGTTCTATGAATATAATTAGTTAGTTTTACACTACTGACTTAGGAGTACAACTGGTTGTGTTCTTCCCCCAATTTTCCTAACTCACCTCTCTCGTATTTCGTGCGCACGCTTTTCAATATGCTAAACGGTGCGTTTTTTTAAAAGGTTTCTATATGAAATTTTTTAAAAAATCATATCAATTTATTTTTCAAAAAAATAATAAATACTTAATTAATCATAGGAAAATGCAGTGTTCTGTTTTGCGTACGTGGGAGGTGAGTTCCCAACCTCACCTCCCGAACATGTGTAGTTACGATGACAGACATAGATTTGAATATCTTCACCACTTAGGAAACACATGTGAACTACATAAACTTATGGACATACAATCTTCTAGCACCAGCGCAATTTTTGTCTATTAGATTGCTTGGCAGTTCTCATAGCAACTTGAACGGACGCGGCTTGCTTACTTGATCCGTCGGCACGCTCCTGTACACATGGCGCAATCCTAGAGTTTCCCAGCTTTTTCCCCCCTGGCCCACAACCATAACAGGTGAATCCCATCATTAACGGCAGGTAATTAACAATATATCACTGTATTTTAGAGGGAAAATTCTTTCTAGTTCGCACCAACAAAACTAGCTATGGGCCTATTTGGAGGAGGTTAAGATTATGAGAGACAGCTAGTTGGTAGTCAGCTTCTGAGAATCTGGAAAAATCGGGTTTCTCAACTTCTGGCTTCTAGTTCATTTTCTGGATTCTACAACTACAGATTCTCAAAATATGGATTAAAAGCTTGACTGTTTGGGGGAGTTTATGATTCTGAGAGAAGCTGTAGCTACTAAAAACTCTCCCAAATAGGCCATATATCTGCTTCAACAGAAGCATCACCCTCGGCAATTTTCTCACACATCTTCACTTGATCATACACCATCAAGCCACCAATATCCATGCCAAAATTTGAAGCAGTGGATGAGACTCTAAATGATCAAACCAAAAAAAGTAACATATGATACTTATATTCTTTGTCATTCTTGTTTTTTAACTTCCGATCAACCCTGTTTATGAGAAAAATATCTTTCACTACTGATGGATTCAACTACAAAGTACATGAATAATGTTAGGCTGCCCATTTTTTATTCTCTCTCTCTTCTCGAATCATTACTGCAATTATTTGATATCTCCCATGATAGAAATGAAATGTGAAGTAGAGTGTGGGTCGTAAACTCTAAAGTAGAAACCTGTAATGCAATCTTAGCTAACTGTCAGAAACCAAAACATAGACAAAAGTATTATTGCAAAACTTTATTTATTAGATTTGTAGTCATTGGCTGATTGACCTGTTTCCTTCCGGTTATGGCTACTTTTCGCAAAATTAGGGCATTCAGGAAACTATAGATACAAAAAATATAGGTCCCGTTCAAGAACATGTACCGAAGCTAGGTATGCAATTTTTATCTGAACAAGAAGATTATGACTTTTATAATAAGTACACTTTCAAGATAGGTTTTAGCATCAAAAGAGGCATTCAACACTTGGTAAAAAAACTCTTCTACAATAAAACAACGCGCATTTTGTTGTTCTCGTGAAGGTATTGACTAAACAAACTTGTTTTCATTACATTCATTCTAGGGATAAAATAAACCGATTGTTTATATAATAAACAGGAGCACGTGCTGAGGATAAAAGAGAAGAGACATTCAATTACAATAGGCCTGAAACTCGATGCAATTGTGAAGCGCGTATGAAGATAAGTCTCAGAAATTGATTATATCGTGTTTATGAATTTGTAGCTGCACATATCCACATTCTTGCTCCTCAAGATCAGGCCCACTATTTAAGATCCCAAAGGAAAGTTATAGAAGCACATATTGCAAATGCTGAACTTGTAAAATCTGTTGGCATTTCAAGTAAAGCAACCATTAATCTTACAGCCAAAGAAGCAGATGGACTGCACAACCTTGGATTTACTCGTGAACATACGAAAAATCGTTTATATTCGAAGAGACCACCGATGGAGTGGTGAAGTGGCGAAGTGGTGGTGATGGCCGGGGTTGTCATTTGCAGTTGCAGTGCTTGCTGCTTGGGAGGACCGGAGAATCACCAGTTGAAGAGTGGATGGCGGTGGTGGCGGTGATAGTGGAGGAGGACCGACGCCTAGTGCGGCGTTGCAGTGGGGAGGACTGATTGATGGAAGATGGAGGCGATGTTTGCGTCGACGACGGCAACACCCTCCTTGTTGTCTCGCGGCATCCATGGCTATACCCTGGCACAGCCACGGCTAACACTGGTCCCCCCTACCTCTACACCACCGGTCGCTGACTTCGTCACCGCACCTCCTGTAGCGTTGCCGCAATCTAGAGGTCCCGCCATGCTTGGATGGGCACCAATGACGACGGCAATGCCTCCAGCACTCGACACCTGACACCGGGAGCCCGCCTCTACTCCTCCATCCGCTACGCTGCAGTCACGGTCCTCTGCGCCTAAATATGAGCGACACGGTGAGGTGACATGGCCAGTGATTGGTGGCGGCTGTGGTTGAGTGGAGGAGGGTCCAGACGGGATCGACCGTGGTTGCAGTGTAGCTGAAGGCGCGACCGTCCCAGGGTGTGTTGAGAAGTGGCTCCGGCAGATGGGTGGCAGAGTGAAGCTGATTTGAGGTGTCACAAAACAATTTGTGGCGGGAGGATACGGAGGCGGGGTGGAGTACGGATGGGCATGATTCGGATTGGTGTGGTGCAACCTGCCAGCCACGGCAGGGGCATGCGAGTAGTCGTGACTCGTGAGAAGGCACAGCGACTGGAGTTGGAGTAGCGCGAGGAGAAGATGACACGGTGGTGTCATTACATGGGGCACGTGGGGATAGCACAACTGCGGGCGTGGTGGCGGTGTAACGGGTGGAGGAGAGGATCGCGGTGTAACGGGTGTGAAGCGGAATCGGTGATTTCACCTTTGCATTGTAAGAGAGAGAGAGAGGACTCACATCCGTTTTCAGCCGTTGGATGAGCAAATCGGATGGTTGAGGATAGAGATGTGGTTGTCTTGTGTACATTTTCTTAGATGCAGTTAGCAAAAGATGCAACTCCTTTTTTTTATATTAGTATAGATGTAGATATAGATATACTAAAAATAACCGAGAAAATAAGTATGTTGACCGTTATTAGAGCAAAAGCAGCGGTAGTAGTAATAACTAGCGAACAATGGATAGCAGATTAATGTCTACATAGAAGATTAGCACATATAGCGAGCTCTAAGTTACAATAACGATATTTAATAATCACACGAAAAATATACTGTGATTAAAAACTTTCAAACATATTGCTTGCTTCTAGGAACGTAAGGAATTTCGGTAATGCAAATGCATAGCCAAAATCTATTATTTTGGTACATGATAATATTAACTAGGGTGATTCCCCGCGCTTTGCTGCGAGAATTACTAAGCAATTTTCAATATATTTTTTCGATAATCAAGCTAGGAGTAAAAAGAAAACAAAATAATAAAACGTGGGGGTTTATCGGTACTTATTATAAAACAAACAAATAATACCCGTGATTTAATATGTAACATATTGATGAGTATATATTAAATATTAAAAAAATTATAGATATGTTTATTAAAATATTATGAAAATGATGTGATGAATGATGATAGATATACTTGCACGTTGATTTGTAGAATTAAATAAATTATAGATGATATTGTATGCTCGTATGGGGTTAAATATATAAATACTGCTAGTAGGTAATGATGTGGCATGGTTGCATGTTGATCTTTAGAAGTTAGGGTGCGTCAACTTTATACAAAGATAGGATAAAGCAATTAATGAATAAATTAGTGATATACCAATATTAATGCACGTGTAAATAGATATTTGGTTGCATACTTGCACCCAAATAGTTGATCTCTCCTTCTAACGTAACTAGAAACATCAAATAAATAGTGTGAAGGTAACTTAACTATCATGAGAAGTCATTGGAAATGTGAATATAATCCTTGCGGGTTGATAATACTTATCGTTTTGGACAAGGGCATGGTCTAAAAAAATAACTTTGACCATTATTTTCTATTATAATATATATAAAAGTGTTAATAAATATACGATTTTATTAAAGTATTTTTTTAAAACTAATCTATATATATGTAGTCACCATATTTGAAAGGGAAATATTTTAAAAATAATTTATAATCAAAGATTCTAAAGTTTAACGTCACTTTTATCTATTATCGGTCCGAAAAGAGTATAGTCTTAACTAGTTAAGGAAGGGTTGAGTTTATTTTATAAACATCTAATTTAAAAAGAATTTCACACGTGTGTGCTCTTTCAATTACCAGAGAGACTTTCATCTGAATCAATATGGCGAGTTCCTCCTCAACAACTCGACCACAGGTAGATTCACAAGTTTCTTTTACAATGGATTAATTCTAGAAACACGGGAACCATGTTTAGCTCAGCTGGCAAGCAGTTGCCAGCAGCTAATAATTAAGCCATTGGCCTGGGTTCGCACCCAGGTAACTCACCACCTCCCAAAAATAAATTATAGGCAAGATTATGTTACTTCTCTCTTACTTGAGACGAATTAACATTAATTGAGACGAAGATCCTTATTAATATACCACTTTTGTTCATTCAAAATTCTAGAAACGCATGAAATTAGGCTCTCAGAGCTCACCAACCCAGACAAATTGGGCTTACAGATCTTAAGGCCACCGCGCAAGATTGGGAGATTAGGCAAATTAATGAACCAAAATGGGATGCCAAAGACGACTGGAGTTGTTTGACGAGAAGTTGGTGCAGCCAACAATTAATCCTCCGTGACTGTATGGTGCATAGACTCGGTGCTAGAACAGGAGACGACAGTCTTATTAATGGTGCTTGAAGAGTTGGAGATCACGAAACAACAATAGTGTCACCAAAAGAAACGGTATATATATAGCCTAGCTAGTCATCACTCCATGTCATTGGAAGACCAAATTAAAAGATGAAACAGCACGCCAGCGTTGAGAGTGCCACAAATCTATACCAAAGTACCCATGTTGAAAACCGAAAATCTGTGACCTACATGGATATTGTACTATACATGTATGATGTATCAAACCATGTAAAGGTGTTACATTTTATTTTTTTTTAGATAATGGAATGTAAAGGTGTTACATGCACCTATAAAAGAATAAAAATCCATCTAAATACACACCGAAGATTCGATCATCAAAGTTCAACAAATTTAGTTAAAAAAATTGTGATATTCACCGTAAATTCAATCTGATGATTTGAACGTGAAAAAATGGTTGTATTATGGTTTTTCTTTCTTTTTCTTTAATTGTGATATATATTAGGGTTGATTGGTTATTAAATTATTGTTCTTACATGCATAGCTGACGTTACACATCCACGTAGCGTTTTCTATGGGTTTAAAGGCTATGTTAAGCCAAGCGATATATGTTAAGAACTTGTTTGGATAAATTAAAGCACCAAAGACTGGAAAAAGTACGAATTATTCTCTCGAACTATCACGGCCAATCGAATTACCCCCTAAACCCGAAAACCAGACATCGTTCACCCTGAACTTTCAATACCGGACATTATCCCTCTCGATCCAATCCGAAGCGGTTTTGTCCTACATGTCGTACGCGTGGCAATCCAGTCAGCATTTTATTTATTAAAAAAATGTGGGACCCGCCTATCATACTATCTCACCTCTTCTTTCTTCTCACTCTCTTTCTTTCACTCTCCCTCTCTCTCTCGCGGGTCAAGCGGCGGCAGGCGTTCGGCGCACACGGCGGGCGGTGGGTGGCGCGGGACATGGAGGAGGCGGCGACATGGGACGCAGAGGCGGTAGCGACGAACTCCGGGAGGATTTGGTCGCCGGGAACAGAGGATGGACAGCAACGGAGAAAGGCGGCACGACAAGAGGGCAAGAGAAGAGGGCCAGCAGCCGAGGAAGGGATTAGGGAGGCGGAAAGGAACTCCGGGGGTGGGGGTTAGTGGGAGGAGCCAACGGCAGCGCATGGCGCGCGCGGCGGCGATGGTGGCCGGACGATGGCGAGAAGAGAGAAAACGACGGCAGTGGCAACACAACGTGCGGTAAGGGGAAGGAGGCAGGGAGCTCACCGACGGGTGGGGAACGATGTCGGGAACGAAGGATGGACGATGAAGGAAGCGCAAGCTCGAGCTATGGCGCTCCCATCCGCGCCATCGTCAACTGGAGCCACCCAGCCGCGGCCGCTGCCGCTCGGCGCCGACTAGTTCCCCTTCCTGCCCGAGCCTGCCGCCGGCGTCACGGGCACCGCGTCACCCCACTAAGGCGAGGAAGGCGGCCGTCTCGGCGTGGGACCACTACGGGAGGCACTCCCACTCGAGCGACGGCGGGTCGGTGGGGAGCTGTGGCGGCGAAGGAGGAGGGAGTGGGTTAGGGGCCGAAGTGGTGGGGCGGGGAGGCGAGGAGTGGGTGGAAGGGGTTGGACGGGTCACTGCCGGTGTTCGCCGCTCTCGCTTCCGCGTCCCTCGCTGCTGTCCACCGTCCGTCCCCGCACATCGTCATCTGCCACTCGTACCTCCGTGCCGCCGTGCGCATCTGTGCCCGCGTGCGTGCCGCTGTGAGCGCCGCCGCGCCGTGCGTGCCGCCGTTCACGCCGACCGTCCCCGCCCACCGCCCGTCCCCGTGTCGCCGTGAGCGCCATGTGTGCGTGAGAGAGAGGAAGAGTCATGCGAGAGAGTGAAGAGACAGAGGAAGAGGGGAAGAGGAGTATGACAGGTGGGTCCCACATTTTTAACAAATAAAATGCTGACTGGATTACCACACAACTTAGGATCGGGCGCCCAATCCAGGAGTGGGAAAATTGGTTGCCCACGTCAGCATGAGGCATGCATGCAAAACTACTATAAACTATTTTTTCTCTTAAATTATTTATCCAAATCATGATCCGATTACACCATTAAATTTATTGCAATTAAATCTTTAAAACAAGACCACACATGGATATATTCCGATGAAAAAAAATTAGCTTATTATTGAATTATTTTTAAATGTTGCACGTTGTTCCACCAAGTATGTCAGAATTGTTTCACTAAGTAGATCGAAAATGTTTCAATTGTTTAAATCGGGCATTGTTTCACCTTATATAAGAATAATGTTTCAATTCACTGCAACATTAGATCTATGCATAGTGAAACATTGTGAGTATGCTAGGTGAAACATTTTTGGTGGAACAAAAATGAAACGAATTCCCTTAATAGAGGGTTTCCAAACTATATGGGTGATTTGTTGTGAAAGAATGTTTCAATTCACTGTAACATTTGATCCATACATAGTAAAACATTATGAGAATACTAGGTGAAACATTTTTGGTGGAACAGAAAATGAAACGGATTCCCTTAATAAGGGTTTCCAAAATATTTGTTGCAACGACGCGTTACATAATATCAAAATCCACTGTAATATTTGATCTGTACATAGTGAAACATCACGAGTACACTAGTTGAAACATCGTAAAATTACTGTTTGAAACATCAAAAGAGACCATATTCAACATTCTAAAAATATCAATAAAAAAGCTAAAATATTTTTTTATCGAAATATAATCATGTGTGGTCTTGTTGTAAAGATTTAATTGTAAAAAAATTAGTGGTGTAATCAGATCGTAGATTAGATAAATAGTTTACGAGAAAAAAATCTTTCGAAGAAATGAGAGATGGGAGCATTTGCTTTGGATAACATCCAATGGCTGCGTGACAGCCCGATGAATAGCCACGCGCGTCGGGCGCCTGTGAACTAGCTTTTTCAGCATACGACACGTAGGACAAAACCGCTCTTGATTAGGTCGATGGGGTAATTTCTCTGTGTTTTGAGTTGAGGGAGATAATTCGGTCGACCGCGATAGTTTAGGGGAGTAATTCGTACTTTTTCCTTAAAAAAAATGTGTGGAACTTCAGGTGCCGTAGTGGCTATTAAAAAAAAATTATGCATGACTCGAATTTTCGAAATTATTTAAACTTCCACTACAAAAATAAAGTAAAATAGCGAAAACCGCTCTTTTAACCGATCATTTACAGTCAAATTTTGAAATGTGTATTATCCACAGATCCACTACTCAACGACAACAATGCTCCTTCGATCTGGGCGGCGCCTCGCCGCCGGCGGCGGCGGCGGCGGCGGCGGCGCACCCCGAGGCTCTCCTCCCGGCGGAGGTTCCCCTCTCAACTCGTCTCGCCGCTCCTCTCGTCGACCCCGTCCGAGCGGGAGCAGCCCCACCTCCTCTCCGGGCCAGATCCGGTCTCCTCCTGACGATGGCGATGGCCAGCCACCACCTCCTCGTCGGAGGAGGCGTGGTGAACCTCCGTCTCCATCTCCCGTGCCAGGAACAGCAACAAGCGAAGCCGCCGTCGCGGGCCTCCCCATCCCCGAGGAGATCCAGGAGGAAATCCTGCTCCGCCTGCCGGCCAACTCCGTCCTCCACTGCCGCGCCGTGTGCCGGTCGTGGCGCCACATCGCCTCCACCCACGCGTTCCTCCTCCGCCACCACCGCCGCCAGCCGGAGTTCCCCCTTGTCACCTCCTTCCGAAACCCCGCACCCGCTGACCAATGGATGCCCAACTGCCTCGACGCCATCCTCCTCCGATCTGCAGAGCGCCGCCCAATCTTCAGTTTCCCGCGACCCTTTTGTGGAGGTTTCCCCATCACAGCCTCCTGCGATGGCCTCCTCATCGTTGGCGGGTACATCTGCAACCCGACCACACGCCAACGCGCGCCCATTTCCAGGTGGACGATTGACAATATCGTCGGATTATACCGGCATGAACCTTCCGGAGAGTATCGCGTGCTCTACTTCGCTTCGTCAGATACCCCTTCTGAGGTGTATTGCCCGATTTGCTACTGTGTCCTCGCGGTGGGTAGCAACAAGCCGAGGCAAATCCCGTGTTCAGTGACACCCATGGATGAGGAGATCATAGGAGCACCGGGCCCGATGATCTTTGGCAGGCCGGTACTCATCCATGGCAATCTGCACCTGCATTGGAAGAAACGGCGGGGAACACGCTACAATAGGATCCTAGTCTTCAATACGGTGGCGGAGTCATTCCGGCAATTGCGCCCACCAGCTGTGAATCCTCGGAATTATACAAGGTTACTTGCCATGGATGGCATGCTTGCTATGTCCGTTAGCAAAGAACGTGTGATGGACATGAGCATCTTCATGTTGGAAGACTACGATCATGAGGTCTGGGTGTTCCGGTACAAGATTAAGCTGCCAACAATGGAGATCAGGCGTTTCCAAGATCAGGGTGATTGGTGGGCGGAGGTTGTGTCCGAGGAGGGAGATATTCTTGTCAGTTGTTTTGGCTGGTTGTTGCACTGTGACAACAAGGGTAATTTGGTGTCCAAATTCCAGTACAATGATGACTTGCCAGCAATCAGTCCTCATAGAATCAAGGAAAGCCTTATTCAGCACGCCTTTTTCAAGGAAGGAACAAAGAAATGATCCTGATTGATCCATCTCATTTTGTGCCATGTGAAACGTAAGTAATTTAAATATCTGTTGTGCTATGTCTGTTTCTTTAATTATGTAAACTGATACCATATTGTTAGCAATCAGGCAATGGCAATTGCAACTTTTGTAAGTATTTTGGACTAGCTTACCAGCGTGTCTTGGATAGTACCACCTCCATATTTTAGCATATGATGTTTAAGACAAGCTAATTAAGCTGTTTCTTTGCCTAATTAGCTTGGTAAGAAAAAAATCTGGTCAATAATATTATGGTCCTTTCAAGGGTTCAACCATTGATATGGAAAACACAGCAAGAGGAAGTGGAGCCATGAGCCTATGAGGCTCCTTGTACTTCTCTTGACTTTTGAGTGACCCCGCAGCTCAACTTGCATCCACAGATGGGGTAGAGGAAGTTTGCAAATAAGGATTTCACTCAACTAGGGTAATTAATCATGTCACCACATGGAATTTTACTCCATGAAGAGACAATGTGGATATATATATTTTCTTCTGAACTTTTAAGATAATAATTATATGGGGGTTCTTTCCCTAGATATTCACAGTAGCGTGTCAATACTTAACAATATATAAGAGCCACTGGGTTACGGTTGGAGGTATTTCATGGCCATGTTGGTGTTTGTGCAAACTAATACCCTATACAACGAAGTGAAGAACAACCATTGCCCTTCTCATGTTTTTTCCAAAACCGATCCATTGAAATCACATTGATCATATAACACGAGAGTTCATGTGTTAGATAAAGCATAGGGAATGGCCCTGTGATAATATGTACATGCTTCTTTGCTATGCCTTGTGGAGTGATTCATACAAGTGTCATTTGATATTGATCTTGCTTGCTGATACCTAAGCCCCTAACCCAATGCAGCATGAACTCTGCACATTTGCTAATCCGTCAGTGGTACTTCACCAATTCTTTGAGAAAGTGAATGCTATCTCTTTTCCTGTAAATTTCAGAATTTCATGTCATATTAGATAATTTTTCTCTGTTATTTCTGGTGTGTAAGCAGAAGCTATCACTGAACTTTCTGCTAATTTTACTTCATGATATATAATCATTTAGTTAAGCATTATATACAAGTCACTGAGTGCACTAGTAGCACTGTTCTATGAGGAAACAGCCTTACCCCTTCCTTTAGAAACAACTTGAAACTGCCATTATGTTATGTTGCACCTCTGCCATTAGTTTACAGCTCAGTGAATTACTATGTTGGGCTTGTGTAGTGTACAAAATATAATTGTTCACATTACTTACCATTGGAATTACTACAAGCTCAGAGAATTTTTTTTTCTTTTAACCCTGTGGATGTTCTCACCTTTAGATAACTTTTAACAAATCATTAGCCAAAAAAGGTTACCAGTTTACATTTAATCTTCCGTTCTTCACTCACCGGCTTTCTCTGTGGTTTTCAGGATGCTGAAGAGAACTTTCCTATGTGAAGGACACCGGTGCAAAGACTAAACTTTATATGTTCTTCGTTGCGCTTACTAATTTCTATGTAAGATGTACCTAGCCGTCGCTGTTTGAGGTTACTCCAGCATTTGTAGCTCTCTGACAACATTGTTCTGTTTTTAAAGTTACTTTTGGTTGCTCAAGTAAGGTCAATTATGCCGCTTGTGTTTGCACCGTATTGGAAGTTCACTTGCACTTGTTAGGCAACATTTTGGATTCTCGTGGCACGTTTTTCAAACTGCTAAACGGTGTGTTTCGTGCGAAAACTTTCTATATGGAAGTTGCTCTAAAATATTAGATTAATCTATTTTTCAAGTTTGCAATAATTAAAACTTAATTAATCACATATTATTATCACATCGTTTTGTGTGAAACACTTAATCTTTAGGACATATTATTATCACACTTCATCTTTATCTTCAGGAGATTCAAACACCACCATACTGATCCCCTCGCATTGAACTAAAATCCGTCTCAATCTCTTTTAGGGCTTGTTCGCTTAATCCCTAAGAGGCCTTGTTCGGTTTGGAAGAGATTGAAGAGAATTGGAGGGGATTTGACGGAGAATAATTTCCCTCCAATGTCCTCCAAACTGAAAGAGGACTTATTCGGGATGGAGTTGGTGATTTGAAATACACCGTTGCTGTTATCATTGGAAACCAAGGAGCCAAGAGTCAGTCATATGTTCGTCAATAAACCATTAGATGGATTTATAAAATCCATCAGAGAACCATTTTTGGGGAAACATAAATTGACCTAAATAGATTGGTACTCTCAAATGGTTCCTACATGACGTCTTTTCCAACAAAACTTCTGTTTAGAAATGCTATAATTTTCAGGAATCCAATGTTGATATTACTGGGAAGGAAAAATTGTCATCATGCCATACTAATGTATCTTTATGTATTCTAGTTTACGTCTCATCTATACATTTATTTATTTTTTGTCAGTCCCATCTCTTAATTATGCAAAACTTCAGTATTGCATTGTAGTGCACTGATATATGCTGCACTTTGTTGATTTTGTCGGACGAAAAATTGTGAAACTCAAATGTGCAATATGGGTTGTTTTAATCTTTTGGGTGTTTTGGAAAGAAAAAACTTTACTCTGGTTTCTTGTTGCTAAACCGCGAATCCATATTGATGAATTTAAATAAATCCAGTGGTGGGTAGCAACAGTAACTTGATTCAAAATGAAATGTGTGTTATTTGAATCAAGATAGAGCTGCACCATAAATTTTTACCAAATAAAATGAATATATTCTTTTACCCAAGAGTGGTAGGGGGATGTTCAGTTCAAGTTCCCCCTTCCCTCCAAAGTGCGAATAACAAAAATAAGATTTATTAAAAAATAAAGGCGAAATATGAGGATAAATGCTACTTGAAGAAAAAAAAATAAAGGGACAATTTCCCTCAACATACTTTTCGTTTGGCCTTCACATGTTAAAGGATGAAATCTAACACGCCACGTTATATTGAGAATTGTTTAAGTTTTTTTTATATTGATCTTATGACAAAATGCAAAGATTAATATTTGGCAATCTAAGACCGACGCCGAATGTATTAGTTAATGGACAAAATTTTGATATGCGATTAAGTTCCCCGCAAGCAGAAAGAAATATGATTTAAGTTCATAATCCAATTCGGACTCGACAACTCCCTACATATTTCAGGACACGAGACGTGAGGAACGGGCGTCGTCTTCTGTGCGCACTCCGTGCGCGTGCGTGTCGTCCGACATGTCGACGCCGGCCGCGACGCCGCCGCGGGCGTCCGCCGCCGTGTCGCCTAACGAGGCGGCGGAGGCGGCGCTGCGCCTCGCGGAGAACATGTTCCTCCGCGGCGACCTCACCGGCGCGAGGCGCGAGGCGGCGCGCGCCCGCGCGCTGTGCCCGGCGCCCTCCCCGCTGCACCCGGCCGCCGCGCGCGCCATGGCCGCGTACCGCGTCCACGTCGTCGCGGCGGCGGGCAACGCGCGCGGGCGCGGCGTCGACTGGCACACGCTCCTCGGCGTCCGGCGGGGCGACGGCCTCGACGCCGCCAAGAAGCAGTTAAAGCTGATGCGCCTCCTCACGCACCCCGACAAGAACCGCTCCGCCGCCGCCGACGGCGCCTTCAAGCTCGTCACCGAGGCGTGGGAGGCCATCAGCTCCGGCCACGCGCCCTTCTTCTCCGGCGACGACGTGGAACGCGACGCGCCAAAGCCGCCGCCACCGCCAAGACGCCAGAGTCCGGCGCCGCCGCCGCCGCGGCAGCACAGCCAACGCCGCGCCACCCGCGACTACGGAGAAGAACATGTCCGGCACGACGGCTGCTGCACGGAGAACTACAGGTCGACGTACCGGAGGGGGAGGAGAAGGCCGTCTCCGGCGGCGGCGGCGGCGAGCAAGATGTACTTCGCCTTCTGCCCATTCTGTGTCGCCAAGGCGGCGCAGCCCAAGAACGCCCAGTGGCTTGACATGGACCCCCTTGCGTTCTGCTCCAAGTTCCATCGCTTCTAGTTCTAGGCTTGCTTGATTTAGCTTGCTAATTAACATCATGATCAAGATTCAAGCATGCATGCATGCGTGTGAAATGTAAATTGTAACAATGCACTCCTGTAATTAATTAACTTGCATCTTGCAAATATACAAGATAGTATGTGTTAATGTGCAAAAGATAGTGGAATTAGTTTGAAAGAAAATCGCAGCAAAAAGGGGTCAAAAGATATCTAATTAACAAAAATGCATGTGTAAAATGTAAATTGTAATGCACTCCTCTAATTATCTTGCATCTTGCAAATGCAGAAGGTAGTATGTGTTAATACAAAGGATAGCGAAATTAATTTGAACGAAAATCGCAGAAAACTATGGGTTAAAAAATAGTGAAATTTGAAGTGAAAGCAGGTCTTCAGATTGTAACATAATGTCAGGACTCAGAAAGACATAAAACGGCCACATAGAATACTGAAAACATGTAATGTAACATGCAGTTCACTTTGTTCTTTGAGCATCAACAGAAGTAGCCACACATTCTGTTATCACTGTTTTTTGGGGAAAATTTTCCAAACAAGTAAACCACCCTGTCGGAATTTGAGACCTTACATGCAACTCAAGACACACTTGTTTGTTCTCAAGCCATATCAGCAAACGAGTGCAGTAAACATGTCTATCTGCCTTCAAATTCTAATTGAAGAAATGCATGCACTTAGGCTCATCCAACAAACAGCGTGATCATATTGACGACTAGTGACAAGTGAATGCATGATCCTTTTGTCATTCCGCATGTTCTTGTGCAGTCGTACTGTCGTAATCAAATCTGAAAAAAATCATCTGAATAGTACTGCTTGTAACTGCTTTTGCGATTAATCTGAAGAGAGTTCATGCCACTAGTAACAAAGATGTCCTCCACGAGCTTGAGCAAAGTACTATCATCCTCCGAGCATATGACTTCAACAATCTTAAGGTGCTCACATTCAAATGATCTTTCTTCAAGCTTATCAATGATTACCTACAGTAGGAAAATGGTAAGTTTTATCCTGATAACACATACGCTAAGCATACATGTGGAGAAAAGCTTCTACCTCAGGGGGGTCCAGAGTCAGCTTCTCTAGTTTCGGTGAGTTCTTAAGGAAGACAGTTAATGCATATAACTTTGAGCCCAGACAAAACTGACCCAGACTCAGGTTTACAAGATCTTTGAATTCTGGACACCATTGCGTATTTTTTGCGATTGTGACCTGCACAAGGTTTAAATGATTAGGAGGCTACCCAAAACGCATGCCACATTATGGAAACATTTTCCCGATTCACACCCACACACGCTAAAAAATAGCGCACCGAATCATGCAATAAGTACTCTGTTTTGAGTGAATGTTAAAAGAACATGACAGAAACAAAAACTAAGTTTAACTAAAATCCACATTGAACAATGATTTACTTGCTTTATTGAGAATACATAACCTGGATTTTATGTGACTTAATTGACAGGATGTTTTCATTGCAAATAAGGTAGATACACTAGTGAAAACACGGTATCTATCTATAGTTCTATACGTACTGGTTTCCATAGAAGTTAACTAATCACCCCTGTATTCAACCAGATCAAAACATGCCGGTGTTAGTGCTCCAGTCGCTGTCTGAAATTAAAATGCCCACTAATTAAGGCATTTCAGTTCATCGGGTCGATGAATCTGTAAGTGAACTGAGTATAAGGAATTGATTGCATCGAGTTGACTTCTGACAGCACAAATCATCCTATCAATAAATCATTCATAAGAATCAATTATGCACACCTAGTTTTGCATGAAACAGAAGTTTCTCCATTTATTGTACTGGCACATGCTGCATTGACATGGTAGGAAAAGAGGAAATATGTCAGATCAGGATACATACCATTTTCTGCGGGCACTCCAAGTCCAAATTTCTGACACCAGAAAGGCTCATGAGCAACTCATGGATATCAGTATTATCGTCGAGAATAATGGAAGCAGACACTAGTGATTTCATGTCCTTTAGTGAAGGTACACTGGCATCAGGTTTATACAATGTCAGAGAAGTGAGGCTCGGAGTAGAAATAGAAGCACGGTAGTCCTCCGAAAACCGAGAAGCATAGATGTTCAAAGTCTTGAGAGTGGTTGAGGAAATCTCATCATCCAGAATGATGCAATCATTCAAGAACACATCTTCCAACTGTGGGCAGCCTCTGCTGAGTTGCTCGAAGAAACCCATGCGGAGATAAGCATTGGAGAGGCCCAATTTTCTCAAGTAGTCTGAGGTAAATACAGCATGGTCTAGCATCAATGGAAATTGAAATGTGAGAACCTCCACGACCGGGGTCTGCAACTGCAACGCATGGCTGATCCACAGACCAGCTTCTGCTGAAGCTTTCTCGTTGTTGTTGCCGTCAGACACCTGGTACCTGAGCCAGAACTTGTCCAGCAAGGGGACGGGGTCACGGCGTAGCAGCAGCGTGCTCACGAACTTCTTGAACCGCGCCTCCTGCACCTTCTCTTTCTTCTCATCCAAGCAGGCGAAGCAGAACTCGGTGTAGTCGGCGTTGATGCGTGGCAGGGAGCGCCAGAGGTGGCGCCACCGCCGCGACAGCACGCACGTCTGCACGGACTGGCGCGCGTTGAGGAAGGACATGATGCGGCGGAGGACGTTGTCCGGGAGGGCGCTGAGCCTGTCTCTGCCGGGGGCATGAGCCGGCTCCATCATCACCCGCCCGTCCGTCCTGTGGCGTTCCGTCGAACAGGTGGTGCGCGTGGACGCTGCAGGCAGCGGGGAAGACCAAGAACCAAGAATCCATGAATCCTCAACTCGAACGGGAGCAGCAAGACATAAGAATGTTCGAAGAGGAACAAGACAACAGGGGGGGAGGGAGGCGGGGAGGAAGAAGGAACGTACCTCGAGTTGCCGGTGGCGCGCGCGTGGCGGCAGGTGTCACAGGGGCGTTCCGTCGAACAGGTGGCGCGCGCGGAACCTGCAGAAAGGGAAAAACCGAATAACCAAGAATCCATGATGAATCCTCGACTCCATGGGAGCGAAACGATGCAAGGATGACTGATCAGGCAGGAACGCTTTAGGTGAAAAGAAAAATTCAACGATCAAAATGCAAAAGGATGGGAGGGAATCGAGGAGGAGGAGGGAGACGACGCATACCTCGACGAAACGAAGCGTCTCTCTCGCTGTACGTCTCCTTGGGTTTTTTTATCGATTTATTATTACAAAGGCGGAGACAAGCTGCGGTGACTTCAAGCTCGCATTAAATATTTCAGTTTTACTTAAAAAATAGCGTTATCATTTTTACTTCAGAAATGTTTCTATTTCTGAGCAAGCTACCCACTATACTTATTGTATAGATCTTTATAGTCTATCTCTCAGCTCACTTATATAGTGATTAGCTTTTCACTATAAATATATGGTCTACATGTGTGTATTTTCTTAGTTATTGTGTCTAAGCCAGCTGTAAACTTAAAAGCCCGCTTCTCATCTCTCTCCTCTACTCTCTCATCCACTTCAGCATTTAGACTTCTTACATCACTTTATTATACTTGCTCTTATTCCCTCTTCCAAGTAGCCAAGTTGGTAATAAAATGTTTTGTATGTTAATTAGAGTGTAGAAAAAAGATCACAGTCTAATATATAAAATTTGCAGTGTAAGATTTGTGATTTGTGATGTAAATGTATGTAATTTACCATGTAAAAAAAGCAAGTACGAAAATTACGTGCTTACATCGTGAAAAAATCAGAAAGAAAAACACATGCAGAAGACCATGTCAAAGCCGCCGACAATACTGAAGTCCCCTACCATATAAAACCTAAATACTGTCGCATAGAGCAACGAGAGGTGAAAGAAAGCGTGGGTATATGTTAACGTCAAAATTTGGTACGTTGCATAACTGCAATGAGAGGTGAAAGAATGCAATGAGAGGTGAAAGAAAGTGTGGGTATATCTTAACATCAAAATTTGGTACGCTTCTTTAGTTAATTTGTTAAGTCGATCAACCAATGGAAGTTTATCCTGTAGAGACTGAGTTAAAAAAGAATCGTGAAGACGGCAATTTAATTTTATCTATGTATTAATTAGGTAGGATTTAGTTTATCTTTAGTAAGTTTATATAGTGTCTGATCATGACTTGTATTTTTTCCTTTTATCTTTAGAAAAACCTGTATCGTGTTTGCTTAGGACCAGTATCAAACCGAGGGTATAAATATGTACACTCGGGTTCTTCGTAAACTACCTTCACAGATCACTACAATTACTTTCGACACATCTTCAATATTTTATTCCATCAAGTTCTTATTTTTTGTTGGTTTGCATCAGTTTCGATATCTGGTGAGTAAGTAAGTTCAGTCAACTTACTTTGTATCGGCGTGACTAGAACTTTCTCGGTTAAGTCTAATATTCTATCTCGGTTTACGTAATAGTTGCCTATCTAATATATTAATTCTATCTTTAATTGTATTGATGTTTAGATTTGTATAGTCTTAATGAGAATTTCTCGGTTAGGTCTGATGTTTTGGCTAAGTTGATATTTCTCTAATTGTAATGTTGTTCTAGATAGATTTGTTATATCCATCACTTTTGTGTAAATCTATCAGGTAAATAGGTTTTTCTTATTATGTTTAATCTTATACTGTCTCGGTTGGGTTCGATCTATTAGAATGCTACTAATATGTTTAATTAATTTTAGTAAGCCGACAGGTTTTTATGCATCGTTTATCAAAGTTCTTAGCCGTGCATTTTCATTATTGTGGGCTTCAACTATCAGATACATCAGTTAGTTAGCCAATATACATTTTAGTTTACTTAGATCGGATCTACAACTGATATATGCTTTAACTATCGGATCTACATCTATCACATTATATCAGTTTGGTCGATAGGTTCACATTATATTATCTTGTTACATCTTTTGAGTTACATCGGCTTATAATCAAACTTGTATATTATTTAATTAAATCTATGTTTATCAACTTCAATCTTATAATGTCTCAGTTTGGTCTGATCAATCAAGATTGCTTTTGATAAAAAATGATTTATTAATGATTATGTATAATTTAGTTCCAACCGATAATAACATAAATCTCATTCTTTAGGCCTGTTTGGCACAGCTCCAACTCCAGCTCTTGCTCCACCTCTCCGAGAGCTGGAGCTCAGCCAAACAGTTTCAGCTCCACCTAAAATGGGAGCGGAGCTGGGTGGAGCTATCTCACAATATGAACTAGAGAGATAGAGTTGGGTTTAGGCAGCTCACAACTCCACAACTCCACTCCGAAACCAACTCCTGGAGCTAAATTTAGGAGTTAGAACTCTACCAAACATGCCCTTTATCGGATTATTTGAATCTACGTTAGATCTATAGCGATTGATTAAAACCCTATCGACATCGGCTGGCTTTGCTATATCCCATCGGCTTATTGGTCAATCGGCTCCTTGATCTTATATGATCCATCTATGTATCTTATTAATTAGTTACAAAATCAAACTAATGGACACACCCTTAACCCGATTGATAGGACCTACAATGGAGCTACGCGGATCTCTCAGATCTTCACGTGAATGACGTACACTACTAAAAAACCATTTTTTGCAGCCAAAATACGTTGTTGCTGGCGGCCACAAGCTCCGCCAAAGACCAAAGGCAAGTGAAGATGTAATATCTTCTCTGGCGGCTACAAACCGCCAACAAACATCTATTTTTGGTGGCAGCCAATAATTAAAGCAAGTTAAAATTAAATTATTACGTCATTTTAAAAAAATAAAACTACCACTTATTAATTCCCAATATACATGAAACTACATACAACTAACTAGACAAAAATTACCAAACTACCCTCCTTCTCTTGGGTGTGTTTGGTTGAGCTGTAGCTTTTGGAAAGGTTTTGTGAGCTGTGGGCTGTGGAAAAGCAGTTGTGGAAAATCTTTTGTGGGAAAAGCAGAAGCCTGTTTGGTTAGAGCAACTGTGAAACTATAGGTTATAGAAGAAATATTTATAATGCCCCTAAAGGCCTGTGGGACTGTTTATATACAAATTACTCGTAAAAATCTAATCTGTTCAATATTTCGTATTTAAAGGGCTAATTTGGAAAGAAAAAAATTATAAGTTTTTCATCAAAATATATTAGTTTTTCATCCATCAAAGTGATATAATGCAAACATTAGCTAAAACTACAACCCTCATCATCAAGGATGATTCCAAATGCAAACAATCTTTCTTGCTTTGCTTGCATTCGGGTGAAACTGAGGATGCAAACAGGTCAGAGTGATGTGTTACTTCCAAGGCGATCTTCCACTAAACAGGATGCATCATCCCAGGTGAGATGAGACACCTCACCTCACTGTAGCTCACTGTAGGAGACTCATTGAAGCAGAACAAGGCAAAGGTGAGTCCTGGATTTTTCACAATTTGGTCCTTTAGAAAAAACTTATTTCACAAATAGACCTATGAAAAAACTTATCCTAAAAATAATCATTTTTAGGACGCCAAAGTCACTGGCCGTCCTCCTGCCGACGTGGCAGGGCGGTGCTGAGGTGGTAGGGGGAGCGCGCCAGTGTGGCTGGCGCCCCCCCCCCCCGGATTTTTTTATTATTCTTTTATTTTTTGATATTTTTTAATGCTTAGGAGCACACAAGAACCAACCATAAAAAAAATAAACTCAAATGGACGAAATATGTGAATTGTAAATTTTTTTATCTCTCTCCTCTCCAGTGTAGAGGAGAGAGAGGAGAGAGATGTGCAACTTTTTTATTTTTATTTTATTTTTTGATATTTTTTTCAAGCTCAGGAGCACAGAAGAAGCAACCATAGAAAAAATAAATTCAAATGCACGAAATATGTGACCTGTGGAATTTTCTAAAGCTCTACCGAAAAGCTTCTAGCCTCGAAAACACAATCTTGCAAGCAGAATTTGGTGGTTTTAATTTCGCCGAACTGGCAAAGCGGGGGAGAATCAAATGTAACTTTTTCTGTAGATGTCCGTGGATATATTATTTGCCTGATTCCGAGTCTGTATGAGAAAGTTACGCCAATTTTAAGAAATGACACTCGAATAACGCCTATTTTCGGTAAAGATTTAGAAAATTTTACAAATCACATATCTCGTTCATTTGAGTTTATTTTTTTATGGTTGGTTCTTATTTGCTTCTAAGTATGAAAAAAATAAAATAAAATAAAAATATTGCACATCTCTCTCCTCTATACTAGAGAGGAGAGGAGAGGAAAAAATGCCGGCGGGGGTTGGGGGGGGAGCGCCAATATGGCTGCCGCGCTCCCCTGCCACCTCAGCACTGCCCGGCCACGTCGGAGGAGGACGGCAGGCTGGCGCCGTCCAGTGACTCTGACGCTAAAAAGGATCATTTTTGGATAAGTTTTTTTTAGAGGTTTATTTATGAAATAAGTTTTTTAAAAGGACTAAATTGTGAATTATCCAGAATGTGAGTCAGGATAATGAGAGCCTGAACACACGGACTGACCAACTCGAGGAAAACTACACTGTACTTTTTTTCCTTTTTTTTTTGTTCTTCAGGCAACAAACTGGCTGTGGTTTCATCATTTCATGGTGCAGGACAGCTGCTGGAGAGAGGGAGAGGAAGGTGTTGGCTTCTCCTTGAGAGTGGGAGGCAATGGCCAAGGTGCCTGATCTCGGCTCCGACTTCACTCAGAAGCTGCTGCTCGACCTCCGGCGCCGCCACGAGGGGCTCGGATTCAACTCGCCGGTGCCGCCGCAGCGCACATCATCGTCCAATGCCGTGGCTCTTCCTCGAGGTATGTTGTGTTGCCACCTTCTTTGAGTTCGTCCTCTCTGGCAAGTATAGGTCGGGACCAGGGGCTGTGTCGGTGCCGTCGGAGTAGGGCAGGACGGCGACCGAACTAGGGGCGGCGTCGGTGCCGTCGGAGAAGGGCAGGGCGGCGTCTGGTGTTGCCTGCGTCGGGCGCAGAAGGGGAGGGCGGTGTCAGGCGGGGAAGGGCGGGGTCGGCGCTAGCTGGGGACGACCAGGGGCGGCGCCGAGCGGAGCCGGCCGGGCGGCGGCCAGCCTGCCGGAGGGGAGGCGGCGGCGTTAACCCTTCCTTCTGCTCCCGAGTCTGGCAGTGGTGTGATGTGTGAGAAGGAACGGGAGAGAAAAGAAAAGAATTGTTTTTTTCATAACCAGTGGTAAAGGTGAGTAATTTTTTCCCTCAAAAGCCAGTAAAAGCATGGGTAGAGGTTGCTTTTGGATTTATACTACACTAAAAACACTAAAAACAGCTTTAGAGCAAAAGCACTTATGACTTTTGGGTCTTTTGGTTGCCTTTTGACTTTTACAAAAGCAAAAGCTGGTTAAGAAGCCCAACCAAACACACCCTTAATTCTCTCTCTTCTTAACTTGATAAGATCATAGTGCATAAAAAAGAACCTGACATAGAAATCTACTACAAATAAACCTATCAAAATATTGTGAAATCCATAGTAGATCGATCAAGTACAATATTGTTTTAAAATTTGACCATCTTGAGCTCCACATAACAAATAAAACGTACCTGCCATGGTTTGACCATGGACATAAAAAGTGCGCTAGTTCTCAAGAAAACGCATAAAAATAAAAAAAAGAGAGAAATATAGTAGTACATTGTAGAACTAACCTTTTGTAGAATATATCTGTCGAACCATTCGAGTTCAAAACCTTCTCCCCTATATTTGAGTTCTTAAGAGAGATGAAATTGTGTCCAAATAGCATGGCAGCTCGGGCTGGGAATATGTAGAAGAGCTTTTCGCTGGCGGCCCGATTAAGGCACCACCATTGAAAAATAATCATGGTGGTGGTGCCTTAAGAGGACAGCCAAGAAGATGGCATCTTCTTCGCTGGGGTAGCTAGCCCTTACCCCCTGTCACGCCCAGAAATTTAACCCAAATTTCCAGACTATTTTGCATATTAAATCCCTGTCCAGGACCAGCCAGGGTACACAAAACGACAAGTAATATACAGTTCCAAACGTAAATAAAGCGTAAAATACTTACGGAAGAGGCACTTAGTCCTCACACCGAAACAAAAGCAGCAGCAGCGGAAAAAGGCGATCCTAGCGGGGCTTCAGCTCCATTCCACAGGCAAAACTCAACTGGGGTCTGAGCCTTGGTCTTCTAACTTCGTCTTCAGCTCAGAAGCACTACACTTCTGAAAAGGGGGAATAATAGCAAGACTGAGTACAACCACCGTACTCAGCAAGCCACACCAACGATGCAGACGTGCAAGGGGATACAAGGAGGGGTTTGAGGCTATTTGCATAAAGGCAGTTGTAAAACATTTTATTGAGCAAGACAGTAAAACTGTTGAGTAATTAGAGTAACATTAAATCTTCACTGATCAACGCTACACCATGTTGAACAGGCCCAACCAACCCTCCTAAACTACAGTGTATTGAGTCGATTTATTAAGATGGGACTAATCACGGTGAATCTGGTCGACCGCCCATAACCGCGGGCACAGCTATTCGAATAGTTTTACTCTGATCAGAGGTGTACAACTGTACCCACAAGACACAGCCCCACGACACGTTTCCGTGCGCCGACATGCCACCACGACATACCGGAAAGAGGCCGTGACAGGACCCTTCGCATAACCCCCTCTAACCAAGCACACCACACCTCAGGTTTCACCCCCACTCCTCGCAAGGCAGCGGGCAGTCCCCTCTCATGCCTAGGTGAATCCGGAAGCCGCATAGGCCGTCGCAGGGCCCATCCAAACTCCATCACGCCCACCCTTGCCTGGATGCATCGGCTAGAGGAAAGCTACACTACAAGCCCAGCCGTTGCCCACGCTGGCTTGTGGTAAGTACGATAAGTTCTTCCAGGGCATCCCGCGAACCGGTCCTTAATTGCCATGGGTGCGACTAGCAAAACCATGCACCCACAGCCCACCATTCAGTCGCATTTTAGTTGGATAATTACGACCATGAAGCATGGCCAGATGTCTCGAGCACGCAGCTCACTCTGATACTAAAAAGGTCTAATACTGTAATTATCCCATCAACTGAGCTAGTGGTAATTAAGCATGGCTAAGCATATAGTTCTAGCTAGGTCATCAAAGTAACACAAGCTAGGCGATTTATTACCCAAGGTTGACAAAGAACAGATATCAAGTAAATATGGCACAAGCGAGCAGATAGGTAATACCCGGATCCCATGTAATTAGCAAAACATGCATATTTATTTGTAAACAGTAAAACATTTATAAATTGGGATCAACATGCTCAAGGGGAGTGTGTGACTTGCCTTGCTTCTTCACTTTGATCTTCCGAACTCTTTTCCTCGCGACCGCGGACTTCCGAAACGACGGATTCTACACGCTGGCACGCAAAACGAGGAAAAACTCTAATAAAAACCAAGGAAACAGTACATAAAAAGTAAACAAACATGTAGAGCTCAATTTTAGATGAATTTTGCAAGTTGAATGGCTCAATTCGGAGTTCGAATGAATTAGATATGAATTTTAGAAGTTTTGAGCCATTTAAATGAATTTCTATAATTATTCACGAATTATTGCGCAATTATTATTTATTTTTAGAAAGGAAAAGAGGGTTGCTGACGTCATCAAAGGGGAGGGGCGGCGCCGGCAAGCGGGCCCCACCGGTCACTGGCACAAGGGCGCCGGTCCACCGTGGACCGGGACCACCGAGGCGGTCCACCGCCGGTCCACGGGAACCGACGGCCCGGATTGGCCCAAGCCGATCGGACGGCCACGGGGCGCGCGGCTGGGGCACGGTCACGGCTCAAAGCCGGCCAGCCGAGTGATGGCGCACGGCAGCGCGGCCACCGGTGACGACGGCCGACGACGGCGCGGGGAGCGGCAGCGCATGCGGGCGGTGGCGGCGCACGCTAGGGAGAGGCAGCGCGGCGCGGTAAGGTGAGGCGGTAGCCGGCTGCCCGGCACAGCCGGTAGCGGCGCGGAGCGCGGCGGCGGCGACCCGGTCGGACGGCCACCGGCGACGGCGGCGCGTCGCGAGCAGGCACAGGAGGTGGCCGACGAAGGGGAGGAAGGGGAGAGGGAGGGGAGTGCTCACCGAGCGGCACGACGGCAAACGGGCGGCCGACGGCAAGGAACGGCGGCGGCGGGGCTCCTCGGGAAGACGGCGTGACGGAGCTCCGGCGACGGGCGTCGCTCAGGAAGGGGCGGACGGGCTCGGCCTCGGTCTGAGGAAAATCAAGGAGGGGCTAGGGAGGTGAGAACTGGTGCGAGGTAAATGGAAACGACTGCCGACCACGACAATACGAGGAGGAGCTCACCGGCGACGAGGGAGGTGGAGCTCAGGCGGATTTCCGGCGAAGAGGGCCAGTGGCCGAGGATCTCCCCGTCCCTGCGGAGCCGAGGGAGGCGACGACGCGGGTCGGCGAGGACCGAAGCGGCGTTGCGACGCGGCTGGAGGTGGCCATGGTGAGGGAGAGAGGTGGTGCGTGTGGCGGCGGCGTTCCGGAGGCGAAATGGGAAAATGGAGTAGGGACCGGGGTGGAGCTCGGCGGGGCGATGCCGGCGGTGGCGGCGGCACGGCGCGGTGGTGGCTGGAGCAGCGAGGAGCGGCGGCTGGAGCTCGTTGGTGAGTGGTGGAGAGAGGGAGCACGGTGGGGAGGGGGTTCCGACGATGGAATGGGGAAAACGGAGCGGGGCCGAGGTGCGGCAAGGCACGGCGAAGCCGCAGGTGGCGGCGGAACAGCACGGCGACGGCTGTAGCAGCGGTGGCGAGCGGATGGAGAGTCGCCGGTGAGCGGCGGCGATGGGAGCAGCGAGGGGAGAGCAGTACAGGGCGCGAGAAGCTCGGGAAAATTGGGGGAAATGGAAAGGGGAGGCCGGGGATGCTTTTTATGGGCTTGGAGCGACGGGATCGTGCTCGAGAGAGGTGGCAACCGGCCGGCGAGATGGGCGGGGCATCGTGGGGGTGGTGGAGAGGTTAACCGGCGGCGATTTTCGTGGGGAGAGTGGGGAAAAGGGTGGAGGACGTGGGGCGACGGGGTCCCACGACCGGTGGGCTCGCGCGCGGGGTGGAGGAGGTCGGAAACGGCGGCGTCGTGGGGTGGCTCGGGCGGCCCTGGCGGTTGCAGCCGGCCAGCCAGAGGTAGGAGGAGGAGCTGACTGGTGGGACCTCGGGTCCCACCTGTCGGGGAGAGAGAGAGGGGAAAACGGGCGAGGGAGGTAAAGCAGACTTGAGGGAGAGAGAGCCGAGCGGGCCGAGGGAGAAGGCCGGCCCGAGAGGGAGAGAAGGGGGGGGGGGGGAAATTGGGCCGAAAGGGGCCCAAAGAGAGGAGGGAGGATTTTATTTGTTTTCTTTTTATTTTAATTGATGCAATGATCTTTGTGCTATTAAAACTATTTCTCGAGCTCCGAAAATTCACGGAAAATTCCGGAGAGTACATTAGGGCACAAAGAATATTACAAAATATTCCCGGCCAATGATTTTTAAAGGAAATTTTAATTTCCTCTATAATTTCACTTGATTAAATTGATTAACTTTTTATTTAATTTCTAGGAAATGCATTATTAATTGATTTTTAATCCCGAACGAAAATCGGGGCGTTACACCCCCCCACCCCTCGTTACCTTTTGCAAGCGGAGAAGCATCGGGCCGCCAGTGAAAAAACAGGCCATCGCCTTGAAAAACTCTTTTTCTAGCTAGTAGTGGTAATTTCGTGTCAACAATATCATTTGCTTGTTTCATGATAAGGACTGATAGATCATGATGTTTCATTATTTTTTTTACTCCAAGCTCGATTGTCGAAAAAGTATATTAAAAATTGTTGAGTAATTCCCGTAGTAAAACGTGAGGAATCATCGAACGTTCACAGTGAGGAGAGTTTTGTAGTACGGAGTAATAATAGAAGCAGATAATAGATCGTCGAACGGGTATTTAGTACTCTCTCCGTCACCTAATATAAGGGATTTTGGCATTTTGCTTGCACCGTTTGACCATTCGTCTTATTCAAAAAATTTTGAAATTATTTTTTTACTTACTTTATTATCCAAAGTACTTTAAGCACAACTTTTTATTTTTTATATTTGCACAATTCTTTTAATAAGACGAGTGGTCAAACAGTACAAACAAAATATCAAAATCCCTTATATTATAGGAGTATTTAATAGCAACACAAGTGCACCACTTGTAAATGAGGTTTTTTGAATCGGGAGAGTGCAAAGCGGCAATGATTCTCCCAGGTATCTATTCTGGTTGTGCAACCAGCAGCGATTCATTTAGAGCAGGCAAAAAAAAATTGTTACAGCTCCTATTCTTTCTCATAAACAATGAATCATCCATAACAAATCACCCAATATCATCAACGGATCACATGTTCATCAATTGTTCATCACACAAGCCATAAGTTCACCAACATATCACACATGATCGACACACTAATAATCCAACAACCTCGTACAAATTACATCGATAAGAACCAAACAAAAAACAAGCACCGAAAATATTACATAGGAAATGGACACGCAGCACTGCTCACAAGCGATGCACCTACTATTGCAGTCTGTATAGCTGCCCCCTTGAGTTCCCGCATAGTCTGTAACATAGTAAAATATAGGTATATGAATGGTAAAAGAGTATAACCAAGTCAAGGATATATGTAATACAATGACACATATACAATTAATTGGTATCGCATATCTACTTCCCATCTCTTTTATTTGTCATTGTAAGATGCTGCAATATGCACATCTAAAACACGAACAGTACTGCTCTCTCTCTCTATATATATATATATATACATCTATATATATATATATATATATATATATATATATATATATATATATATATATATATATATATATATATATATATATATATATATATATATATATATATATATATATATATATATATATATATATATATATATATATATATATATATATATATATATATATATATATATATATATATATATATATATATATATATATATATATATATATATATATATATATATACCGCACCCAGGATGCGATATAACTAAACTACTCCCCTCACAGCACCCCTCCCCCCCACCTACCCACCCCCCTCCCAACCAACCCATCCCGCACTCTTCCCCATCCTTTTTTCTTTTTTTTATCCGCACTCCTATCAGTTTGGTTGTCTACTAGCTTGTAAGTAACTCGATTACTGAGGCTGTTAACCCATAAGTAATTGAGTTACTAACCTTTTTTTCTTTCCTCCCACCCTCTTATCAGTTTGGTTCTCCATTGGCCCATGAGTAACTGAATTAGTGGATCTCTTAACCCATTAGTAATTGAGTTACTAACGTTTTTTTTCTTTCCTCCCACGCGCACTCCTACCTATTTGGTTCTCTACTATATATATATATAAATAAGATTTTCACATCAAACGAATATTAATATTTTTCTCTTATATCAACCAATTTTTTTTATTTTGATCCTTTCTATACCTATTATATTAGTTGAACTTAAGTTGACATTTTTTTTCAAAAATAACTATATTGCTTCTTGCTCGTACATAAGTGAGATACCTTGTTATAAAACATCATCAATTGCTTGACCCCAAATTCAAAATCCAAAAATTTAACTTTATCTAATGAGTTGCAATTAAATTTCGTGAAACTTTTAAAATGAAAAAAAAACACAAATCACCATTTCTATCCTCTTCTCAGCAATAAAAATCTATTGGTGTTTTTAAAAAAATTTCAAGAAAATTTGAAGAAATTTGCTTGGAGGGACACAGGTTAAATTACTCTTTGAAATTTTATCAAATTTAATTAAATTTATTTCCAAATTAAATTTTGTTTTTTGATTTTGTTCCAAATAATTCTATTCCTTTTGATTTATTTAGTATTGAATTTTTAAACTTTGACCTCGAGAAATTTATACTTTTAAGCTAGAACTTTAATATGGGATGAAAGGCAATGTAATGTAGTCATTCAAAAAATTTAACAATCAACTAACGAGAAAGGTAGAAAATTAAAACAAAAACTCTAAAGAGAAGCATGCATAGGATAAAACAAACTAACTGGCATGGAACAGATGACGCGTGAAGACTCAGCAATACATAAGAAAATTTCTCGATATTCTAGTTAATATTAATCTAAGATCATTCCGCCATTATATTATTCAATATTTATGGTACATGTATAATGGAAAAATAGTATAATTAAATAGATTGAAAAAAACAATCTAAAATCATGGTGTATATGTATGTTGTTGCCTCGTTAAATGCCATGTTAATGTTTGAAAATTAAGTAGTAGTATTCCGTAGAAGTTAATGGAATGAGAGTACATCATACTAGTGCATTTCTCGATAAAAGGAAGTCCTTTTTACCTAGTGCGTGCAGCGTGCTAACGGTTAATTATCAGTTCGAAAACATGAGTAGCTTACCTGACGGTAAGATTGCTCTACCCTTTAAGTGCACAATTAATAATATAAGCATAGCTAATACTTTCTTCGTTTCACAATATAAGTCATTCTAGCATTTTCCTTATTTAGATTGATCTTAATGAATCTAAATAGATATATATGTTTCGATTCATTAATATCAATATGAATAACTTACATTGTGAAACAGATGGAGTACTTAGCACGTTGCTGTGACGTAGAAAAAGAAAGTATTCAATCACGAATCACAGTGACGAAGATAATTCATTTAACTTCATCTTTTTAATCACCTTAATATTGTTGGCTTTTTTAACTGCATAATTGCGTAAGTCGTCTTTCAGTTTTGCCCTGTTTTCCTCGACTGAAGCTCGGTATGTCTTCTCCAAATCTGTTGGCAATAAGTAAACCAATTACAATGGTATCGACGAGTTCAAAGAAATTGAGTGGTTTAAACGAGTAAACGACTATAAATGTACAATTAGAACGATACTACACATTTTGAGTAAATGGGTGGTAATGATGAAAACGGAGAGGAATAGGATAGTCTCCGATTGGCTCCAATTTTTCTAAAGATAATACTCCCTCCATACTACTCACTAAACCAATAAATATTTTATTATAAATTAAATTTTATTTTATAAAAATAGTATCATTGGATTGTCATTTAAATTTACTTTTCTATGAGTATGATTTTGTTGCTAAAAACATTATAGTATATAAGATATTTAAAGTCAAAATTTAGTTTTGAAAACTGTGTCAAGTTTAACTGTGTTTTAGTGAGTGGGACGAAGGAAGTAGAAGCTTTGTAAGCCAACAACATTAAGATGATATATTTTTTCAAAGAATACTTCAGGTTTTTACTCCCTTCCTTCCTAATCACAGGGCACCCTTATTTCTTCCTAATCACAGGGCACCCTTATTTCTAGGAAAATCAAACTTGATTAACTTTTGACTAATAATTACATTAACAATATCTAAGTCTTATATATGTTATATCATTAAATTCGTATTTTAAAATATCTTCATGTAATACTAATTTTGTGGTTCTTGATGATTATTGATGGGCTGTATCTAACAATGGTATTTGTATAGTATGAGATTGCTGGTAGCACGATATACACGAGATTGTATCGAGAAGACAAGAGACAGTGATTTATATTGGTTCAGTTCTCAAAGATGATTATTGAATAACAACCCCTCTATAGATTATATGTATTGCTAGGGAAAGCAATGGGGGAATTTGCAGGCTAGTCTAGTCTGTTGAGTAGAATCTGATGAGTACGTCTCAACAGGTAAAAGTCAGCGACTAGGGCTCCAACTTTCTCCGGATTCTCTCAATGTGACTTTAGCTACGGCTTGTGATTCGATGCCGCCTCCATGGGGGACCCTATATTTATAGCGGTAATGTCTTACTCTCTAAATAGAACTCGAAGAACGCAAGCATAATACTCCCTCCGTTTCAGATTATAAGATGTTTTGACTTTGGTCAAAGACAATCTACTTTAAGTTTGACTAAGTTTATAGATAAATATAGCAATATTTATAATACCAAATTAGTTTCACTGAATCAATAATTGAATATATTTTCATAATAAATTTATCTTGGGTTAAAAATATTATTGTTTTTTCTACAAACTTAGTCAAACTTGAAGCAGTTTGACTTTGACCAAAGTCAAAACGTCTTATAAGCTAAAACGGAGGGACTAGGAACCAAGGCAATCCTTATCTTCTCCGGACCGAACCCTGACACCTTCTATCCGCACGAAGACAATTGTCTTCCAAGTCCACTTTATCTCCTTAGTTAAGTATATCTTCCCGTATAACATTAGGTATGTGGTATTTCCATATGATATGAACCCAAGGAAAGGATATATATCTTAATCCATAACATTGACAATGATATAATTTATGGTATAAATCAATGGTTAAAGTATACTCCTTCCGTACTCGTAAATGAAGTCAGTTAGAACAATATTTAAGTCAAATCTTGGGAATATAAATTATGAATAACTCTCCAATTATTGAGTTTGAAAATGTAAAAATTATATGAATAGATTTGTCTTAAAAAATACTTTCATAAAAGTATACATATATCACTTTTCAATAAATAAGTCAAAGTTGTGTTTTGGAGACCGTGTCGCTGTCCAAAACGACTTCCTTTACGAGTATGGAGGGAGTATTATTGTAGACCGTGTGAAAAATAGACCTTGTAATTTGGGACAGAGGGAGTATATAGCTTTTTTTTTCAGGGTAAGGGAGTATCTAGCTAGCTAGGATACACATAACCAAAACACACGCGACCACACAGAAATATGAAAAAAAGAGGATTGCATGGCGTATTAAGGACACATATATATCCAGTTTAAAGGCTATAGTAGTGCACCATATGATTGGACCATATACCTCATAGTCCACACAGCTGAGTCAACTGACTTGTCTGTCTTTTTTAACTAATTATAAAGAGCCCCTCTAGTGAGAATGGGAGCCTAACTATGTTGGTACTTAATTCACGAATTTCCTAAAGAACGACAATTGCACGATACGATTCGTGAATTTTATAATCTAGGGAAAATAATTTTTGTGCAAGTAATAAACTTTATTTCCAGTGGGCCCAATTTATTTAGGTTCAAACACACGACTCTATAAGTGATAACTTTTTCATGTTTTTTTTAATTTTAAAGATTGAAAAACAATTTCAGCTATGCTTTTGTATTTGAATTTTAAAAATTAACAAATGAAGTAAAGCATTTCCAAAAAAAAAATATAGTTTTGTAGTAGACCACAAACATAGACAAATTTGTCCAGAGTAAATGAAATTTAGTTATATGTTGCCAGTATGGTTTTATTCTGATTTAGGCACTATTTTTTGGAATAATTATACTTTATTTTGCCCATAGAAAAAAATATCTAAGTTGTAACTAGTTTATGAAAGAAGTGATATATAGGAACAACTTAAAGCTATTTAATTTTTAGAAGTGAAAAAATATTCTTTTTGCCTTACGCACCATCGTGGCGTTAGCAATGTGGCAAACCACTCTAAATGAGAACTTTATTTTTGAACTTATTATTTTCTAGAATCTAAATTATGCTAGCCCGTGTGGCATAGCAAAACAATACTGACATGTCACACATAGCGGGTGTAATAATTTTGTCCTGTCACGTGCGCCATAGTGGTGTGACCAAATAAAGCTGCCATATCAGCCATACTAGCGTGGCTAAATAACGTTGTCGCGTTAGTTAGACTAGTGTTGCAGTGTTGCTTTGACATGCCAATTTGACTAATTAACATGACAAAAAGGTTTAGATCTTGAAAACAAGTTCTGAAATGATTTATTTTTAAAATTATAAATTAAAAAGGTTCACAAAATAAAAAAAGTTCTCTAAATGGCTAGCATCTGAACATATTCCATTCAATCAGAGAGGTAAAATTTTATTAATAGTGCTTTTTCTAAAAACGAAGGCGAAACTGAAGTACTGGCATTATGCGGAAAAAGGTACTAGATTAGATGCATTATGCGGTAAAATTTTATTAATAGTGCTTTTTCTAAATGTCGGTGCAATCTTTTGTGAATTATATATTGCAGTTGTTTCACAGATTAAACGATGATAAAAGTGTGTGCATGTTTTCAAAGTTCTCTCTCCAGTTGAGCCAGTTAAAAGAATGGTCATAACTTTTTTTTAAAAAAATACTGTGTAAAAATAATTATTGAAGTGTTAGATCCAACTACAGTATATTGGGAGTATATAAGTAGGTTACGTTGGTACTAGCATATAAGTGAGATTGGAATAAAAGATTGGAAGATAGAGATTTTTATACAGGTTCAGAACCTCTGAGGATGGGTCATAGTCCTACTTCTATTATATTTATAGCTTAAAAGTACCACAACGATTATAATGGGGAGCAAGCTAACTAATCTAGCCCACCAACCAGTAGTTCTCGAGAACTAGTCTGGCGACGTAGGGTCAACGGGTAATTATAGGGTCTGTTTGCGGAATTTGAGATTCTAAGAAGCAGCTGGTTGGTAGCCAACTACTGAAAATCTAAAAAAGTTTAGGTTTCTTAGCTCTTGAGTTCTAGTTATTTTATGAATTCTACAGTAATATCATCTAAGAATCTAGATAAAAAACCGGACTGTTTAGGCCCTCTTTGTTTAGGCATATAAGCTAACTTATTAGCTGAAAAGTTTAATCTTAAACAACCGAGCAACTTTTTTTGTTTGGATTCTTTAAAGTCATAAGCCACTCTTACACTATTAAGCTAAAAACTAGGTTGAAGAAGATATTTTGGCTCATGTGAGTTAAAAGTATGACATCACCTTTAAATTTAGGACTTTAAATTCATCTGCTTATAAATCACATAAACAAAAAAAAGACTTAAAAGCATAAGTCAATAAGTCTAAGCCTAAACAAGGTCTTTCTAATTCTCGGAGAAGTTGTAGGTACAAAAAGCTATCCAAACCATTCCATAGGCTAAATCTTGTAATTCGATGTCCTCTCCTTATGTGGTCATTATATTTATATGGACAAACAACTTCGGGTGTGTTTAGTTCACGTCAAAATTAGAAGTTTGGTTGAAATTGAAACAATGTGATGGAAAAGTTGAAAGTTTATGTGTGTAGGAAAGTTTTGGTGTAATAGAATTTAGAAGTTTGAAAAAAAAGTTTAGAACTAAACTCGACCGGCCTTTATATCTAACTAGAACTCGGAGACTTCTTTTTAAGGGATATGGATAGATAAGTCCATGTAGTTTCTAGGCCGCAGTCTGACATCTTTATTTAGCGGGAATAGAGTTTATAACTTTATCCACAATATTCTCATATTCGGATATACATTTACTTCTGTATTTCCGGTGGCTATGAATTCAAGTATAGGATATATATCTAATCCGTAATACTAATAAGAACGGTCAGAACTTCTTTTTTAGAAAAAAAAAAATACTGTAAGCTGGAGTGTCATGATAAAGACATATTTTTACAATGCCCACAAAAGGTGCCCCAAAATAGGATGTTCAACAACAAATTTTGTCTTTTGTTTTTAGTCTCCCATTTTATACTTAATATACAAACTAGGGACAATATTGTTACAATAAACTAACAGAACACGTGGCTGAGTCTTTCCCCACTTTCCACGTGCACACTTTTCAAACCGCTAAATGATGTGTTTTTTATAAAAAGTTTCTGTGCGAAAGTTGCTTAAAAATTATATTGATCCATTTTTAGAAAAAAAGCTAATACTTAATTAATCACACGCTAATGTACAGTTCCGTATTTTTTTTCGCAGGAGATGGGTTCCCAACACTCACTAACAAACACAACCTTAAGAGATTATTAATATAAAAACTTGGGATATAAAAGTGATTATCAAAACTAAAAAAGAATTAGTTAAATATTTAGTGAGATACAAAAAATTTCCTCGAAATAATATGTGCACCATAAAAAGAAACAACGGGAATACGCGGTGAGTATCTTACCTTGGCATACGTAATCAAATGTTTTCAAGGAAGGAATAATTACATCATCCACCGAGCTGGTGGGGTTGTCTTCATTGCTTAGGGCCTTCGCGATATTTTTCTTACTTTCAGAAAAAAGGTCACCAGCAATATATTTCTTCAGCATGATTTCGCATGATTTTTCCAGTAGCTGCAAGATAATTAAATATGATATGTCCTATAGCAGAATTGCTTTCAAGGATGACATGACATATATAAATGACAAATAATAGGTTGGAACCAGAATATAGAACCATGTGGTCGAAACAATTCTCATATCCATACTAACCTTTTTATATTTTCTGTGATATATATAACCCTTCTTATACGACGGGACAGTGATATGGTGGAAGCTAGCTATATATGAACTTTAGGAAGGTGTTACAACAATTAAGATAAAACCATAAACCTTATATATATATATATATATATATGTATATATATATATATGTATATATATATATATATATGTATATATATACATATATATGTGTATATATATATATGTGTGTGTGTGTGTGTGTATCTGTGTGTATATATATATATATGTATATATGTATGTGTATATATATATATATGTACATATATATATATATATATATATATATATGTACATATATATATATGTATGTATATATGTATGTATATATATATATATATATATATGTATGTATATATATATATATATATATATATATATATATATATGTATGTATATATATATATATATATATATATATATATATATATATATATATATATATAGGTATATGTATACACACACACATGGCCTGTGGAAAGCACAAGCTACAGTTAGGGGTGTTCTAGCTAGGCTTCTAGTATATATAAGGGGTGTTCTATGTTCATTTATGTATAATAGATTTCTGCCATTCAGATTAAAACTCATTAAAAGAGTGAACTTCCTCCGGTAAAATGATATTTCTTATGAATAACTTTTATTTTTTTTACTATTGATATTTTCTAAAATAAATTAAGGTGAAAACATAAATTATATTTTTATATGTAGTTTGGTCTTGAAAATTACTTTGATAATGTAATAAACTCTTTAGTCTTTATAAACCTGTATTACAAAATATGTTGTCCCATTTCGAAAATCATAAAAAATCTGAAAAAAATGTTGTCCATATATATAAACGCATAGGATTTATTAAGTGGGAACGACTGAAAAAAAAAGAAATACATGGAAGAAACAAATGTGTCCTACTTGCGCAATTTGCAGGATTAACTCGTTCCTTATTTCCTTTGCTGTTGTTACATCCGTACCCACGGCCTCTTTGTCATATCTACAGTCCAAATTAGACATATAGCAAATTATGAAAGAAAATTAGTGCTGCGCGCATGCAGTTCAATATTGTACTCTTCCCGTTCTGAAGAAAAGTGCTCATCTAAAATAAATTAACTTCAGTCACAGTTATGTCAAAATATATTTTAATTGTTATGCTAAATGATATAACATTATTTAAAGAACACCAAATAAAATTAAAATTAATTTATCACCACGTAGACAAATAAGCCAAACATGCCATGGAACGTGTTTATTAGAATTAAGGAAAAAGGTGCATAAAAACAAAAGGTACAATAGTCATACTTAGTCGTGATTGATTTCACCAACTTGTCCATTTCTTTCCAGAAGTATTTTGGGTGGGCTGTTCCATCTTTAGCCAGAATTTGAAAATTCTATGCAAGAAGATAAAGAAGCAACTATCAAATTAATGAATGCGAATAAATCTTGAACGTACTTGGAAGCCACTATGTAGTATTGAATTTCAGAACCACTAATTAAAGTAATACGGAGTAAATTAGAACTAAAACTCCCGGGGAAAATATGTACTAACTCTAAAATTTTGAACTGTTGATTATAAACAACATAAAATCATATTACACTACCGGAGATCTTATCTTTAGTCCCGGTTAAGAACCCCATTTATTACCGGTTGTGGCAAACTAAAAATCGCGATTTTTATTACTGGTTGAAGGAACCGGTAAATAAAGATGTATACTTAAATACAAAATAATATGTGGGATGTAAAGATGTATACTTAAATACAAAATAATATGTGGGATGTGGGATTCAAACTCAAGACCTCTCACCTCAGCTCTCAAACACATTACCATACCATCTACTACACACATCTGACTTGGATAGAGATGTTTTTTTTAACTAAGCCTAGAAGCATCTTTCACCAACCGATACTAAAAATATCTTTAGTTCTAGTTGGTAACACCAACCTAGACTAAAAATTCTTCTACAATTCGAACCTACACATTCTAAGGGCATATACAAAGGTAGAGTCAGGTATGAGCTCTACGTTATCTAGATACTACCATCCTCCAATAGTTGAAGACAATATGGTCTCTAATCATTAATGTATCAAAATATTTTTTCTTACTATTCTTTTCTTTCTTTCACCACCATGCAACAAAATTTGCTCTAATAAATGCTAAGAGTCGACTCTGAGCCGTTGTCATGCATAACAACCATATTTCTCTTTCCTCCTTTCTCTTTTATCCATGTTATCAAATATACTGGCATGGCAACAGAGAGAGACCAATAATAAAAAATGTTATACATGCCTTAATATGTGATTTGATCAACCAAAAAAGGAAGTGTGCACACCTTATAACCACTACAACAATACTACAAGGTACTCCTTATTATCCAGTTGAGGGTCCAGTTGGAGACCTGCCCCCGATGACTCCCTGCCACTCTCTCGGGGTGACGCAGGAGCTGACCAGCCCCGAGTCGTAGTCTTGCCTGCATCTAGCTAGCCTCGCCACCGCTGGTGACAGTACAGGTGCCACCGGCAACGACGCCTTCCTCTCCTTTCATCCCTCCCTCAGCCTTTCCCCTTCCTTTCCTCTCATTTTTCTCCAGGCTCTACTCGCCTCTCCACCACAGCAACGACTGTGCCTCTCCTCCTTCAACCTTCTTCCCTTCCCCTTCCTCCTTCCCTCTCCATTTTCCCTTTTGTTTTTTCTCAAAATCTAGATCCAGGTTTAGGTTTTCCAGCGAGTTGGACTGGCCAGCTGGTGGCTGTTCGACATATTTAATGGTCTAGCTCTATGGCTCGATGTAGAGCTCCGTGCGGAACAGACTAAGTGGCGGCGCAGGTCTTCTTGGCAAGTTGTGCTAGAGCTATGGCCACTCTTCGCTCGGGCCATATCTCTCTATGGAGCAACATGGCGTGGTGCGGTGGTGGAAGGTGACCGGGGCAACGGATGGACACCTTCGATGGCTTGGTGCCCAACAACCAGGAAAACCTAGCACTGGTGCATCAGTGGTCATGTTGGACATGTGGTGGTTTGTGGTGTGCAGGCCTTTGGGTGTGCAGGTGGTGTTGTGTGGTTTTCGTCGTGGACACAGTGGTTGGATAGGACTATGAGGAGAAAGCCTCGCACAACATGCCGACGCTAGAAATGATGATGTTCTTAGGCGTTGTTCACCTTCTTGAAAGCGTACGTTACTATGGAGCCATTGCTTTTCACCACCTCAAGGGATCTCTCCGGGTGAAAATTAACCTAAGATTTGTTTGTACCGGGCGATGTCGTCATTCTGTCGGCATGTCCTTATCGAAGACTTTGTCTTATGAGTTTTCCCTTGATGGACCACTGATCTTTGTATGTGGGTATCGCGGTCTGCGTGGTTAGCTCACTTTGATAATGTCAAGCTTGTTGTCGTTTTTCCTTAATTAACTATGTTGTTGAAAGGTTATTGTTCGATTTCACTTATAAACTGAATCAACTCTCTTCTCTTCTTCTATTATATGAGGTTGCCCTTTTGAGGTTTCCCTCAAAATAAAATTATCCAGTTCAGAACTTCTATTAACCCGCTAACCCGCTTTTATGTTCTCACGTTTTTTTTCTTACTACCTGCTGATCACTAGGCATTGTTATTGTTCTTGAGTATAGTGTACAATATCTGTGTATAAACTTTTTGTGCTTTTTGGATCAGCATTTTCCTTAGTTACTGATTCCATGCATCGATCATTCAAAAGCCGCATGTTTCTTTAGTTCATCAAATTAAAAGTAATTTTGCAGGGATAATTTCATCTGTTCTCACCTGAAAAAGTGTGCAGCTCGACAGAATGAGGTAAAATTAATGTTTCGTGATGGTTTCAGTCGTTGAATGTCATCTCCTTTTGCTTAAAAAAAGTTATTAAGTAGATATGATATGCTCTACGTTCAATATAATTTTTTTTTATGTTCTATCATTTTTACAGTTTGTAGCTATTTGTTTCTGTTTGAGTAAATTACACTAGCAGTACTTAAACTTGTAACGAGGTTTCACTTAGATCCACGAACTTGTAAAACACACATCGAGATCCCTAAACTTGCTTTAATGTATCATCCCGGTCCAAAATCTCGTTTGACCGTGGTCTTGCCTACATGGCATGCTACATGGAAGATGACATAGGTTTTTTTTTTCTCCGTTCTTATCCCTTTAATTTCTCCACTTTGCCTCCTTCCTCTCCCTTCCGCCTAGATCCGGCCTCCCTTGTGGCATTTGGCGAAGCTATGAATCCCCTTCTGCCTCCTTCCGCTCGAGCGCTGCGGCGTTCCCCTGGAACCGGCCTCCCCTGCGGCGTCTGGCGCACAGGAGGAGGACGCGATGGGCCGGCACGTCGACGGCCAGAGAGGAGGTGGGGAAGGAGGCGTCCAACGGCGGGGAAGGAGGAGCGGCCGGCCATGGCACTTGCTGGTGGTGACGGTGAGGGCAGCGGTGGGAGAGGAAGTAGAAAGAGAAGTCGGATGTTGCCGCAGCGGGAGGAGAGGAGCCGCGGGTGGCGGTCGCCTCTCCCTCTCCTCCCCTCTCGGTCTCTGCCTACGGCTCCTCTCCTCCCACCAGCCGCGCCCCCGCGCCATTCCTTTCTCGTCGGCCGGCGCCCGAGCACGCGCGCGGCTCCTCTCCTCGCCGGCTATCGGCCGCCGCCCGCACACACGCTGTCACCGGAAACCTCATCCACCACGCGAGGTGAGGAAGGAGAGACAAGATGGGGGAGAAAAAAGGAAAAAAGAAAATTTAGCCATGTCATCATCCACGTGGCATGCCACATAGGTAAGACCACGGTCAAACCAGACTTTGGACCAGGATGATACATCAATGCATGTTTTACAAGTTTGTGGATCTAAGTAAAACTTTATTACAAGTTTAAGGACCGCTAGTGTAATTTACTCTTTCTGTTTCAAGGCCCATTTAGCACTGTGACATCCTCAATGCACCAGCTTTCTGCAGCCTACGTTATTGCTTCATTGACCAAGTTATTTCTGGCTGCTATACTGACACTTGAGTTAACAATTTTAGAAATTGATTGGTGATCAGCATGCATGTTTTAGAAAATAAAACCTGAAACGCACTTCCATTCTTGATGAACATCTTTATATTCCTTTCCATGTGTTTTTCAGTCCATAGTTGCGTTAGCTACCTATCTCACATATATTTATCGACAAAGTCTCACAGCAACACGCGAGGTATCAACATATATATTTATCGACAAGATGACTACTAACCAATTGCTTGTCATAATTTTAACTTCTTCAAACATACCCCTAAATAATGGCCACAAGGATAATCACTACTCCCTCCTTTCCTTATGATCAGTCGTTTGGGTTTGTTGTAGACTTGTTGAAGTTTGACAAAAGTTATAGACAAATAGAACAATATTTCATCCCAAAACAAATATATTATAAAATATTTAATAGTGGATTTATAAAAACTAATTGTATTTTGTAGATGTTTTTATATATTTTTCTATAAACTTTTTTAAGTTATTTGACTTAGGACAAACTCAGACCATCGTGGAACAGTGGGAGTACGTAAGAAGTACCGTTACCTCTTCTGATCGAATAGAAGAAAAAAGATTATTCTTCGCTTTGTAGCACACCATATATGAGGACGCTACCTGTGCAGTGTGTACGTTGCGTTAGGAACTTTTAAATATAAAACCTGAAGATTTACGAACACGATATATGAGCTTCTGATTGAAATTTTTGTCGGAAGCAACTCACATAGTAAGATGTAAGATTAAGTTCCTTGTTGAGCAGTACGTCACGCCATATTCTGTCTGCGCTGTCAGAAAAAACCCTAGCTGAGATATCATGATGTCGGCGTCCAGCAAGGTTTCCAGAAGTGATCCATTCCCTCAGAGATGCACACTGCAAAACATGTTCCAAGAAAAGTATAACGTATTTGAATACTTTTCCTAGAGAAATCCAAGAAAAGTAATAATGTATAAAGGATAATATAACAGAGTCCAGATAAACTTGAAAAATAGATTGTTTGATTTTTTTTAAAGAAACATAAAAAAAGTTTTGCACATAGTGCATTTGTTTAGTAGCCCAAAAACATGCTAATAGAAAACAATTAAGTTGTTGTTTAAGGTTGCTGAAAAGAAGTCAGCCTAATTAATAGTATAATAAAAAAAATAACAAGAATACTCCTACCATATACCTTTTGCTCGAATTCTTCTCTCCCATGCCTATGATGAGGGAAAGTCCTATACTCCAACTGCATATAGAGGAATAGAACATGTGTAAATATATATAAAGCAATTAAAATTTTGAATTAAGTTGCATTTCTGTCACGCACTAAGTTCAGGCATAAAAATATAATCCCCTTGCCACCTGGTATTTCGTTATCAAGTAAGGTTGTGTTTAGTTCACACTGAAGTTTGAAAAGTTGGTTGAAATTGGAATGATGTGACTGAAAAGTTGTGAGTGTATGAAAGGTTTGATGTGATGGAAAGTTGGAAGTTTGGAAAAAAACTTTGAAACTAATTAATCGTGCATTAGCCGTCCGTTCTATCCTATGCATGCCTACACGCGTTGTCGCATGGACATGACAGCGTGCACAGCAGCGGTGTTCTATATTATACTCCTTTTAAAGAGAGCAGCGCGGCCGTAGTGCGCAATGAATATCACCACTCTCACCATCAACTCAATGCATTTCTAAAGTTTACTAGTAAATTGCTTCTATGTTGCAACGAGATTTTAGTTAAAGAAAATTATCATTAACATGTTATTATCATTTCTACATATTTATTAATCATATGTATACCTTTTTAGTCCCACACTAATATTTTTTTTCTTCTAGAAAAGTAGAGAGTTGATGGGAGTAGTTGATATATGAACCTACGACCCCACATGCCATTTTCCCTAAAAAGTAGGAAAAAGTACGAATTACCCCCTATCTATCGTGGTTGACCGAATTACCCCATGAACCAAAACCCAAACATTGCTTACCCTGAACTTCCAATATTGATCAAATTATCCCTTTCGACCTAATCCAGAGCAGTTTTATCCTACGTGGCGTACGCGTGACAATCTAGTCAGCATTTTCTTTAAAAAAATGGTGGGACCCATCTGTCATACTTTCTCTTCCCCTCTCCCCCCCATCTCTCCCTTGCAAAGCACGCATGGCGACGCGGGGACAAGCGGTGGGTGGCGACGCTCGAAGGTGTCCGATGGCGGGTGAGGCGGGGGCATCGGAAAGGTGGGTGACGGCCACCTCTTCTCCCCCTCCGATCTCCCTCCCCTCCCACCCCCCCCCCAATGGTAGATCCCGGCGGGTGATGTGGGGGCGTGGTGGCGAGCGGGTAGTGGTAGGGGGCGCTGCGGAGAGGCGGGTGATAGCCGAAGGCATCGACGCTGCGGGTGGTGGCCATAGGCGTCGACGCGACGGGCGGCGGCAGGAGACGGAGGCACCTCGTCTTCCAATGGAAAATCTTGGCGACGCTGTTGGGTGCGCTGACCTCCAATTCCACCACCATCTCCTCTCCCTTCCCCATCTGGCCATCCACCTCAACTCCCCCTTCGCCCTTCCGCATCCCCTCCAACTCCGGTTAGCGGCGGCACGTCGGGAGGGGGAACCGGTCGGCAGTAAGCTGCGACGGGCGCAGTTGGGTGGCTCTGGTCGGCGGCGGGCGCGTGTAACGCCACGATTTTCGTTCAGGATTAAAAATCATTAAATAATGCATTTTCTAGAAATTAAATAAAAGTTAAAGCAATTTAATCAAGTGAATTATTGAGGGAATTTAAAATTTCCTTTAAAAATCATTGGCCGAAAATATTTTGTAATATTCTTTGTGCCCTAAAATACTCTCTGAAATTTCCTGCGAATTTTCGGAGCTCGAGAAATAATTTTAAGTCACAAAGTTCATTTAATCAATTAAATAAAAAGAAAACCAAATAATTTCCCTCTCCGCCCTTCGGGCTTGGCCCAAAATTCCCTCCCCCTTCCCGGGCCGCGCGCCTCCTCCCTCTCTAGGCCGGCTCAGGCCTTGAGAGAAGTCTGCTTTGCGTCCCCAGTTTCCCTCCTCTCTCTCCAGCCGACGTGTGGGACCCATGGGCCCCGCCTATCATCCCCAACCTCCCTCCATCCCAGCCAGCAGCCGCTCGTGGCCGCCATTGCCGCCCACGATGCCGCCGTTTTCGCGTCCTCCCGTTCACGCGCTCGCATCCGAACCGAGAGCAACCGCATCCCCTCCACCTCCTCCACTCTCCTCCCCCACTTCCCCCAAAATCCGGCGCCGGTTTGCTCCGCCACTCGCCCACGTCGCCGGCGCCTCTTCCCCCTTCAAATCCGCCTCTCCCGGCCACGTTCTCCCCCTCCGGGACCTATATAAACGACTCACGTGCCTCCCCTCATCCGTTTTCCCCTCTCCCCGAGCACCCCGCGCCTCCTAGCCACCTCCCCACCGTGCTCCCTCTCTCCGCCGCTCCCCGGCGAACTCCAGCCGCCCGCCACCGCTGTTCCTGTCGCAGCCGCGCTGCGCCACCGCCACCAAAAGCTGCGCCGCGTAGTGCCACGCCTCGGACGCCGCTCCACCCCTTCATTCGGTAGCCCAAGCACTGCTTCCATCGTCGACCCCGAGCTCCACCACCGCCGGTGCCCTCCAGCCGCGCGCTACAGCCGCTCCCGCCGCTGCCGTGCTGCGCCGCATCCACCGCCGGCTTCGACGCCACAAGGGCAAGCCTGGCCGCCGCCTCATCCCTCCCATTCACCACCGGAACCACCTCCCACCGCGGAGCCGAGCTACCTCCGCTTCCACAGCGCTCCAGCCGCTCCTTGCCGGTGAGGGGGACCTCACCCGGCCGTGCTGCTGCCTCTGGCGCGTTCGCAGTGCTCGCCCTCACCTCGTCCGCTGCTCGGTCGTCGTCTTCCGCCGCTCCAACTCATCCTCTAAGTTCGCCGGTGAGCCCCACCTCTCGTCGTCGCCATCGGCCTTCATTTCCAGTCACCCCGCATCGGTTCTCCCCAACCTAACTCCCTCTTCTCCTTCCGCAGGTCAAGGGCGACCTCGTCCGCCCTCCGTCCTCGCCAGCCGCCATCGGGCAATCCTCGTCGCCGTCATCTTCCTCCGCGTCGGCCGCCGCTTTCGGTGAGGACCTCTCATCCCTCCCCTTTTTTTCCCGTCCCCCTTTCTTGCCGGCTGCCGCCTCTTGAGGTGCGTCGCTGTCCCCCGTGCGCGCCGCTGTCCTCCGGCCGCCCGCCGTCGTTCCGCGTCGCCGGCTTCTGCCGCCGGTGGCTGCGTGCCGCCGCCGCGCCAGTGCCCCTGGCCGCCGCTCCCCTCGGCCGCCCGATCAGCTCAGGCCGATCTGGGCCGTCCAAATGGTGGACGTGCGCCCGAGGCTGCGGTGAACCGTGTCCACCGTGCGCCTGTCCCCTTTGCTCACTGACGTGTGGGGCCCGCGTGTCGGCGTCGGCTGCCCCTTGCTGACGTCAGCGATGATCTTTTCCTTTGAGAAAATAATTAATAATTGCGCAATAAATTGGTAATAATTATAGAAATCCATTTAAATGGCTCAACTTCTAAAATTCATATCTAATTCATTCGAACTCCGAATTGAGCCATTCAACTTAAAAAATTCATCTAAAATTGAGCTCTACATGTTTGTTTACTTTTTATGTACTGTTTCCTTGGTTTTTATTAGAGTTCTTCCTCATTTTGCGTGCCAACATATAGAATCCGTCGTTTCGGAAGTCCGCGGTCGCGAGGAAAAGAGTTCAGAAGATTGTTTTGAAGAAGAAAGGCAAGTCACACATTCCCCTTGAGCATGTTGATCCCAATTTATAAATGTTTTACCGTTTACAAATAAACATGCATGTCTTGCTAATTACATGGGATCCGGGTATTACCTATCTGCTTGCTTGTGCTATGTTTACTTGATATATGTCATTTGTCAACCTTGGGTAATAAATCAACTAACTCATGTTACTTATGTGACCTAGCTAGAACTATATGCTTAGCCATGCTTAATTACCACTAGTTCAGTTGATGGGATAATTACAGTATTAGACCTTTTTAGTATCAGAATGAGCTGCGTGCTCGAGACATCTGGCCATGCTTTATGCCCGTAATTATCCAACTAAAATGCGACTAAATGGTGGGCTGTGGGTGCATGGTTTTGCTAGTCGCACCCATGGCAATTAAGGACCGGTTCGCAGAAAACCCTGGAAGAATTTATCGTGCTTACCACAAGCCAGCGTGGGCAACGGCTGGGCTTGTAGTGTAGCTTTCCTCTAGCCGACGTACCCAGGCGAGGGTGGGCGTGATGGAGTTGGGTCGGCCGGGGTGTCCGGTTGATCGGCTTCCGGATTCACCGCGGCACGAGAGGAGGGCTGCCCGTTGCCTGCTGGGGACGGGGGCGAACCCTCAGGTCTGGTGCGATCGGTTAGAGGGGGATATGCGAAGGGTCCTGTCACGGCCTCTTTCCGGTATGTCATGGTGACATGTCGGCGCACAGAAACGTGTCGTGGGGCTGTCTTGTGGATACAGTTGTACACCTCTGTCCAGAGTAAAACTATTCGAATAGTCGTGCCCACGGTTATGGGCGGTTGACCAGATTTACCGTGATTAGTCCCACCTTAATAAATTGACTCAATGCACTGTAGTTCAGGTGGGTTGGTTGGGCCTGTTCAACGTGGTGTAGCGTTGATCAGTGGAGATTTAATGTTACTTTAATTACTCAACAGTTTAACCGTTTTGCTCAATAAAATGTTTTACAACCGCCTTTATGCAAATAGCCACAAACCGTCCTTGTATCCCCTTGCACGTCTGCATCATTGGTGTGGCTTGCTGAGTACGGTGGTTGTACTCAGCCTTGCTATTATTCCCCCTTTTCAGAAGTGTAGTGCTGCTGAGCTGAAGACGAAGTTAGAAGACCAAGGCTCAGACCCCAGTTGAGTTTTACCTGTGGAGTGGAGCTAAAGCCCCACTAGGATCGCCTTTTCCGCTGCTGCTGCTTTCTTTTTGGTGTGAGGACTAAGTGCCTCTTCTGTAAGTATTTTACGCTTTTATTTACGTTTGGAACTGTATATTACTTGTCGTTTTGTGTACCCTGGCTGGTCCTGGACAGGGATTTAATACATAAAATAGTCTGGAAATTTGGGCTAAATTTCTGGGCGTGACATCGCGGATGGGATGGCACTCTAGGCAGCGGCGGTGGTGAGGATCGCCTCGCCTCCGAGGGAAGAGAGCAAGAGGGGCAACAGTGGACGACCCTCGCCTCGTCGGATCCTGCCTTGCCGAAGCCCAACTTTCACTTTTCCTCTCCTAATGCCACCACTGCCACTCTCCTGCCATCCTCCTCTTGCTAGAGGGCGCCACCATCAGTGATGCCGCCACCACCGCCGCCGCCGCCTCTCTCTCTCTCTATCTCTCTCTCTCTCTCTCCCTCTGTCCCTCTCTTTCCAGCGGTTGGATGGGGGCAACGGCGGTGATGATTGGCTGAAGGAGGTGGGGTTCGAGATGGGGATGATGGCGCGGGTGCCTAGCGGTGGTGGCCAGACCATGGGGCAGAGGCATCGGCATCTCTGCAGGCCCACTAGCTTCATAAGAGAGGGAGGATGAAGTGGAGGCTAACATGTGAGGCTGGTGCCACGTGCTCGGCCACGTAGGACTAAAACCGCTCCGGATTGAGCCTGGGGGTTATTCGTCTGGTATAAATTGTTCAGAATATAAAATGTCTGGTTTTACGGTTTAAGGGGTAATTCGGTCGACCATGGTAGTTTGGGAGGGTAATTCGTGCTTTTTCCTTAAAAAATATTGGGAGTTGGTAGTAGGGGTACCACCACCACAACTACTTTTTATAAGGAGTATAGAAAAGATATATTGCGCTAAAGCATCCACATGTCAGTCACGCTCATCACCAACTTTATACTATATTGCGGGAAGAAAAAAAAAGGCAAAATTTGCTATATGACACTAAACAAAATGTGTAATTAGCTAGTAGACACCGTAAGAACGCAAATTTCCTGTTGGGAAAAAAAAAATAGTAATTAGCTGTCGGACACTCTCGGCCTTATTTTATTATTTACGAAGGAATTGGAGAGAGAAATTCTCATTAAAGACAAATTTGCTCTTGGTCGTCGCTGCAATGGCGGAGGTGGTTCGGAGGAGGAGCAATGTAGCAAAATTTTCCTAAATCGATTCCATTGGCACGAAGCGCGGCTGACAAACTTCTCGACGTACGGCCTATTGCCCGAAGGATTCGACGAGAAATAATCATGCTGCAGCAGGTAGGAGTCATCCCTGTACTGCCAGAACCCGGGCCGACGACCATCTCCGCACCTCGTCACACGGCTGCGGATGCACGAGGAGCTCCAGAGACCGAGTCGTACAACCGCGCCGTGCAGCGGCTAAAAGACGGGAGCGGCAAGGGCAGCGCCACCGAGGCCGACGCACGATGTGGCTGCTCCCGTGCGACTTCCCGCTGGTGTCGTAGCTACGCGAACTTTAGCGCCGACAGCGCCGAGAGCTATGGCAACATGATGAAGAACAAGGTGCTCGGGACAGACGGGAGCGACGGTGACATGCCCGCGGCCCAGATGCCGGCGTTCGCGTACCTCCACCTGAACCACGACTACGGCGACGACGACAAGATGTTCTTCTGCGACGACGACCAGCGGCTGGTGATGAGGACGGACACCTACATCGTGCCATCGCTGTTCCTGGTCACCACGTTCCAGGACGAGCTCGACGCGCTCTTCCCGGAGCGTGGCGCCGTGTTCCACTACCTCGGCCGCTACCTGTTCCCCCAGGCCAACCACACCGCTGTACTACAGCGTGTACCTCGCGCCGGCGTGGCAGCAGCTGGTCGGCGTCCAGGTGCGCGTCTTCGACCACCGGCAAGGCGAAGTCGCCGCACGTCGTCCTCGAGTAGCTCAAGTCGTGCGCGTGGAAGGAGAAGCTGCTACCGACGGTGAACATGCCCACGCCACCGACGACGCCGCACGACGGGAGCAAAAATAATTGAAGAGAAGAAAAGAGAGAAGAAAGAAAAGGGGGAATTTAACTATTTGCCACTTTTACGTTTGACAATTAACCAAATACCCTTTTTAGAATTGCACTTAATAATTTGCCATTGGAGAGAGAAGTTTTTTAACTTTTTGCCACTTTTTGCACTGTAGAGTGAAAGCGGCAAATAGTTAAATTCCCCCCAAAAAAAAAAAGAAGGAAGGACAGTGCCCAGGGGCATTTCGGTACTTTCAATGCTCTTTCTTTCTATTTTCACCGAAAATAATAAAATAATGAATTGGATGTCCAGTAGCTAACTACTATATTTTGTAATGTCGATAAGAAAATACTCGTTCTTTAGGTGTCTCATAGCAAATACCACAAACTTTGAGTATCCTGTAGCAAAATTTGCCAAAAAACTATGTACGGCCAAAGGGGCCATATGCCAAATATATAAATAATTAGATATGATGTAAGTAAATAATAATAATAATAATAATAATAATAATAATAATAATAATAATAATAATAATAATAACAACGGGCTAATGATATTTATTAATTAAAAGACCGTTGTAACGCAAAGTCAATAGGCTAGTTTCTATTGTAAGGTCATCTAAATATTAATTTGATTTTATACTGTAATATGTTTTCACATATACTTTGGTATATCGTTATATTTAAATCGGTTTTAAATTTGTTCGTTTTTAAAAATATATAAAGAGTTCTTTAAAAAAACTTGCATACTAATTTGAAATAATAGTCGGACAACTAATTTTCTTGCTAGCACGTAAGAAAGCCATCGTCTCAATAAGAGTTTCGTGTTAGATATTGATACTATCAAAATAAAAAATCTCATATATATTTTAGAAAAATAATCTAATAATAATATGATTAAAATAATCTTGACCTATTACAACGCACGGATATTTTTCTATTTTTTATAAAATGTTTAAAAACAATATATTGATGAAAAAGACTGCGGAAGCCAGGCACTGTTCTGCTCAAGTGCCGCTGCCGCCGAGGACGACACGCTCACATGTGCCAAGCCTTGGAGAGATGTACGTTGGCAGATGTTCAGCATTGAAGCCGCCGCCACCGTCTTCCTAAGCTAAAAGAATTTGAATTTTTTTTTAAAACAGATATACGAGATTCAAATGGATTTACACGATCGAATAGATCATCGTTGCGATTCGGCAGTGCGAAATTGCGACGAAATCACGATACCAACACGTTGATAGTGATGATGGCATGATGAGAAGCAATCTCGCATAGTGAGAGCGGGGAGAGCGCTCGGTTTTGCTGCTTGGGCTAGCGACGACAACTCAGTCTCGCTTGTTGACGAAGCGACACGTACCGGCCGGAATGATGCTAATGACACAAGTAATAATCCTAATTGCTAATTAATTAATTAGTTACTCCCTCCTATTTTAAAAAATAGTATGACGCCGTTGACTTTTTAACTAACGTTTGACCATTCGTCTTATTCAAAAATTTTATGTAAATATAAAAATACTTATGTCATACTTAAAGAACATTTGATGATAAATTAAGTCGCAATAAAATAAATTATAATTACATTAATTTTTTGAATAAGACAAAAGGTCAAACGTTTGTCAAAATACGGAGGGAGTAATTACTACTACTTTCATATTTTAATGTATGACGTTGTTGACTTTTCATCCAACGTTTGACCATTTGTCTTATTCAACAAATTTATGTAATTATCATTTATTTTACTGTGACTTGATTCATCATCAAATATTCTTTAAGAATGAGATAAATATTTTTATATTTTCACAGTAAATTTGAATAAAACGAATGGTCAAACGTTGGTTAAAAAGTCAACGGTGTCATACATTAAAATACGGATGGAGTACTAATTATGCAAATTAGATAAATAACAAAAATTAATTAATTGTGCATGACACTAATTGATCAAGTAATCGTGCGAGTTCGGGCGGTCTCGCGTGCTTGCCCCGCGAGGTCACGTGGTCTTACGTCCTCACTGCGCGCTGCGTCTCTCACTTCCTCTCCGCTCTGCGACAATGCATGGTATATTTCTACCATTTTTCATTCGGAACGTTTATATTCATGTAAATTTGATGAAAAAATGGTTTTTTTTCTTCCTAAGCCATCATCGTAAGCTGGTGCACCCTCCGTCTTAGCCGAGGCTGATTTGGGGTGTATGGATTAGCTAGTTTGGGCCGTTCTCGCGGTTGCGGCTGGGATAAAGGCCCTGTTGGGGGTGATTCTAGCTGTTGCAGCTTCTGCAGAAGCTGGCTGGGCGATTCTCATAGAAGCTCAGCTCCCCCCAGCCATTCTCATGGAAGCTCAGCTCCCCCAAACAGTGCAGATTCTCATTCAGATTTTTAGAATATGTAGTTGTAGAATCTAGAGAAAGAACTAAAAACCAGATGCTGAAAAACCCAGATTCTTCAAATTCTCATGAGCTGGCTATCAATCAACTATTTCTTAGAATCTTATGTTTCCCTAAATAGGGCCAAAGCCGCCTTGAAAGGATCCTACAACCCGAGAGGTCAGGAAGGTTGGATTTGGCGGTCCATAGAATCCAGCCTAAACCAGGTCGCCAAGGAGCCGAAAAGGAGGATGGGGAAAGACACAGGATGCGCAAGAAGGGGCAACAGGTCAAGGAGATGCATGGAGATTCGTGGTGGCGAAGGGGGAGAAGGAGATTGAGTTTTATCCTAATTAATTTGATGAAGCGATGTTGATTTTTTTTTTGTTTTTATAGTCTTACACTATCATTTTTTACTTGGGCAAACTTCAATTCAATTATCATTCGTTATAGAAATTTCATTATCAATTTACTCATCAATATTAAAATTTAATGAAGTTTTTACCAGCGAGCCCGGGCTAGCTGAGCGGTGGCCCCGCCAATGCTTATAAGGTAAATATATCATATGCACACAAGCTTTTCATATACATCACGTACACAATAACTAATAAATTTCACCAAAATTTTAGAAAAAAAATATGCATGTACTTTCAATATATTATTATATTTATGTGTAAAGTTTTAACCTCAAATTTATTATATTCTAGATGTATAAAAATTAAAATTGTGATAATTTTAAGGGTGGAAATATGTCCGAGTTTTTTCGTCTTTTTATCTTAAATATATATAATGAATTTGGAGATTAGACTTTAGATGACATAAATATAAATATATTAGTACTAATTGACATATACTAATCTCCGTTCCAAATTAATTATTTAGATAATTAAGAACAAATTAGAAGCATACACAAATGACTATAATAACTCTAGTTAATGAACATACTACACGCATATATTCCATATATAATAATGATTAAAAGGAGCATTGAGTGGACGGGGGAGAGGATAAGGCAACGGGTGAGGAGATGTAATTAATTTGTTGGTTCCACATAATTACAAGTACAATTTTTTTTACAAAGGTTGAAGGTGAGAAGTAGCATTCATTAATCTAGGATAGAGTAGTATAATTTTTTTTAGAATTTTTTAGTTGGTGTCCACGGTATATTTATGCTTATAGAATATATTTCCTATATTAAGGATATTAATTAATTAGGTGGTGACAGCATTTTGTTGCCGCTATCCGTTAAAAAAAGTTCTTATGTAGTAAACTCACCTCGAGGTACTCCGATAAGTCCAAATGTGGATTAACAGAATTCCATATCTGCATAAACTTTAATTTTAATTGTTAGCTTATCGTTATTCCGTAGACAATTCACAAAAAGTGGATTAGGTATAGAAAGTACCGTCGTCAGAGTATTGGCTTGTTGATTTATCAGTACATGTTCTGGAGTCTGCACCAAAACAGTGAAATGATTAATTTTTAACAGATCTCTATACCTGCTTAAATGTATTGCAAGGTCTAATGAAAAATTTTAAACGTTGATAGTAAATACTGCCACATATGTGCACGAATAATTAAACTGACCTCATTATCATAATCACGAATTGCAACTATCATTACTGTTCTTTGAGGTTTAAGTTTTTTCCTTTCCTGCAATCAGTAACGTTAAAAGATATCAGAAACAATGAAACATGTTGAACATGGAATCCATTTTTCTAAATTTAGAATAAGTATTCACAAACAGTATACGTGCCACATTATGACATTAACTATGCTATATACGCTCGCACTAACTTCATTAGCAAAATGGGAGCACATTAATTATTAGCTGGTGTGTGCCTTCCATTTAATCGAAATAAAAGTATGTAAGTAAAGTAGTGATTTTAACGGGAGTAAATTGCAAATTAGTCTATCATTAATTGTCAAAGCTTCATTTGAACTACCCTTTGACCAACTTTTTTGTTTTAACTTAGTAATTTTACAATAATGTCACTTTAAAATATGTTATGCAAAGAGTGGTCTACTTAAAACTTTGATAGTAAAAGATAATCTAAACTAAAATCAACTCGATGAATTTTTATTGGCCATTTTTATGGTGATGAATATTGATTGGCCATTTTAAGGTGCCGGTGAGTGCACACCCCTTATAAAGGCACACACATAGATGGATACAGAGGCATATCACGACCTTTCTAAATTTCTATTGAAAGGGCAATTACACGTATATAGTATTCGTGGGTATATAAGATTTAAATCATGGTGGCTGGAGTCATGTACACATGACTTCACTACTACACCACCAGTGTTTTTATGTTGCTTATGATCCAATATAATTAATGGGTCTGATTTCATTTATTATATATACTACACGCTATACTATAGGTATTATAAATTATAGAATGTAAAATTGGAACTGAAATGAGTGCGAATACTGTAAGCTCCCATGACGTATGAAATTAGATTTAGATTCCTTTTTTAAACATAAATTAGATTTAGATTCTATAAGCATCTGGTATTCTGGTTAGCTAGGAGGAGGTCAGTTGTGGGCTCAACCAGCGGTTCAGGTAATCCAGCACGACATCCTCGAGCAGAGCAGCGATGGCCGGGTACATCTGGTAGCTATTCTTCTGTTGTCGCAGCTATGATGGTGACTCCGTTGGGAGAGGCACATGAATGTGGCGGTGGGGAAACAGTGTACTTATCGAAGGAGGAATGATCTTGAGGGACGAAAATGACGGAGAACGACAAAAGCGGGGAAGGAAGAGACCTACTCCCTCGGTTTCAAAATTATTAATGTTTTGTACATGATCTTATATACCAAGGAGTGTTTCAAAATTATTAATGTTTTGTACCTGATCTTATATACCAAGGAGTGATTTATGAGAGTGTCAATTTACTATTTTACCCATATTAAATACCCTCCCATCCCAAATTGATCTGTTAAGAAACTATGGGTGATCTCATCCACCCAAAAAAATAGGAACAACGGTTCCTAAAATAATCTAACCGGTAGAGAAGAGGAGATCGCTCCACTCTCTACCTTTGGCGTCCCTCTCGACAACCAACGCGATGTTCCCAAACATCGCGTCCCGTGCGGTTGCCACCGCAATGAGAAACTCATCCATTCACTCTATTGTGTTCAATTCTCTCTCGCTCAATCAATCTTGTCCACTCGCAATATGATCATCACATGAGAAAAATCAAAATTTCTCAAATTAATCATCATGTAACTGTACGTACGCGTATTTCATTGGAGTACAATTAATGCAGCATACGAGAATGTGGTACATGCTAAGAATATAATTGAGCATTGTGTTTTAATCAATGCATACATTGTGGGAGAATATATGTATATTGTGCATGGCGTCTTCATCGATGCGGTTTAAATAATTTTTTATTATACTATGATCAATTTGGGATGAAAAAGTATTATATTGTGTCGTGTTAATGGTAATCATTACACTGCTGCTGCTGACTCGTTGGTTTGAAGAATTAAATTTGAAAAAATATTGTTCATTTATTTTTTTTAAGAATATTCGGGATGTAAATTTTTTTACATAAGTATATCGTCTATCTCACATAACCGTTAAGCGAAAATGACGCAGGGTGACGTCGAGGACGGTATCGCGCGGCATATGCGCGAGACCGCGCGCGATCGCGGGAAGGACGATCGGTCTCGCTCATGCAGAGAGCGACACCGTCCCAAACTCCATTTGGTTAGTTACTAATGACCTAATAAACTATTTAACTAATAATAATTAGTGATTAATTAATAATTAATTAATAGCTAATCATAATATTTAATCATTAATAAACCATTGTGAAATCCGGTATTGCTGATTGGTTCAGCGAGACCGTTCGTTCTTGCTCTTTCATTTTGCGAGACCGCGCTGTCTCGCGCTTTCCCCGCGTGATACCGTCCGTGACGTCATGTGACCTCACTTTCGCATAATGGTTGTGCGAGATCGATGGTATATTTTTATAAAAAATTTTGAATCCCGAATATTTCTAAAAATAAAATAAATGAACAATATATTTTCAAATTTAATTCTTGGTTTGAACCAATCACCTGTATCAGTGCGAGCTAAAGGTCCAATTCCCTAGCCTTTTTACGGGTTTTTAATTGCATGCATGTAGGATAAGAGCAAGGATAATACTAGATCTTACTTTCTACTATTAGCCCATCTTAAAACCAACATATATAATAGATTAGGTATAAGGTTGGCTACAATTTTCTTCTCTTCTCTCTATTTCTCACCTATATATTTAATGTATTTACCAAGAAGCTTGTGTTAAGTTAGATCTTGTATAAGAGTCAACATTCTTAATTTTTTGTTACCTCTCTCCTCCACATAAGCTTCCAGTAGACTTATAACTCACTATTATACTTGCTCTAAAGCGGTCTAATATAAGAGCCTAACATAAAAGCGTCAACAGTCAATCACTGCTTACAAAGCTAAAACGTCAAGAATTTTTATTCCGGAGGGAGTAAGTGGTACGCTTTTTAAATTGTTTCGATGTTTCACTACGAGAATCAATTGTTTCAACAGAAATTTTTAAGTTATATATGGTTATATGGGTTTCTGTGATGTTTGAGTCTGCCTGTGACATAATTTAGCTTATAGTTAGTTTATTTGGACAGGGCGCCAAGTTATTTAGATCAGCTGATATAATCGTTGAGTCGTTTACTTGAGAGCTGGCTAAATACATGGGCGCCGGGTTCTGTGATTGCATCTATAATACTTCTCCGTTCTATAATGTAAGTTATTCTATCATTTACCATATTTATATCGATGTTAATGAATTTAGACAAATATTATAGCTGTTATAAGTAATTAATCTGCTCGACTGTTGGACGCTGGTTGCTTTCGAAGGGCGTGGATGCATGCGTGGGTGTTGAGCCTTAATGTGGCTAAGTAAACCACTGTGCTAGCGTGGGTTAGATGTGTTAAGTAATACTAGGATGATATATGTTAAATATCGCTAAAATAATGAAAGTTAAAATATTAAGAAAATAATATGAGGAAGATATATTTGTTGATCTTTATAATATAATAATGTAGATGATGTGTCATGCTTGCATGAGATTTAAAATATGCTAGAACATTACTCCCTCCATTCTATAATATAAGGCACAACCACTTTTCTTAGACGTTCCATAATATAAGGCATGCATGCAAGCAATTAACTATGACATCTTCACCATTAAATTATTACTTTTTTAAATCTTCCACTCTTATATTATCTAATCCTATTAGATTCATGCATTATATTTATTAGGATGATCCAAACTATAAGATAATAATAATTATTTCTTGGTCTTACTATAAAGTTATAACCCACTAATTGTAAAGCTCAACATGCAAATATGCTACCTCATCATCCACTAGCAACAATTACATACAAAATTTATGCAAACATGTAACAACATCTATAATTCATTGAATTCTACAAATCAACATCCAATCATCTTCCTTCACATTATTTTTCACAATATTTTTAACACACACACGTATATATAGGACACCATGTAGCACCAAACAAATTTACAATATATATATATATATATATATATATATATATATATATATATATATATATATATATATATATATATATATATATATATATATATATATATATATATATATATATATATATATATATATATATATATATATATGATCTCTCTTCTGTACTTCCAGGTGTATGTACTCCCTCTTCTTAATGGATATCCATTAGTGCATAATGAATAATTAGATAAAAAAGAAAACATCATTCTTTTTTTCAAATTATCTGCATGCACGGGCCGGTGCGTACGACTAGGTTCAAAAAATTTAATGGTAGCTCGTTAGAAGTATATACCTTTTTTTCTCATTATAAGTATATACTTAGGCTGCTTGTTGTTGGAAGTATATATACTTGTTTTGCAGTATAAGTATGTATTTTTTAAAGTAGTATGTTAGTACATACTTCGATTAATATTAATAGTTAATCACGAGGATTATATATATATATATATATATATATATATATATATATATATATATATATATATATATATATATATATATATATATATATATATATATATATATATATATATATATATATATATATATATATATATATATATATATATATACTGCTTCTTTTAGCTAGATACGTACATATGTCACATACTTGTTTTTTTACATAGAGAAGTATATGCTGCCACAGCCACATACTTGTTTTTTTACATAGAGAAGTATATGCTTCTACAGATACATACTTATTTTTTTATGTAGAAAAGTATATGCGGCCACAGCCACATACTTGTTTTTTTACGTAGAGAAGAAGTATATGCTGCTACAGCCGCATACTTGTTTTTTTAAGTATATGCGGCCACATACTTCTTTTCTATGTACTTTTTTACGTAGAGAAGTATGTACTGCCACATACTTATTTTCAAGAGAAGTATATACTACTTTGTATTAGTATATACTACCATTTTTACCATTTTTATAGAGAAGTATATGCTACCTTTTGGAATGTATGCAATCTCACCTTCTGGAATGTATAAAAAAGGTGATTCTAGTTTAATTTCAGAAGACCAGAACGTACATATGCATGAGATTGCCAGTGTTCTTGGCAGCGTCCTATGCACCTGGTTCTAACATAGATTTATTTCAGCTTAGACGTAAAGAACTGGATAGCAGTTGCTGCAATACGATCAGCAAGAATGAAAAGAAACATACTGAATTTTGAAACGATTTTCTTATTGCCTGACATAATACGATCTCTTACTATAGTATAATTAAGAAGAGATTCAATGGAGTGTGTAAGAAGAGATGGTGTTGTATATGTATACGGCAACCAGATCGATAATCTCAAAACCTATCAGATAATCAGAAAGAACAGAACTGCCCGTGTATATACAATCATTTTCATATATATATATATATATATATATATATATATATATATATATATATATATATATATATATATATATATATATATATATATATATATATATATATATATATATTGTGGGATATCATATTTCATCTATAATCTCATACATAGTCTACTAAATGTATTTATTTCTAGATATAGTTTGACAAACTAGTTTTATTTGTTGTTAATACAATTTTTACTTTCAGCTCGATTATTAAAAAAAAACTAAAAGTTACTTAAAAATTTTCCACAGCAAAAGCGCGGGGAATCATCTAGTCTTAGATATGGCTTTACCCAAAATCTTTTAGCTTAAGGCGTCCTCCTTACTAGAGCACATCGCCAGCTAAAAATGCTTACATCTGTATCCGTACAACTTTAAAACATCTTAACAATAATGATGGTGAGTGATGAATCAGCCATTACATATCATGTGGGTTCTTCCTATCCCTTCCCCATCCCAAGCCCTATCAAACATAATTTATTTTTAAGTGAGCTCTACAAAATAATAACAGACCTAACGATTTTCCGAAAAGAATAGATTTATTTTATTTATTTTGAGGCTTGTAAGTGTAAGGTGGGTTTCTTTTTTTTTTTAATTCTCATTGTAACGTACGGGAATTTAGCTAGTATTCTTTGAAATGCTTACTAGTGCAGTTGAATTTGTTGATTATATCAATCGATGCTGCTAATTCTTTTACTTCTATAATGACAAACCTACCTTGAAAATTGTCCTGAGAAGGGGTATGCTTCCAGCTTGTAGACGACCGATATCAGACGCCCAGCTTGAAGAAATGTGCAAATTGGTGTGATCAATAAACAGTAAACCAAAGTAATAAAGAGACGTACTATAATCTACTTTTTGAAAGATAATCTAAACAACTTTAAACACTTACATATTTACCAATATAATATCCGAAATGACTAAGGAGAAGAGAGCACTATGGTTTTCAAATGAAGTATCTCCCTGTGATAAATGCATGGAGAGAGAAAGAAAAGTGTTACGGGATTAGAAAATCTCAACACTAGTTTATAGAAAAAGAAACTTAAATTTTCTTTAGAAAATTAAAAAGACCACCAACGCCATCTTGAGTTTGAGATTTCCTATAAAACGGTTTATGGCAAATACCCCTTCTAATTTATATGGGTTTGATATTCCTCCCTGATTAGAATTGTCGTTGTTCGAGTATTTTTTCTTGTCTCTTTCCACATGTATTATATGACTTAGCGTATCTCTTAACGCCATATGCGTATTTTCTTTCTCAATAAAACTGTGTGATATACCGAGCTCATCTTGCTCGTATTGAATTTGCCAAAGAAACAAGCCATTGTTGGACCTCATGAGACAAGTGTACCTACCGTATAATGACATGCTCGACAACATGAGCGAGGACTCCACAATCATGGCATCTTTCTTGCCCGACATAAGTGGGGACTATGCATGTCTCTACAGCTGTGTCAACTTGTGGGGTTTACTATCACGAGAATGGGCGAGTAACAACAATTAGGATAGGGTGGGGTATCTCAAACAAAGATGAATTAGGAAGAGATATTTACAACAATCGTTTTATAGGGGAGATTATCAAACTCAAAGTGAGATTTAGAGTGGTTTTTAAATTTTCAATTAACGAGAAAACATATTTTGGGAGTCGTGGGTTATCCTTAATTTGGAGCTAGCTATAGTATTCAGCCAGATCCAACTTACTTTTTTTTAATACTCCGTCTATACCATTATATATATAAGTAAGTTATCCTTAATTTGGAGCTAGCTATAAGTAAGTTATCAGGACATTAAAGTAAATTATTGTGGGGTAACAATATAAATCTATCTAGAAATTAAATTTAATAAACACAAATTATAGAACTAACCAATAAAATAAACTATTTTCTGAATGCCCAGAAAGTAATTTAATCAAATCGAAAAGTAATTTACATATATGGTAAAAGTAATTTACATATATAATAAAAGTAATTTGCACATATATATTTTTATTTTATCATAATATATTTGTGTAATATTTTATTATAAAGATTTAATTGTAACAAACACGATGATATAATTAGATTCTAGATTGGATAAGTAATTCAAGAGAAACTTTTGTTTGAATCTTAGATGTTAGCAATCCTTTACTTATTACATGAATCTTAACTCTCGCATAGGACCACATGGAAAATAGATACATTTAACTTTATTTGCAAGGATGGCAGTTGATTAGTACTCCCTCTGTTTTAAATTATAAGACATAATTTTTACAGGGTCTTCAATGATATACTTTGAATATTAATTTATTCTATGTAAAGTTTCCACACTTTATCTTTTTTTTCCTGGACTTGGCTATGCTAACGTAACTTAACCGTCTTAGTCTTAGATAATGATGGTAATTAAGGTAAGATTTTTCTTTTTTAAAAGTTCTTTTTACTAATAGATTGAAAGAAATCTATACATGAAAGAAACAAACGTTTAAATAAAACTTAAAACTTTCTATGAAAAAAATTTAAAGCCATACCTAAAATTTAAAAGTTTTAACTTAAAATTTGAAACTCTAAACTTAAAATTTAAAAAATTTCAACTCGAAATTTGAACTTTCAAGTTAAATTTTGAAAAAATTCAACTCGAAATTTGAATTTTCATGTCAAATTTTGAAAACCTCATACTTTTCATCTCAAATTTGAATAACTTTCAAATTAAATTTGAAACTTTCATCTCAGATTTGAAAACTTTTAACTCAAATTTGAAAACTTTCAACTCTAGATTTAAAACTTTCAATTCATATTGGAAAACTTTCAAATCAAGTTTTGAAAACTTTCAACTCAAATTCAAAAACTTTCAACTTAAATTTAAAAACTTTCAACTAAGATATTTTAAAAACACGTGTGTTGAAGAATAAATGAAATTGGAAAATAAAAACGAAAAAAATGAAAAATGTGGAAGGTATTGCTAAAACAGAAAAAACCACGGAAAAAAATGCGTTGGTGGGGGAGAGGGTGCCAGACGGCATGCGTGTTGCTGGCGCGAGCGGGCCAGATAGCATCCTCCGGTTTTTGCAGGTGGTGGTCTTAGTGGTTCACCTCCGAACATTAAATTTTTGCAGGTACGCTTGCAAAAATAAAAATATTATCGCATGGATCCTTTAAGCGTTCGCTCGCAAAAATCTATTTCCGCATGCTAGGAAAAATCAGATCCCTCTTTACATAACTTTGCAAGTGGATAATCACAACTAAAAATTTGGTCGGTTTGCAAAATTTATGAGCTTCAAATTAAAAAATCATTTTTATTGTAGTGCGTAGGTGTATGATTGGGCAGGCTCTAAGCCCAGCTCGATGCCGGCCCATGTGTGCACCGGTAGCACTTCTATCCCTTCTCTTTCAGACCCATCATATTTGCATACGAAAAATAATTTATAAATAAAACATTTATAATATGTTTTTAGCGATATAAAAGAAAAGGCTAAAAAATAAACTTCGATGAAAAAGTCTTAAAATTAACTTTAAATTTAAAATCACTAATTTAAATTTTGACTGATAAGTTTTTAACTTCGATGAGGCTCTTGTTTTTCAGCGGCGTGACGTCCGGATTTATCCAGAAGTCACGAGATGGCAAAAGCCGAGGGCACCTCGCTTCCCCCACGTCGCAGGGAAAATTACTGTGCCACGTGGATATCTAAGCAATGTCCATGCCCTTGATACTTTTGATTCCAAAGCGTATAACGTATTTATTTAATCAAATGGATAGTAAGAGAAAAATTTACATATATACGCGTTCCAACGAAAGGAGTTTGTACGGTACAGTATTAGTCAAATTGACTGCATTGAAGAAGTGTGAGCAAATTAGTTACCTCCCCTCTTTCCATTCCGTCAGAACCTTCTACATCCATGACAAGTATACATGGGCGGATACATTTTGCCATCAATATTCCATGGGTTGTTTGATGTCTGATGAAACAGAAACTTACAATTTAATTTATTCCGTAAATGACGGGAGATAATATATTTGGTAGGTTGTATCAATTTAACAAGATAATTTTCAAATAAAAAAAATCAATGACTCCCCTTAATTATTGCTCTGTACAGTTAATTTTGGAATTGAGATCGGGTAGAAATGTATTTCATCTCTAGTAGTTTTTTTTTGAATTTGTAAACCTTTTAGTCCATTCTTTATTAATTTTTACTTATTTAATGGTTTTCACCGAACATATTTCAATACATACATATACATAAAATATGAAATATTTTTTTCACACATGGCTGACTTAACCTAACCGCCAGTGAAAACTATTTTCGTTGGCGGCTGGGCTAGGTCACCCGCAAGTGAAAATCAATCAACGCTGGCGGCTGGTGGCCACCAGTGAAAATGGTGCATTTTCACTTGCCATTGGTCGCTGGCGGTAGAGTGGCGGCCGCCAGAAAAAAATATCTTCCTAGTAGTTTTTTAAAATATTTGTTGATGTTTATCATTCGTCTTATTGAAAAAAAAACTCATACATACAGAGGACCTACATAGAAAACCCTTTTTTAACATGAACTATGTACCGATGCGTAATTTACTCTATATTTCTTTAAGAAGACGAATAGTTAAATGTCATTTCCAAAACTTAATTGCGTTGGACATTTAAATTTAAATAGAGGGGAACTATGTGCATTTTCACAACCTACTCTTCCTTAAAAGAGAAAAGATATGATTACATGTCGAGTAAATACCTCCCATTCGAAGCATCCATCACATCAAATCTTGTCCCAAACAGAGAGTTCAGCAGATAACTTTTGCCTAGTAAGAATTGGGCAAGTGTCAATGGAATAAAACATTTGGGGCCATGTATGGCAAATGTCCCAAACAGAGAGTTCAGCATTGCACGATGCACACAGCCATTACTTACTACTACCCTCTCTGCTCTACTCCCTCTGTCCCATAATATAAGAGATTTTAAATTTTTTGTTGTACCGTTTGACCACTCGTCTTATTCAAAAAATTTTGGAATTGTTATTTTTTTTTTGACTTACTTTATTATCCAAAGTACTTTAAGCATATTTTTTCATTTTTTATATTTGCATAAATTTTTTGAATAAGACAAGTGGTCAAACAGTGCAAGTAAAAACTCAAAATCCCTTATATTATGGGATGGAGGGAGTAGAATACAATAACTTAGAACCGGATGGTTCTGGTTACTGTATTCTAGGACAGAGGAAGCACAAATTTTGATAATTTAACCCTTTACAAAAACTTATTACAAGAATAAACCGTGTGAAAAACTTATTTCAAAAATGAACCGTGACTCAGCTGAGATCCAACATCTCAGCGCCACCAATTTTGACGCTAACCTCCATCCGAGGTGTCATAAGTTAGCCACATCATCAAGGTTCAGCGCCACTCTTATTGGCTTTCAAAATCTCAGGTGTTAAATTTGAATGCAACATCTTTCTAAAAAAAATGATTGTATCCTTTCCGAGATAACAAGGAATATGTGATGCAGTTATGAAGGGTCACTTTTTGTTTTTGAATCTGGTCCACGGCCAAATGTGTTGGACAGAGCAAAGGATCTTATAAGAATGATGATGTCTTTCATTAGAGCGTTTGAAGTCCCATTAAGTTATATTAGTTGCCTTTTCGAATAATTTTAGTTTCTTTAATTATTCAAGAGCCATGAACGTTTTTAATTTGTTGATTGATTCATTTGTTAGTGCTAGAATATCATTGGAACTGTAAAATCAGAGGCACAGAAAATGTTCAATCTTGAGAGCGTTGTAACTCCTGAAGAGAAGATCAGAAGATCGAAACTGTCAAAACTGCAACTATCTTTTCAGAAGCTGAGCTGAGCAGGATCACACGAACAAAAAGCTGCCGCTGGTTATGTATGGCGGGGGCGGCAGAAGACAGGCCGCGTAGCTGGGCTCAGGTCGCCATGAGAAGGGGTCGTAGGAGATGCCGCAGTATGCCGTTGGGAGCTAGACGAGCGAGGATTTGATCTGCACTCCCGGTGGGATGACCAGGATGACTTTGATATGCGCTCCAGATGGCCAATAAATTGAATGGCTCCAGATTTGCCTTATAAATTACATATATAGAAATTAAATGGAATCAATCCTAACACCTCACCCATACTCTCTGTTTTCTTGATTTAATTTAAATTTTTGGATTTAATAAAAATAAACATGTAGCTGGCTTGGAGTCTTGTTTTAGTTTGCACTTGAACAAGAACTTCCAGACTGGAAACTATAATTATACTTAGGTTGGACTCTTAATTTAAGAGGTTATGATCAAATAACCATAAAATGTAATTAAGGGTAAATTTCACAAAACCACAACTTATTATAGCAAAACTATCAACTTTAGCTGCCGCATTTCTGCACGAAGCTGCAATAATAGCTAATGATATTATCGGAGAATCGCAAACAATTGCTTGTTTGACAGGTTGGGCCCACCCATCAACGCACATGTAAAACTCGCACTAATATAAGCTGGGCCCGCATATCAGTCACGCATAAGGATAACGTTGCAGTTTTTTATAAAACAATTCATTGTTGTTGCCGTTTTATGAAAGGTCTATCTAAAGTTGCGGTAAAATGACAGTTCTGAAAAGATAGTTGCAGTTTTGCAATTTTCAAAAATTTAGTCTATAATTAATAGCCCCTTCGTTCCAAAATATAAGAATTTTAAGAGTTGAACACGTTTTTTAAAAAAAAGGTAGAATTAAATAGGAAAACTTTGTGATTGATTGAAAAGTGAAGGTAGGTGAGAAAAGTGAATGGTGAAGGACCGTAATTAGTTAGGAAATGAATGTTAGCGGAGAAGTTGTTATAATTTCAGACAAATCCTGAGTGCTAAAGTTGTTATATTTCGGGACAGAAGGAGTAACTACTAAGTTATATTCATGTGAAAATATCACATGAATAATTTAATAATTTAATTCTTTTATTATGTTGTTAATTTGCACTTATTTTGTCCCACCTAGATGCGTGATAAAATCTATTCAACTTTTATCTAAACCATTATTTTTTTTATCTCACCTACATGCATGATCAAATCTATTCAATTCTTTCTCTTATTAATGAAGAAATTTATATAAAGTGTCTAATTAGTATATGCGCATAGGTATCATGTTATTTTGCCATATTCTTACAATTACAAAACTATTGCATTATAGTTTTTCTGTCATGAATTGTTAAAAATTTAGTATCACTCCTTGTCACGGTGGACAGGCGCAGAGGGGGAAAGGCAGAAATGGTAATCGATTAAAACCAAAAAATCCAAGCTTAAAATTTCTATCCAAATAGATCAGAAAAAGAGGATAAAAAATCTTGTTGGTAGGAAAAGAAATTTGATGTGCATCATGTGATGTTGAATATACTCCCTCCATCTCAAAATAGGTTGATTCGTGGATTTCCGTGTACAACTTTTAACCATCCGTTTTATTTGAAAAAAATATAAAAAAATTTAAAAAGATAAGTCATACATAAAGTATTATTCATGTTTTATCATCTGACAAAAATAAAAATACTAATCATAAAAAATTTCATACAAGACGAACGGTCAAAGACTGTACACAGAAACCCACGAATCAACTTATTTTAGGATGGAGTATGTGTGTATAATTCTATCTATGAGGGTTCAAAATTCAAGTCATATAGGGCCTATAATTAGTCAAGCACATGTATAGCTACCTCTTTTTTTAATATATGATGTAATTAACCTTTTCTTAAAAAACTTTGGCCAAAAATATTTATTCAATTATTTGGTTAAGTAAAGTAAAAGGAGTACCACTACGTGCCTTATAGATTTGTCTATTTGTACAAATATTTCTGTAGAAAAGATGAGTAGTCAAACAAAGAAAACAATCATTTTATATATTAAAAACGAATAGAGTACGTATGCTTTTTCGGTTCACTGATTTATCTCTAGTTTTACTTCTGTTAACCATGTACAAGGGGACCCTCTGTTGATTTGTGCGTGTATATACTATATAGTGTGCATACTTGAACATCCTGTGATTAAAAAGAAAAATCTTGCCGTTTGTGGTCACAATTGGATCATAATGGTACACTAACCAATGAAAATTTGCCGAGATGGTATTGGATAGATGTTTGGCGATCCAAACTGTTTTTGTGAATGAGCCTGAGTGAGTCGATACAAATATTATCACTGTTTTTTAACCGATGAAGCCATTAGACTTTTAAAATAACGTTTGAGCATCCGTCTTATTAAAAAAATAGATTAAATATAATATAATGTA